>NC_047670.1:71478458-71778458 GCF_011762505.2 Arvicanthis niloticus | reverse complement strand
GATCAGTCAGTGACTAAGAGTGCCCAATGCTCTTGCAGAAGAACCGGGCTCGACTTCCAGCATCTACATCACGGCTCACAACCATTTGTAACTCCAGTTCCAGGAAATATGAAGCCCTCTTCCGACCTCCACAGGCACATGACATGTCTGCACATATGTGTATGCAGGCTAAACAATCATACATAAAATGAATAAATATAATAAAAATGTAAATAAAAGGCAGGGTGAAATATACATCACTGGGAGTGTGAACGGAATGGCTGATGTACAGGCGCACACCCTCCACGTGAGGCTGAATCCCGACTTGAACTTGACTGGCTTCCACCAGTCGGCCACTTCCGACCATTTGCTCCCCTTCCCATCTCTGTTGCTTCACCCTGAGTTGCGCTCTGTCCCCACCCACCTGTTGGCTCCTCCTCCTCCTCTTCTTCGACTGTCTTTTCACATTTCCTTAGGGAGAAGACCGTGAAATGAGGCGGTAAAAGAAATTATAAATTCTGCCAGCATAACTGATTGGCATGTCGACAGAAACCACAACAAGCTGATTCCTGATGATTAAGATGTGGGCAATGTAGCTGTCTTTTCTTCAAGAAGCAACACACACATATGCACGCACAAACCTGCACACATAAACACGCATACACACACATGCTGTAAATACCTATACTCACTCATATACACACCACACACAAACAAATTGTAAACACTCTACATTTACACACATACACACCACATACACCACACACATACATACCACACATACATATACTGTTAACACACATAGACACACACACACATACACATACTGTAAATACCCTATACTTACATACACACACACCATACACACTATACATAAATTGTAAGCATCCTGCACTTACACATGTACATGCCATATCATATACACACATACATACCACACACACACCACACAAATTGTAAACACCTTACACATACACACCATATATACCATAACACACAATACATATACACATACACACTACACACACTATAATACCCTATACTCACACACACACCACACACACAAATTTTAAATACACTACACTTACACACGTACACACCATACACACCACACTCACATGCATACACCCATGCACATAGGCACCTCTCGAGTGAGGTCTTAATCTTCAGACCCTTAGAAATTCAAAGACAGTTGAACAGTACAGGTTTTGTACATGGTGAGAGATGAGTGGACCGGTCCCTAAAATGGGTCTCCTGTTTCCTGTTCTTCAGTGTCTAAAAATTTCTGCTCGAGGACAATCTAAGTAGTGATTTACATATTATTGGTGTTGACTCTATTACTTTAACTATGTTACTAGATCCACCACTTATGTGACTTTGTCTGCTAGTGAGGGCCCATGGAGTGACTTCATGTGCACCGTCAGTGTGGCTCTGTCATATCAGACATCAGGAGGAGGGCATCTCTTGATCTGTTTAGCAGATAAGACTACTGAGTCTCAAAGAAAAGTTGTCTTAAGTTGGGGCTTCTACACACGGTACAGCTAGGACATGTTTGCATTCTATGCCAGCTAGTGTCTAGTAGTTCAGAGGTGTGTTGAAGGCTCTTGTTAAGCAGGGTCCGTGTTGGGAGGATAGCCCTTTGAGAGGCATGCCTCATCCAATGGATGGTCTTTATCAGTCCCAGGGTGAGGCGGTAAAGGGATGAATCACAGGAAGCTGCCTGGGACCCACAGTTTCTCTCCTTTAGTAAGTGACAGAAATTGTTGCCAGATCTCAGGACACCCACACCCATTAACCCTTCTCTGGCCTCAGCCCCTTGAAGGCAATGTTGTCAGTATTCCTAAAGGGAGCCCCAGCATGACAGTGTGGCAGGACCGGGTAGGAGGAGGCCAGTTATTGGCTCACTGTTTGGCTGAGTAGATCTGTAGTTGCCTGTCAAGAGATTCCCGGCCTTGTAAGGGTACAGCCTGCATCCTTCTCTCCCTCAAGGACCTGGTTCTAAAGATCTCAGGTGTAGAATCTTCAGACTAAGTAATGGAGAAGTCAACAGTTGAGCTCTCTCCTGTCTAAAGGTTTTCTTCCTTTGCACGATCCCCCATCCCTCCTCTCTCTCCTTCCTCTTCTCTCTCTCTCTCTCTCTCTCTCTCTCTCTCTCTCTCTCTCTCTCTCCCACCTCCCTTGTGTTAATAATAAATTGATTGGGTGACCACGGGCTGAGGAGGCTCAGAACCTTAGTCTCCAGAAGCAGATTGAAGCCCACGTCATCGTAGACCAGGGGTTCTTAGCCTTCCTAACACTGTGACCCTTTAATACAGTTCCTCATGCTGTGGTAACTCCAACCATATGTTATTTTAGTTGCTACTTCATAACTACAGTTATGAATCATAATGTAAATATTTTTGGAGATAGAGGTTTGCCAAAGGGGTCGTGACCTACAGGTTGAGAACAGCTAGCAGCTCTGGGGACTTCCCACTTTGGCAACAATACTTTCCTTTCCCTGCTTCTAAGAATATCTCTAATAAAACCCTTCTGTCTCCCTCCCAGCTGGAGCACAGTTCTACCTGGAGTTGGGTGCTGCCCAATTCATTAATCACCTTGTGCTTCTGTGAGCTCATTAGAATTTTCATGCACCTAAATTTGTCTTTTAACATCTGCACATTTTCTTTTATTGTAAAACCCATCTCTTGTGTCAGACAAGAATCTTGTGCAAGAATCTTGACACGGAAAGTTTTCATCCCATTGATTGGTACTTAATAAAATTGGATATATAAGAAACTAAATACAACCCCCCAAAGGGATTTCTCACATTTTCTTTGTCTTTGTTTTTAGGTTTGCTTGTTTTGTTGTTTTATCTTTTTGTTTGTTTGTTTGGTTGGTTGTTGTTGATGTTGTGACATGAATCTTGTGAACCTTAGGCTGGCCTGGGCCTCTTGATCTTTCTCCTCCTGCCCTCTGAGGCTATGGTCACAGGTATGCATCTCTATGCTGGGCCCAACTACTATCTTTTAAGAGGCTTTTTTTCCTAGAGAGTTTAAAGAAATCTGCTACAACATTCTGGAGCATGGTCCTACATCCACATTGCCTTTGAACTTGGAGTTTCCCGGAAGCCTCAGGAGGACAAAGTGCGACAGTTCACAGGAGTGCTGTGGCCTCCTGACACAAGGTGGGTGGGGGTTGTGTAGGAGGAGATGGGGGTCAGAGAAGGTAGGAGTGTGCTGCTCTGGAGACTTCTCTCAAGACCTTTTGGGGGTGTGAGAGGTAACCCCACCATACCCTGCTCGTACTTTAATATCTTAGTTCTGACAGGGCATCTCAGGGTAGAACCAGCAGGGGGCGTTGCATTTCTTTTAGTAACAATAGCCCTGAAATGACCTATTCCACCAGGGAGCTCCTCTCCACTTCTGAGTCTCTTGTGCAAAGCTAGAGATCCTGTCAGGAGACAGAGCTTTACCTCTGGCTCTTGGTGTGCCACACCACACATGATAGTGTTAAACATCACAAACACGTCTTACCATTTGGGAAGTTACAAGTCCTCAACTGGTTCTGCTGGGCAGAAGTCACCGTGTTGGTAGGCATGGCTCCTCATGAAGCTCGCCAGGGAGAATGTATTTTTTGACTTTTGCAGTTTCCCCTGCAACCAAGGCTTGGGTCTCCTTCTATCTGTCCATCACTCCAATTCTGCCAACTTTGTCCCATCATCTGCTCTGATTCTGCCTTCCATGTCCCACTTTAAAGACCTTGTGATGTTGACATTGGGTCTATCTGGGAAAATCTGGGCTAATCTCTCTATCCCAATTAATTTAATTGCATCTGTAAAGCCTATGGAAGGCACCATTTATAGGTTTCAGGGGCAGTCTATTTGGAAGGGCATTGTGATAGATAAATTGATCATCAACATAACATCTAAGTAACCTAGGAAACAAGCCTCTGTCCACAAATATGAAGGATTATCTAGATGAGGTTACCTGACACGGGAAGACCTTGACTGTGGGTGGCATCCCTCAGGGGGATATGGTCTTGAACTGAGTGAAAATAGAGAACTGAGTACCAGCGCTCATCATTTTGTTTCTTGACAGTGGATGCCATGGGACCAACTTCCTCAAGCCCCTGCCACATCATGGACCCTACGGTTGGACTGTGAAACAGAATAGGCCTCTTCTCCCTGAAATTGCTATTCTCAGGTTTGTTTCTCACAGAAGAAGGAAAAGTAACTAATCCTGGATGTAGCAGGATACTTACTTTGCTACATTGTATTCACAGCGGAGCTCAGTGATTAGGCAGTAGAAGAGGAGGTGCAGCTGGACAAAGAGAGGAAAGGGAGAGGAGAAAAAGAAGAAAAGCCGGGAGAAGAAGGAGGCTCTCAGCCATGGAGAACCACGGATGGGTTGAAAGCTGTCCTGGGTAGCAACTTCTATCAAAAGGTTAGATATTGGGTAACAACTCTAATTGTGTGGGCATCTTGTTGATTGAGCAGTTCTAAATATATAAATCCTTTAGATAATCATTAAGATTTAAGAGTCTCATTTCTACCATACTGTGAGGATGGCAGATATTGTCTGGGGTTCAGCTGAGCTTTGTAGATACAGTGCCATCCCCCATGCTGGCATCTCATGGGTGCCAGGGCTTGCACATCTAGCTAGCAGGAGCCCCAGTCAGAGCTGAGGAGCATTGGGAACATGGTGGCTGCCCAGGAACAAGCTGGACCGGGCACCATTTTCAAAATATCATCCCAACACCTGGCAGTATTCCACCTGTCATAAAACATCATCTTCATCACCAGCAAAAGAGGAACAGAAACTGGTGGATTGAGAGTGGAAGTAATGTCAGGATGGACTGAACAGGCTCAGATCATCTTGCTGTGCATCCATGTGTGTCTTTGCCTTCTGCACATTTAACATAGTCATCTAGGAAAAGGAAATCTTGATTGAGAAAATGTCAATAATCAAATTGGCTCATAGGCAAGTCTGTGGGGGCATTTTCTTGGTTGATGATTGGTGCGGAGGTCCAGACCAGAGCAGGAGATCCTGGCGAGGGGTCGGGGTGAGGAGTGATGTATAAGAAAGGTTAACTGAATGTGAGCCTGGAGAGCAAGCTAGTAAGTAGCATTCCTCTGTGGTCACTGCTTCAGTTCCTGCCTTGGGTTCCTGTCTTGAGTTCCTGCTTGCTTTCTTCAATGGACTGTGACTTGGGATAGATAAGCCAATAACCCTTTTCTCCCCAGGTTGCTTTTGGTCATGGTCTTTATCACAGTAATAGGAAGCAAAAGAAGACAGCCCATGTCCTAATGACTGATTTATCTAACTGCTAAATTTTAATAGTATTCAAAAGCCTATTTCTTTTTAATGATTTGAATATCATTTTCTATGTCTCAGTCCTCAATATCATTTTTTAATTAAAAAATGGTTTATCATTTATAATTCTGAACTTGCAGAATTAAAACTTCAAATTGAATTGTGTTAGTTTAAGTCGGATGGGAGGGGAGCGGGAGGAAGTTTTAACAGGGGATTTGGGAGTTAGAAACAGCTAATGAAGTTTTTTTTTTTTTTTTTTTTTTTTTTAATTAAGATTTAAACCTTAAATTAAAAAGCAATAAAATGGCAGTATAACTCATACCAACCTCTGGTAAGTGATGCCCTCCTCAAATTCTAACAACTAAACAGAAGCAAGGATACTCAGAAGGTTTATTAGATCCCCTTTTAGGACTAATGCTTCAGACTTGATGCCAAATGACTATAAATACAAAATGATCAAGATATGACTCGGGTTTATTGATTCTACAATAGTCTCCAAATTCTTAAAAAAAAAAAAAAAAAAAAAAAAAAAAAGCAGCAAAGTGAGACTGAACAGAAACTGTAGAAGCAACCACACTGTGTTTAGAATTACATTTATGAAGTTATTAGGAAAGTTATCCTGATCAAACAAATGGCCAAACTGAGAAAAAGGCAGACTAATAACAAATATGCTAAAATGTCAGCAAAAGAAAAAAGGCCTCAAACGGATCTGCGTGAACTGAAATTTTTTTGGTATGGGAAATGAATATCATTTTGGCCATGGAATTATATTTGAATTTTGAATGGAGTTTAAGAAACCAGATATGCACATTCTTCATGCAAACTTGCCGTGAGAAGCACCAGAAGCAGGAGCCCAATGCCTCAGTGAGCTTCTCAGATATTGGAAGTGCTCAGAGAGGTGGGAGGCTGGGTTGAAAAGGAAATATGGCCCCCATAGGCTCCCGTACTTGGATACTTGGTATTAGGAAGTGGCACTACTTGACAGGGATTAGGAGGTGTGGCCCTGCTGGAGAAGGTGAGGGCTTGTTGGAGGAAGTGTGTCACTGGGGGTGGGCTTTGTGGTTTCAGAAGCTCAAGCCAGGCCCAGTGTCACTCTCTCTTCCTGCTGTTTATGAATCCAGAGGTAGAACTTTCCACACCATGTCTGCCTGAATACTGCCATGCTTCTCTCCGTGAAGACAATGGACTAAACCTCTGAACTGTAAGTCAGCCCCAATCAAATGCTTTCCTTTGTAAGAGTTGCTGTGGTCAGGTGTCTCTTCACGACAACAGAACATTAGCCAGGACAGAGGCCGTGACAACTCCTGAAACAGACAATAGGAAGACAACAGGGTCATTCTGAAAGAAAACCAGAAACCCAGATGCCTCTTGAAGGGGAAACAGATAAACATGCAAAGGTCAGAACTCTTGGTGCTTTTCTAATGTGACATTTCAAACACCTTTTAACAATTATAAAAGGCTCTTCAGAAGTGACTTCTTCCCCTCTATCTTAGCTTTTTAGTTCTGGCTGAGGGACAGCCAACTTGAGCTCAATTCAATTGCTTCTTCAGGGACAGGTTCATGGCTTCCTAAGCTTAGATTTTTTTCACTTTGTAAACAGAACGGACTTCATTTGTCGTCATTGTATTCTAGTGATTTCCTTTATTTCCAATTAGTTTCTTCCTAAAAGCAGTGTATTAGTCAGGGTTCTCTGGAACTTACAGAATTCTGGAGAACCCTGGTATTAAAATCACAGTCCCCCATTTTGGGGTTCAGGATTTTCCCACAAATCTTGTACATGTACACCAATCTCAGTCAGACAGGATAGTTTATTGAGAATTCACTCAGTACTGATCAATCAGGGCCACAGACAAGACTCAGGAGCTGACTGTAACCCCAAGCCAGAACCCTACAGAGATTTTAGGCCTGAACTCCATAAACATCTGTGCCAAGTTATTCATTTCACTGTTGCAGTAAATATTGTATCTCAGTTGAGGATTCCTACCCCATCTTCGATCACTCAGTTTCCAGATAAAAGACACATAATCTTTATATTTATAATGAAACCAGTAATTTATTTATTGTATATTTATAAGAATGCATTAGAACTGGGCAGATATCTAATGTCTAAGCTATTAGAATCTACTTCCTCATCAATAACCCTGAATTGTAATTTGTCATGTTCCATCTGGGCTGCTCTTAAATCCAATTGGCCAGCCCTCATAGTCATGTTTTTATGACTTACCTAACCCATGGCATCTTCTCCAGCCTTCACCTTCTCTTTCCTTCTCATGGTTTTCAGATCCAAAGCCAGAGAACTCAAACTCTGCCTATTTTTCTTCTGTCTGGCTCTAGGCCTATTTATTCACCAATTTTGGATAACTTGGGGGGAGGGAGCAAGGTTACATTACATTGCTTGTGTATATGCAGATTCTCTAGTCCCTGGGGGCAACCAGGCCCTGGGAGCCAGTATTTAGCATTACAATGCATAGCAAAAGATCAAACCTCTACAGTGTATATACAGGAAAACAGCACATGTTAGAAGCTGGTACTACATGAGGTCTCAGGTATCAATGGGGGAAGGGGTCTTAGAATGCACCCCTAGTGGAAAGAGAAGACACCTGGACCAACAACTGTTTACTGTGTAACCTCTTTGGAACAAATACCAGACCATAATCTTCACCAATGTTCCCACTTTCTCGCTGACAGTCTTGACCTGATTGACTGACTCATTGGTTGATTGATTGATTGATTGATTGGTGTGTGTGTGTGTGTGTGTGTGTGTGTGTGTGTGTGTGTGTGTGTTGGAGGTCAGGGAACAGTCTTAGGAGTCAGTTTTCTCTTTCTACCTTCAGGAATCTGGGGATTGGACTCAGGTTGTCAGGCCTGGGTGTAAGTTCCCCCAACCCTCTCATCCACCCTTCTTTAAAAATTCTTATAGTTGAATATATTTATTGACTACATACTTTTTTCTCTCTTAATGTAATTATTTTAAATAATATATAGAACATAAGTATATATTTATACTTATATATAAGTATATAAATATTTATATATTTGTATATATTTATGGGCTACCACAGGAGCCTTCACAACAGGCGTCCACTGTGTAGAGCTATGTCCCCCTTTGCCAGTAGTGAAACGCAGAGAGGAAAACTACTTCCAAGTTAAGCAGCCAGAAACCCGCGTCTAACCACGTTTCAATAATGTTTCATATTTCCAAGGCATTTCATCACTGTAACTTAAAACCAAAAGACTTATGTTTAGAACATGGATGGCTACGTAGCACAGATGTAAGTTCCTGGTGACAAACTAAAGCTAGTCTCGGGCTGGGAAACGGGTATAGGGAGCCAGAAACCAAGGAATGTGTTAGAACACAGGCCTGAACCTTCAGGCCAAAGCCTGCAGCCTGAAGAGATTAGGCCACACCTCCCTGGTGTTCTTCCTTGAACAGAGAGCTAAGCTGTTGGTGCTATGGCTTTGTAGACTCCCTGACTTATGGTCATAACCAGTATCTGGCTCCTTCATCTTCTTTGTCACAAATACTATAGTGAACTAAAGTATCTGATATGAAACTTCTTATCACTCTCTAAAAAGTTATTCGAATCTGAAGGCATTTGAGATTCAAAAGTACAGAAGGAAGCTTTGGGGAGTAAGAGGTATGTATCCATTACCGACTAAAAGACAAATTTTCCGAGACACAAGAATGGCTCCTAATGCTTTCTCTGTGATGTGGTGTGGAAGTCGGTCTGACCATGAAGAAGGGGAAAAGCTGGGACCAAAACGAATGTTTGCAAGTGAACATCCCTAAAACAGTTCTCTCCTTCTGCTAAATCCCCTACACAGTAACCTTCCCAGCTCACTTCCTGCCAGTGCACCAATTTGTTTTCCTTTGTCCTGTGACCTCTCCATAAGTTATTCTTTGTTAAGAAAAAAAAAAAAAGGTAGCTACATGGGCTGGAGAGATGGCTCGGTGGTTAACAACATTGACTGCTCTGACAGAAGAGCTGGGTTCAATTTCTAGCCCCTACATTTTCTAGCAACAGTCTGAAACTCCAGTGCCAGGGGTTCCAACACCATCATCTGCCCTCTGTGGCAGAGGAACATACATGGTGCACAGGCACACATGCAGATAAACACTCATGCACATAAACCAAAATGGAGTCTACACCCTGGAGACTGTCTGCTGTGTTCACATCTTCTAGGTAAGCTTCATTCAGGACAAAACCATAAGACAGGTGTGCCTTTCTCTTTTTCTTTCCCTGTCTTTTGTTAAAAGAATTTTCTAGACTCTGGGCACTGAGTCGCAGAGGGTAGAGGGGAAAAATATCCTCCTCTCCAATAGAAATGTCTTAGTCACGTGGTCAGCTGTACTCCTGGAGGATGTGGGATTTCCTTTTCTTAAGTTTAGACAGTGGCTTAGTCTCAAGACAAAAGTGTGCACATGTCACTGCCCACTGTAAAAGTCCCCTGGTACAGGTCTTGTTAGAGAAGGGAAGCGATGGTACTGAGTCATACACACACGCATGCTCGCACACATGCATACTTGCACACATGCATACTTGCACACATGCATGCTCGCACACACAAACTCTTAGCTTGGATTACTATTGCTATGAGGAAACACCATGACCAAAGCAGCTTGGGGAGGAAAGGGTTTATTTGGCTTACACTTCCACATTGCTGTTCACCATCGAAGGGAGTCAGGATAGGAATTCAAGCAGGGCAGGAACCGGTGCAGAGGCTAAGGAGGGGCACTGCTTACTGGCTTGCTCATCGTGGCTTGTTTAGTCTGCTTTCTTATAGAATCCAGGACCACCAGCCAATGGATGGCACCACTCACATGGGTTGGGCCCTCCCCCATCAATCGCTAATTAAGAGAATGCCCTATAGCCAGAACTTTTGGAGGCCATTTCTCAATTGTGGTTCCCTCCTCTCAGATAACTCTGGTTTTATGTGTCAAGTTGACATAAAAATAGCCATCACAACTGACCCTTTATCGAGTTGACACACAAACACATGGCTGCTAAGCTATAACCTTTCCTTTTTTGCCTCTTCCCCAAGATCACACATTAATATCAATATTACAATATAAAAGTTCCAAACTTTAAGAGCTCCAGAGTTTTTAAAAATTTAAACATTTAAAAATTCAGTTTCTTTAAAATCAGCAGTCTCTTTGAAGATCCAAAGTCTCTTAAAATTCAAAGTCTCTCACGTTGAGCTCCTGTCAGATCAAAAATAAATACTTTCTTATTTCGAGAGCGAAGAACCAGGGTACAACCACAATCTGGGCCAAGCAAATCCAAATTCTAACAGTGGGACAAAATTCAGTGTCCAATGCCTGGGATTCACTTGCAATCTTCTGGGCCCGGGCTACTTCTCTAGCTGCGCCCTCTGCAGCATACACAGGCTGTTTTCTAAGCTGTGGGGGCCTGTACTCCACCACTGCTGCTGGTCCCGGTGGTCAGTGCATGGTACTGACACTCCAAAGTTGCTGAGGTCCCTTGCTGCAGCTGAGCTGCACTTTCATCATAGCCTCTCCTGGGCTGTCTTCAAGGACGCCAGCCCTGCCATTAAGTGCTAAACCTCAACTGCTCTCCAGGACCCCTTCATGCCTCTAAAGGCAGTTCCACCTGGGTGACCCTTACACTATCAAGTTCAGCTGCCAGCAGGAGGTACAACCTTGGCAGCACCAGGGTCTGTGTGCTGACCCCGAGAATCACATCCTGGAAGACTTCACCTCCATGATGCTGGTCTCTTCCTAATCACAGCTGATTCTTCAGCCCCAGCTGACTCAGCATCCACTGTCCCAGCAAGGCAAAGGCTTCCCTTTAGTGGTTCTGGTCTCTTGTTAACACAGCTGATTCTTCATCTCCAGTTGGCCAGAGACCACAGAATCTTCACACAAATGTCCCCGCAGAGCCTTTCCTTCCCTCTGAAACTTCACAGCCAGGCCTCCATCTGCACTGCTCTCAACGTCTCATCTTCCAAGTTCCCACAGAACCACTCACTGAGGTCTTAACACTCAATAGCTTTTCTAGCCTAAGGTTCCAAAGCTCAAACAACATAGTGAGGGCCATCACATCAATATCCCACTATCCTGCTATCTACTTCTGTCTTAGTTTGGGCTATTCTTCCTACGAAAAACACCAAAGCAACATGGGGAGGAAAGGGTTTATTTCAGCTTATGTCTTAAGCTCATTCCAGCATTGAGGTAAGTCAGAACAGTTCAAACAGGGCAAGAACCTGGAGGAGAAGCTGAAGCAGAGGCCATGGTGTGTGTGTGTGTGTGTGTGTGTGTGTGTGTGGTATGTGTGTGCTGCTTATTGGCTTATTCCTCATGGCTTGCTCAGCCTGCTTTTTTTTTTTTTTTTTTTTAAAAAAACCCAGAACCACCAGCCCAGATATAGCACTACCCACCATGGGCTGGGTCCTCCCCGTATCAAAGGCTAATTAAGAAAATACCTTACAGATGGAACTTATGGAGACATTGATCAAGCTTCCTACTCTTAGATAATTCTAGCTTGTGTCAAGATCACATAAAACCAGAACACACACACACACACACACACACACTTTACTGCATTAGTCTAAAAGCTGTGGGAGAGGGACATAAGAACGTATTCACTAAGAAGTAGACACTTTGATAAACTATCTGAAGGGCCTGGATACATTGCTGTTTGTTTGCATAAGGGTTATTAGTTGTAATGAATGGAACAAACAGAACAAAGAGCAGCAGGCGTCTCAGTGATGTCACTAACCTTTTTCACATTCTTCAGTTTCTGAAAGGTCACCTCCACAGAGCTCTCATAATTACCTTTTTCTCACAGCACGAACCCGTCCTAATAGCAATGCTGTAAGCTACATTCGGGTGATGAATTTCTTCCTACGGGTGGATGCATCATTTTAGACAGCAGAAATGAGTTCTGTTTTGCTAATAGTTTAAACATATTTCCTAGTTTAAACTCTTACTCGTTTAAACCCTGCGAGAGACCATTTAAAGTAGGGCCACTTGCTAATTTAATTCTCTCCGAGATCTGTATGCCATCACTAGTCCACAATCAACTTTGCAATACTGGCTTTTCTTTTTCTTCCCACCATCTCCACTCTTCACATACACATAACCTCGTGCAAATAGTTTCTTTCCTTTTCTTCCTTTCATTTTTAAAAGATTTATTTATTTATTTATTTATTTATTTATTTATTTATTTATTTAATGTATGTGAGTACATTGTTGCTCTCTTCAGAGACACCAGAAGAGGGCATCAGACCCCATTACAGATGGTTGTGAGCCACCATCAGTTTGCTGGGAATTGAACTCAGGACCTTTGGAAGAGCAGTCAGTGCTCTTAACTGCTCAGTCATCTCTCCAGCCAGCAAATAGTTTCTTTGTGTTGTGGTAAGTTAGAAACAGAAGTTACTAGAAAGACTGATCTATTTCTTCTGTTCTGTCTCCTTGAGGTGAGAGTACGAGGATATGGTTTTGGCATCCCTGTAGGTGGCTGTCCTACAAGATGTGACTGAAGGGTCAGCCTGGCTCTTCCACCTGCTGGCTGCACACTTAGCTCCTACTTCCACATCCCTGAGGCAGATGCGCTGCCCCTGCCTGTGGCCCCCACAGGGGTGAGAATACACAGAAGAGGGGTTTGTGAACCCAGAAGTGCTTCAATAAGGGATGTATTTGTAGTTACCTAGGATCATGAAGGTGTGTGTGTGCATGCTGGTAATTCCTGCACATGAGAATTAGAGGTGGAAGTATACAGAGTTGAAGGCAATCCAACCCAATCTATCCTCAGGCAAGCTTGGACCCTGTGAGACTTCATCTTAAAATAAACAAAGAAATGGCTAAAGAAAACCTGTGATGGTTTAGAGTTGGGAAAATCACTAACCTTGGGCTTCTAAGAGCAAGCTGAGCTCTGGAAGAATTCAGATTAACTGAAAGAAAGCTACGCCTCTTTGGGATCAAACGGATTGAGTTTCTATTCCCGAGGGTGAATTTATGGCCCCGTGTTAGAGAATCCTATTAAGGTAGCAGTCCACCGTGTCTGGATAGCTCTCCAAGCTTGGGGCAACTCGGAGGACTTTCTTTCTCTACTTAATTGTAAAGTGGCCCTGAGCACACGGAAGCCTGACCTTACCTACAGAAAGACCCTGTGTGTGACTCAGCATACAGCAGTCCACCCATATGATAATTAGGTGTTGTGTTTCGACCAATCAGCACCCATACCCCATACAGAGCTGTCTCTCTGTAGCTGTCCCCGGAAGTGCTCCAGAACCCTGCTCACTGCTGCTACTCCCTCTGCCCTTGTGGGCCAGTAGCCAATGACCATCATCCCCCACCTCTCCCTGAGCCCTGAGCACACCCCCCCCCATGCCACCCTCTTCACCCAGGAGAAGGGCCACTCAAAGCCCCTTAGTTCTAAGAGATTTTTCCCCCCAAAGCTTATGACTCTGTCGTGAGCACTTATTCCCCTAGACTGCCAGTTGGTTCTGACAGGAGGTGCCCTTGGGGTAGACAATAAGGCAACGAGCAG
Organism: Arvicanthis niloticus; assembly: GCF_011762505.2. Lineage (NCBI taxonomy): Eukaryota > Metazoa > Chordata > Mammalia > Rodentia > Muridae > Arvicanthis > Arvicanthis niloticus. The sequence goes on along the minus strand of NC_047670.1, from coordinate 71,764,675 downwards.
CCGTCAGACTGGTTTTCTAATGCTTTAATTCCACACTCGGGGTCACACACAATTGTTGTGGTTGAGGAGCGGACCTCCTCTTCCACTGTCACACACAGACAAAAGAATGTAACTGCTGTGGCTAGTATTCCTAACAGAAGGATAGATAACATGTCATTACAAGACCTGACCAGCGCGTCTCAGGCTCGGGCTCCGACGTCTCGGGATCACCTCTTTGCATTCAGCGAGTCTTGCTCCGATGGCTCGGGTCAGTTCTCTGGGCCCACTGATGATCAGTTGGTGGTCTGTATCTCATTCATTCACTCATCGGGCTGAGTGGAGTCCAGACCGGCGTGGAGTTCACAGGCAGGTCATTTTGGACCGACTTTCCTTCTCTGGTCAGGGTTCTTATACTCTATCCTACCCTTATCCATCCTTAACACTTTACTGCAAACGTCACACTTCTTAATCTATACGCAGGGCTCCTCTGCTGGTTATCTCCTCCCAGCCTTGGCTGGGCTGGTCTTATCTTTTATCCCGGATGTCAGCTGCTTCTCCTAGCTGCTTCTCCTAGCTACTTCTCCTAGCCTGGTTGTCAGTAGCTGCCTTCCATGTTCACTACAGACTCACAGTGGCCGGACTTGGGAAACACACGACCCGATTCGGTGTTTTTCCGACAAGAATTCATATATGACACAAAATACTTGTGGGCTTTCAGATAGGTGCCTTAGAGGCCAGGCTTGTACTTCAAGAAGTCCCAGACTGTTTCCTGCATTTCTCTGGGCAGAGATAGAGAAGAGGTGTCTTACAGAGAACACCAGATGACAGTTTTGCAAGATAAAAGATCTCTGGGCACTGGCTGTATGATAGCAAGAATATACCACTAAAACACTATTAACCTGCAAGTTTCCCAGTTGAAAGCCGCTGATTCACCCTTGGTTGGACATTCCTATGATTTGTCTTGAAGAGCTCCAAACTCCGGAGACCCTTCCTCAAGTCTTAGGACATTGCGGCCACCCAAAAATCACAAGAAACCATACCTGGATGCAATCAGCAGAGGTTTATTAGGGGAGGAGCCGGTGGTCAAAAATGACAAGCTCTTTAGCTCCAAGAGCAGGGTTTTGGCCCCGAGTGGTGGGTTAAAGGGTCTTTTATAGCATGGGGTGGGGGGAGGAAGGCATTTTTGCATGCTTACATATGAATGGTTGCATTTTCGCGCGCTTACACATGATTGGTTGTTTTACAAATTTTGAACATAGCACTGGGAAGACCAAGGGAGGGGTAACCAAGAACAGTGGAACATTTCAGAGAATCTAGCCCAAATGATCTAGAGTCATGTGAGATCACTCTGCACACTCATTCTTCTCAAATATGTGGTTTCACCATGCTATTGTGTTCTATCCTGCCATTTCAGATTACTATCTTTACCTTTTCCGGCTATAGGGCTATAGCCCCACCTAGGTGGTAGCATCTTTATCTGTAGTCAGGAATGCCTTCCTGCCTTGGGCGAGGCTTGGGAAATGTAATCCAGCAAGTGTCCTTTACCTGGAATGTGAAGGCCTGAAATCTTATTTTCAGTTCCGAGTTCTGTAAGGCGAAAAATCTACACATATTTCATAAAATGGCCTTTATAATTTTTCGCTCTACAGTCTGAGAAGCCACACTGGGGAATGGAACCCGTTTGGCTCTGCAATTACCTAGCTTGACTCTCGTTCTCATCCGTTCCCTTAAGTAGAATCTATGCGTTCTACTTGGTGATGTGGTGAGACAAAGAGAGTGCTTAGGGTGTGTCTATTCAAGTCATCTTGATGTTGTCAGCACTGTCATTGAGATTTGGAAAGTTGAAGGGACAGAGGCTGTCTAACTGCTATAGTCAAGGCTCTCCCTACCCATGTTTGGTGGTTTGAACATGCTTGGCCCATGGCACTATTGGGAGGTGTGGCCTTGTTGGAGGAAGTGTGTCACTGTGTAGGTAGGTTTTGAGGTCTCCTAGTGCTCAGGCCCAACCCAGTGCAGATGACAGTCTCCTCCTGCCTGCCTTCTTCAGATCAGGGTATAGAGCTTTCAGCTCCTCCAGCACCGTGCCTGCCATGCTTCCCACCATGATGATAATTGACTGAACCTCTGAACCTGTAAGCCAACCCCAATTAAATGTCCTTTATAAGAGTTGCCTGCTGGGCAGTGGTGGCGCATGCCTTTAGTCCCAGCACTTGGGAGGCAGAAGCAGGCGGATTTCTGAGTTTGAAGCCAGCCTGGTCTACAGAGTGAGTACCAGGACAGCCAGGGCTACACAGAGACACCCTGTCTTGAAAAAAAACCTAAAAAAAAAAAAAAAAAAAAAAAAAAGAGTTGCCTTGGTTGTGGTGTCTGCTCACAGCAGTAGAATCCTAAACGAGACACCATGTTAACATTTTGATCACCAGTCTTGTGAGCAACTGTTATTCACTCCTGTCCTAGAAAAACGGTAAGGACCCAAAAGGTGTGATTGGCCCTAAATTTCCCAAGAGAGATTTGATTCTGTGCTGGGGGGGGGGGGGGGTGCTGTCAAGGTCATTGCTTGAGTGGAATGGGAGTTGAGTGAAGCCGGAGACAGGTCTACTAGAGGCAGGCTGAGAAATCCCTGAAAGTAGGGAGACAGTAAACTCAGAAAACGCTGAACATTATAGTAGGCAAAACACAGTAGGCTACCCTCATTTGGTAGCAGTTAAAGGGGAAGAAACAACCTCTTTTAAAATACATGCCACCTAACTGGAATTCAATATGGACATTTAGGAAGTGAATATCGAGTCAGGTGTGGTGACAGGTGCCTGTAATCCCAGGTCTTGAGAGGTAGAGAGAGAAGGATCAGACATTAAATGCCATCCTGAGCTACATAGGGAGCCCGAGGCCAGCCTACTGGACACCAAGTCTCAAAAGAAAGGGATCGGAGAAGGAAAGTAAGGATAAAACTTGATGTGGTGAGGTTCTAGTCCTAACATTTGCAGGTCTAAAGTCTTCGGCGTCCAAGTTATTTTGGACACATCTGATCTGTAGGTGGATTTTATACAAGAACTGTGGGGAGCTGACAGAGGCGGCTATCATCCTTGCAGCCATCTTGAGCCATATGCCCTGACAAGAGACGTGTTTACATCAGCCTACAACAGCTGAGCACACTCTGATAACATCTTGCTTTAGATACCCAGGATCTTCCCTTGGGTATGTGAGACTTAAAGCTGTGATTTAGAGCCAAGAGCCAAGACTTTTTTTTTTTTTTTTTTTTTTTTTTGATTTTTTTTCGAGACAGGGTTTCTCTGTTAGCCTTGGCTGTCCTAGAACTCACTCTGTAGACCAGGCTAGCCTTGAACTCAGAAATCTGCCTGCCTCTGCCTCCCAAGTGCTGGGATTAAAGGCGTGCGCCACCACTGCCGGCTTAGAGCCAAGACTTAAGGGTGTGACTTAGAGATCAGATTTAGAGATAAGGCCTAAGGGCATGACTTAAAGGTGTGACTTAGAGGTGTGGCTTAGAAGTGAGACATATAAGAGGAGAGAAGCAGACAGAAGAGTTCAGTATAACTTGGAACTAGAAATTAGGTTAGAGAGTACAACTTGGAGTAGGAATTAGGCATTGAGGAAGAAGATTATTAGGTATTAGACACTTGGAACTTGGAGGCACTAGGGACTAGGAACTAGGGACTAGGAACTCAAGACTTGGGACTTGGACTAGGAAGAGAGACTGAAGAATAAACGGGATTGAATCATACTGTCTGGCCTCCATTCTTTGCGTCTGTCCTCACTCTCTCTCTCTTGCTGAACCCCAACCTGCAGACCTGAGCAGCTTGGGGCAGTGCAGGCTCTAACAGTATAGCCCCCAAGGCTTTTGGCAGTGCGGGTTCCAACACTGACAGAACGGTGTGAGACATTTTGGCCCCCAAACATGGGCTAGAGCAGCTCTCAACATTTTTGACACCTAGCGGCTCGGGTCGCAACAAAGAACGATTTTTTTTCCTTGTCACATTTCGTCAGCTTATATAAAAATGAGACTCGTAAAACCAGCTTGTGGGCAAACATACCCGTGGCAGTGGATCTCCAGCAGGAATTCTGGCCAAGGGCACCCACCCCTGTCAGCAGAGCCAATCTGGAGATGTCTCACAAGCTGTACAAACCGCTCTGTCCCCTCTGGTGCTGTGGCTGCGGGTAGTAGACATATCCAGGTCAATGTAACCAGTTCTGCTTTCTTTCTGGTTTTAAATAAAGAGCCACTATCTCAAACACAGAGCTTTAAAGCAAGAGAGTCTTTGTTAGGTCTCAAGCCCAGGATGAACCACTGGCATGCCTAGTGCCCGTTTAGCATAGCAGAGTGGATCTGGCTGCCAGAATCTCCCAGCATCCCTTGGCCTCTACCTGTTAGAATCCTCCTGGCTGGCATACCCCACCCCCCTACCCTAAACTTCTCCAGCTCAGGGCTTGGGCTGGGCTTGCTCTCCTCCCAGTGGTCCTCTCCTATATAGTTCAGCCAATTTTGTTACCTGGCCTTTTTGTCTCCCTTTCCTCTCCTGGCTCTCCCCTCCCTCCCTCCCTCCCTCCCTCCCTCCCTCATCTCAGGTCCCGCTCAGGGTCATGATCACTCTGGATTCTACCTGTTGTGTTTTTATAAAAAGATAAAGAGAAGTAATATGTTTGGTGGAGGTGTAGTCAAGTGTGGGGGAAGGGGGTGTCTCCACCGGCCCATGCTGAGGCATCCCTTCCCCCTGAGGGATCAGCCAACACAGCCACATGATGCTATAGTATAGCATAGAGTTTATTCAGGGCACAGGGAGGGGAGTTGAGAGGGTAATAGAGACAGAGAGACAAAAGAGTAGTAGAGACTGGTCATAAACATGTGGAGAGAGAGGGGGAGGGGAATGGGGAGACAGGGAAGGAGACAAGTGGGCAGGGCTAAACCAAGAAGGCAAAAGGGTAGAGGAGGCGGGCAAGCAGTCCTTTTATAGCAAGTCAGGTACACCTGGCTGTTTCCAGGTAACTGTGTTGCGGAGCCTAGACATAATGTTAACACCACCAGAGGTCCCTGCCTCTGCTGCGCTCTCTTTCTTTCATCTACAATAATCCTCCTCCGCTACACCTAGACACTCTCACCCCTTCCTCTTGTTCCCTTTTCTCATTCTGTCTTCAAGGATGGTGGATCTGGGGTTTGCAGCATTTCTGAGTCTCTTCTGCTTTTCATCTCCCGATTCTATCCTGGGCATCCGCTTCATCCTGAGACAACAGCCTCAAGGGCTGCTCGGCACCTGCCTTTCCCTCATCTAGTAAAAGAGTGAAAGAGAGTAGATGCTACCAGAGACTCGATCTCTGCTTTCTGTCCAGCTGGTCACTGTTAGCCCTGTGTGCACAGTGGAGACATTCACAGTTATCACTAAAAGAAAGGCAAGTACGATCAGAGGTGAGGAGAAGGGGAAGGGAAGATGCAGAGGGAGAGTTCTCTCGTTTGGCATCATTGCTGGCCGGCTGGGTTACAGAAAGTACATGCTGGGACGATATGTCTTGATGATCAACATGGTACCCACCCTACTCAGCAAAAGGTGACAAAATAAGAATGTAGAAATTAGTGTCACTTTAATGCACTACTGCAAACCCAGTGGCTCTCTTGGGTGTCTGGAGACCTGCCTCCTTCTCTCGATGTTCCCTTGAAATCCCCTAAGGAAGCATTTTAGTTTCTCAGTTCTCAAAGCACCCGCTCCTGCTTCCCTGCCCTTCTGTAATCCCCTTCTCTTAAGCTTCCCTGAGGAAGTGAACACCATGAGACTAAGTGTTTTCCTCAGCATCTCCTCTCCGCATACACTCTGCCTTCATCTGACCACAGTCAGCCCCCCCTCCCCCTTAGCCCGGGGCATTAGCCAGCTCTATCCCCAACTCTACCATCGAGAAGGGCTTCCCAGAACCCTGAAGAATACAGTTTCCCGTCATTCTTCCTAATGTTAATCCTACTGAGAGAGAAAGAGAGCATTACCACAACTTTTGAGCTAAATTTGAAACAAAGTTTTATTAAATATTGGCTAGGAGGATGGACACTAGCCAGGTCCAAGATTCCCAGAGAAAGGCCCCGGTCTCAAGTTATATTAGTCTGAGGATTATGAGTCGGGTGTGTGCAAAAGCAAAACCCACAAGGCTATACACTTCATGCCTTCTTGCCACTGGAGTCAACTTCCATGCTTCCTGCCTGTGCACCTCCTGCCTCTGCGTGATCCAGCACACCCTCCTGTGACAGTGATGCAACCAATCTTGTTTACAGGAGTGAGAACGTGTGGCTTGTTATCTCACATGAATGACAGCACCCAGCGTTCCAGAAGTTATATGTTTGGGGGGCAAGTGGGGCTTTCAGGGTAGAAGCATTTATACTCTATAGATCTCTCAAGGACAGTAATCACAAACTTAAAACCTAACTTTGGCCTTCACATTAACTCACTGTGTTTGAACTTTTCCCTTCTGAGCTCCTGAGACCCTGTTCACTGAGCCGCCAGTGTCCGTTGGACTTGAGACAGCCTGCCCTTGCTTGACCTCCTCTTCCTCCTCAGCCCTTTCTTTTGCTTCTTATTTTCTTCTCTCAGCTTCTGTGGCACGCCCTTTCCTAGGTGGAGTTCCTTTTAAGTAACTTCCTGTTTTGTTGTGTTTGTTTGAGGCTGGGTCTCATTATGTAGCTCAAAGTGACTTTAAGCTTCTGATCCCCCATCTCTTAAATGCTATGCTTAAAGGCTGACACCATCACGCCTTGTTTACACAGTGCTGGGGGTTGAGCCGGGAGTTTTGCAGATGCTAAGCAAACCCCTCCCAACCCAGCTATACCTCCCCTCCCCTCTTATTTTTGGTTTTCACTATATACGTAGCTCAGGCTGGCCTCAGCTTCCTTGGTACTGAGATTATAGGTGTGCACCACCACATGGAGGTCAATGCTTGCACTCCCTCCTCCCTTCTTTACAGCTACACCTGAGGTGAGAGCCTTTCTCACGGTCTCCCTCTCTGCCTCCCCCACCCCCACCATATTTCCCTTCCTTCCTGTCTTCTTGCAGCCCAAGGCTTGCCTCACCCTTCCACGCCCATTTCTTTAGCAGGTGGCTGGCAGATCTGGAGTACTAACTCGACCTGTCCACAATCCTGTCCCAGGATGCAGATGACACTAGCAGCCTTCACTTTCTTCTTAAAAGTCCAGAAGCATCTTCAACCTCAGGGGACCCAAACAGGGCTTTTAGCTCCTTCCATTCCGTCCCTCTGGCCCGCTTCCCCTCCAGGCTTCCCACTTCGCCCAGCAAGGACACAGCTCCATCATCTGCATCTGTTCTCCAGTCTAAGTTGGAATCCATCTGGACTTCTGTCCCTGGCTACTGCCTTCTTCTCCGAGAGACCTCACCCACCTCAGTGCACTGTTGTGATAGCCTGTTGCTCTCTGTGTGAAGGCCACAGTGACCCATGTGGGCGGAGTCAGACCATCGCCTTCCCTTTAGAGAGCTTTTCAGTGGTTTCCTGTTGTGGGCAAGAACAGAAATAAAGATATTGTGATCTTTGAGTCTGTACTACATAGAGTCATCTGACTTCTTCAGAGAAGCAGGATCTGGGCCTCCGACCCTTCTCTTGCCTTGAAAATGCATCTTCATCCACACCAGGGCATTTCGGAGTAGCTCTGCTCCCTGATTTTCCTCCCACAATTTGGTCTTTAATGTCATTTGGATTCCAGCCTGAGGCCACTTCCCCACAAAGGCCTCCCCCATGGCTCTCTCTTCCCCTTTGTTTTCTATTTATTCTAGAAGTCACTGTGACTTTAAGTATCTTTCCGACAGCTTCTAAAACTGCAACCAATAGAAAGACGCGGGACTCTTGGTTTTGTTTGCTATTATAAAACAAAGCTTTTGGGTGGTTCTGCTGTGGACTGAGCTTCTGCATGAAGCCCAACAGAGCGGACAAGCATGAATCAAAAGTCAGGAGAGTCCTAATGGCCTATTAGTAAGGGGGAAAAATCAGATTTAGTTTTCCCTGCCAAACACAAGAGAGCTCATTTGTGGAATTTCTCCCCAGCAAAGAAGAAGTCCTCCCTGCAGCAGGCACCAGCTGGGGCTTCCAGTTTCTGACACTACCTGGAGATAATCCCACAGACTGAGGACTCATGAGCTTCCCATACCACCCTCTTGAGATGTGAGTCACAAGCCTCTGGCTATTGTATCGGAGCATCTCGAAAAAACACTATAAATTGGGTTTCCTCAATTTAATTGAACTCAGGTCCAATTAATTTGCTTGAGGGACTCACAGGAATCCTGAAAACACTCATGATTGCCACTAAGTTGCAAAGCATATAGATACAATGCACCAAGCCTTATTGATAGAAGGGACATGGAGCCTCCATGGGAGGTGAGGCTCCCTCCTGGAACCATCTTGTCCTGCTCTTGGGATGCTCCATGAAGACAGCCCATTTGTAAAGGCCTCACCACACATGTTTGCTTGATTAAATCATTGACAGTTTATCAATTTACCCTTGAGCTCCTCTTGACTTCCAGAGGTTGAGGATGGGAAACTCTGCCTTTTTGTCTTTCTGGTGCCAGCTTCCCCTGGAGCTGACTAACATTGAGCTGTCAGTCAGCTCACAACACCCTGGAGATTCCAAGATTTTTCAGGAGTCGTACACCAGAAAACAATAAGAAGCAAATAGTTCACAGTATACTAGGACTGACTTACCTGGACCAGCGTAAAGAAGTGGTAGCCTCCGCTTTAATTCTAGAAGGGGAGTGACTTCAACATGGCAGGTCTACTATGTCTTCTGCTTTCTTCACCCCCCTCCTTTTTTTTTGCTTATAATGAAGCCAACCTTCTCCTCTTCTTCTTCTCCTTCTTCTTTTTGTTTTGTTTTTTCTTCTTCTTTTTTTTTTTTGTTGTTTTTTTTTTGTTTTTGTTTTGTTTTTTCGAGACAGGGTTTCTCTGTGTAGCCTTGGCTGTTCTGGAACTCACTCTGTAGACCATGCTGGCCTCGAACACAGAAATCCAACTGCCTCTGCCTCCTAAGTGCTGGGATTAAAGGCGTGTACTACCACTGCCCGGCTCAACTGTCTCTTTTTACCTCATTGGAAAACAAACTCCGTTTTGTTAAGTGAGATGCTGCCCAAAGTCACCAAAGAAAAGCTGATTAAACTTTAAAGACTTATTTATATGCATTTGTGTATGCCTGAGTTGTATATATGGTTAAGTGTACTGTGTGCATGCAGTGCCTGTGTGCGCCAGAAGGGGGCATCAGATCTCCTTGAACTGGACTTTTAGGTAATTTTACACAGCCCAGTATAGGTTCTGATGCGAATGCTGGGAATCAAACCTAGGACCTCTGCAAGAACAGCGACTGCTCTTTACCATGAAGACATCTCTCATGCCCCAGCCAATTTGCTTTCTAAAAATAATGTTCTATAATTTTGCCTTTTGAACTACACCATTCTTAGCACCTAGTATGATAACATGAGCAAATAACAATAATGAAGAATTTCATTTGCCTAACTTATACCCCCACCTTTCAAAAGGAAGGCTCTGGGAATGGTCTACAGAAGGCTGGGGATGTAGCCGTGGGAGCTGCCTCCTCTTTGTGACCATTTAGTTAATGTAGCAAATGTGTTTTCAACAAATGTGTACAACAAATTGTGTTGTGTGCTAATCACTGGAGAGACTTGGAGACAATACAGGCAGCTGGCCCAGCAGATAAAGGGCCCACTGTGTAAGCTCAAGGTCCTGAGTTTGGATCCCCATCACCCACGTAAGAAAACCAGGTGTCATGGCACCCACCTGTAACTCGGAGCTGGGGAAGTGGAGACCGGAGGATGCTGGGAGTTCTGTGGATGAGCTCCAGTTTCAGAGGGAAACCTCATCTCAGGAAATAAAGTGGACACGTGACATAGACTGCTGGCCCTATGTGCAAAATATAAACGCATGCATCGGCGCACATATGCACACAGAGAGGAAGGAAGGAAAGAAAACACAAGCCGGCTGGTGGGCGGTGGCTGTCTGAGACTTTACACAGTGACTGCATTGCAGTTTCCTAAGTATAGTAATGAAAGCACGGGGTGAGACTGGAACTAGGATAACCCCACCTCAGTGGTGCCGACAGAGAGTTGCTACCGGAAGCAAGCACGGATGGAGAAGGACTGGAAGATGAAAATGAGCAGTGAGCAACAGAACCTCTGAGCCTCAGTGGGGGTAGGGCACAAAGAAGCCGGAAGCTCCGAAGACCTGGGTAGAAGCTACAGTGGGGAGCAGAGGCCACAGCACAGAATCATATTAATAAGTTATAATAACAACAAAATGGCCAGGAGTGAGTGAGCTCTTACAACGGGGCAGGCACTGCACTGAACATACCCTGTTTGTTAACTGATTTAAGCCCCAGGATAACTGCGAAACGTCTATTGACATTTATTGCCCGGGGGAATGTGAGGTCACTTTCCTGAGGACACACAGGCCAGGCAGGGTGGAGTCGGCATGGAAAACACTGACTCTAGTCAGACTTCCCAGTTTGGCTCTATAAGGCTTGTTTTCCCTGGGAGAATGGAACTGGTAATGAGCCACTAATGCATGAAGTGTGGGGGCTTGGTGCGAATTCTCTGCCAGTGCCCAAACCCACCTTGGCTACACTCAAAGAATACCTGAGACTTCTGCTGGTATCAGCTGGCCTTTTGCTGGGTATGTTTCAGATTGGTTTTAGAAGGTGCCTAGAGAAAGGCTACCTGGAGATTTTTCTTTCATGCTGTGCACCTGGACACCAGAACTGGACTGTGGTTGTTGGCTGTGGCTCCCTCCCTGACTGTGATGCTTACTGAATATTTTCCTTCAATATTCTCTGAGCAGCTGTCTTAGGGTTTCACTACTGTGAACAGACACCATGACCAAGGCAACTCTTACCAAGGACAACATTTAGTTGGGGCTGGCTTACAGGTTCAGAGGTTTGGTCCATTATCATCAAGGTAGGAACATGGCAGCATCCAGGCAGGCATGGTGCAGGAGGAGATGAGAGTTCTACATCTTCATCTGAAGGCCACTGGGAAAGACAGGCTTCTAGGCAGCTAGGATGAGGGTCTTAAAGCCCATGTCCACAGTGACACACCTACTCCAACAAGGCCACAAATAGTGCCACTCCCTGGACCAAGCATATACAAATTACCAGAGTGATCGACTCTGATGTCCCTTTTTCTTTTTTCTTTTTTTGTCTTCCTATATTCACTTTTTAGAGACAAATTGAAATGTTAAAATATAAAACTGATAATTACATGGAAGGATTAGTGACCTAAATCTTGGGGTTTTATTCATGAAGTGATATATTTACAAGTTTAAAACATTTCTGCAGAAGGTAGGGCTGTGTGTCTATTTCTAGCACTCGGGAGATGGAGGCAGGAGACTAGCAATTTGGAGCCTATCTGAACGACATAAAAGTTCCAGGCCAGCCTTGGATATACAAGTTAGACCCTGGCCCCAAACTAAGTAAATATAGGACCAGCAAGAGGGCTCAGTGGGTAAACAAGCTTACAGCCCGAGCCTGAAGACATGAGTTCAATTCCTGGGATGCACGTGACAGAGCTGGATAGTGTCATGGTTGAGCATCTGTAGACACAGGCAGACACAGGGGACAGATCCTCCTCAGAGCATACAGTGAAACAGAAACAAGAGACGCCCTGCCTCAGGAACAAGATGGACGGCAAGAACCAACATCTGAAAGTTTTCCTCTGACTTCCAAATGTGCACACATGTCTCTCCACTTATATACCACACACCCCAGCACACACACACACACACACACACACACACACACACACATTGATAATTAATTTAAAATTTAAAAGCTGGGCGGTGGTGGCGCATGCCTTTAATGCCAGCACTTGGGAGGCAGAGGCAGGCGGATTTCTGAGTTCGAGGCCAGCCTGGTCTACAGAGTGAGTTCTAGGACAGCCAGGGCTATAGAGAAACCCTGTCTCGAAAAACAAAACAAAACAAAAAAAATTAAAAAGTATATGCACAATTAAGTAAACAATTCAAACAAGTAAAGCATCAAATGTAAAAGCCGACTTCCTGACTTATACATCTTCATGGAATGTAACTATAGCTGAATATAATCATAGGTATTGTTTGGTTTTAGCTAGGAATTTATATGTATATACAAACTTATATATAAATATTTATATAAAATATGCTTTTTATATTTTTTAACCATACTGTATTATGTTCTATTTTTCAAATGCATTGGTTCTTTACAGTAGCCTGTGGTTCACATTTACAGAGTAAAATAGTTTACTTAAACCCCTCCTGGTAGGTATTAAGGTTTCATCTAGTTGGGTATTTTTTGTTTGTTTGTTTATTGTGAGACAATAGGGTCTCACTACATAGCTCTGGCCGACCTGGTATTTCCCTGCATAGACCAGGCTGGTCTTGAACTCACAGAGATCCACTGTGTCTGCCTCTGAGTACTAGGTTCAAAGGCTCACACCACAGTGCCAGCTGTCTAATTTTTCACTACCACAAATAACAGCGTATGCTGCTTGGGTACAGTCTATATTTAGTTCCTGGTGCAAATGTTTCTAGGGAAATTTTTCCTAGAAGGGGAATTGCTGAGTCAAAGAGAGAATGTGTACTCGACATGTTAGCAGTTAGTGCCAAATGCCTTTTAAAAGGAGCCACAGAAATCTATATTCTGTTAACAGTACTCGAGGGTTCCCGTCTCCCACACTCTCGAGTATGGTCAGAACTTTTATGTTTGTAATTGAAAGTTGTACCTTGTTCTATCTTACATTTCTGTGACTATTTAAAAGACTGAAAAAATGTTTTAATATATTTACTGGCTTTTCTTTGTTGTAATGTCTGTTGTTTTCATCTTTTGCCTATTTTTCTATTGAATTATTATCTCTTTTTATTATCTTTGTTGTGATTCTTCAGATCTCTTTTGCAGGCTAAAATAATTTAACCCTGCTGTGTAAATTGCAAACTTTTTTTTTTTCTATTCTTCGGTTTATTTCTTAATTTTATGGTATTCTTAGCCTTGCCAAAAAATACTCCCCGCTCCCCACTTTGAGACCGACTCTTTCTATGAAGCCTAGGCTGCCCTGTGACCCACAGTCCTCCCACCTCAGCCTCCCGAGAGCTGGAATTACTGTTACCAGAAAATGTGGGGTGTGTTTGGCTGATTGCCAGGTGATGTAGGGAAAATTAAGGTTCTTGCTCAGGGTTCTTAGCATCATTAACACAAGAATTTAAGAAGGGACTCAAAAAGAAGCTTGAGGAGGAGAATTTTATTAAAGCTTACAGAAAAATACTCAGCGGCTCAGAGGAAGAGAATGGAGAGAAGGAAAAACCAAAGCTCGCGGCTCGAGTGAAGCTCGAGTGGAGGTCAGATATGCGGAGATGCTGGGTGTAGAAAATGTTTAATCTCCATCCAGGGCTTCTGCCCTGCCTTTGATCATTCAGTTCCCAGATAAAAGATACACATACACACACACACACACACACACACACACACACACACACACACACACACACACACGTTATATTTAGAATAAGCCTTAATCCTCACTAGAGCTGGGTGGATATCTACCATCTCTGCTATTAGAATCTATTTCCCATCCATAATCCCAAATTTTAATTTGCCATGTTCCATCTGGGCAGCTCTTAACTCCAATTGGCCAGCCCTCGTGGCTATATTTTTATGATTCACCTATCCCATGGTAGCTTTCTTCTCCCTCCACTTTCTTCTCCCTCCTAGTGGTTCTCTGCAGACTCCAAACCCTGCCTATATCTGTTCAGCTCACCTATTGGCTGTCGGCATCTTTATTTAACCAATAGAAGATAAGTTGGGGGCAAGGTCCCGCCCTCATTTATGAGCATGCAGATTCTCTTGAGGGTGGGGCAACCAAGCCCTTGGGGCCAGCATTTAGCATTACAATACAAGCAGAAGACCAAACCTCAACCGGGGCTGATGTGGAAGTCAGTCTTAAGATGGACAGTGAGATTTTAGAGAACGAGCAAGGAAGCCCAAAGAATGGAGAAAAGTGTACTTGCGTTCTAGCCAGCATGGGGGACAGGAGGGAGGGCGGTGCAGAGGAGACAGTCATACATTTCTGAACCAGGACGCAGAGAGGATAGATCCAACCAAACCTTGAGTCAGCTTGATTTGTAGGAACTGTAGTGAGGGCAGGAATTCTGGGAAGGAAAACTACAGATCTCACTAAAGGAATAATATCCTGTCTTAATCTTCGGCCTGGCTTAAGGTGAGCTTGCTTTCCTACGGGTAGACTGTCCTTCCTGAGGGGTGGTCCTTTGGCCAGACTGTTGACCCACTGAAGTAGCATGGTAGGTCTCTGCCTAACCGGAAGTTTTCCTCCAACTTGCTCTAGCGTTACGGCCTTTGGCCATTACATTTGGCTCAGTCTTTTTAAGGATTGATGTCATGATTCACTGGTTAATGACCTCAGTTTGATCTTTTGAACTTACAAGAGGGAAGAAGAGACCCGACTCCTACAGGCTGCACTGCTTCTTCCCCACCCCACCCCCATTTTAATTTTTATATGACTAAGGGTGCCAATCGTGTCCAAGATGTCTCCCAATCTTTCCCAGTTCAAAATTATGAGGAAAAAAAAAGGAGGGATTGGACATTTTTTTTTTCTAGCATTGTTCTGGTTTTATGTTTTGCATTTCAGCTATGAATCCACGTAGAATTTAGCCAGACACAGGAAGTAAAGCATTTTCATACTGTAGAGTGAAAAATTATAAAGACCATTTTGTGAAACATATGCAGGCTTTTTCTTTGCCCTTAGACCTGAGCAGAAAGAGTGCAGGTTCCAGAACTCAGAACTGGATGTAAGATTTCAGGCCTTCACTGCTCCGGGATACATTCAGGGAAGAGCAACATTCCTCAAGCCTCAGGGTGGGGAGGGACCAAAGCAAGAAGACACATTCCTGACCACAGAGAAAGATGCAAGTCATCTGGGTGGTTCCAAGAACTAGCTAACTTTCCACTGTTCTTGGTTACCCAGCCCCACTTGAGGTTTTCCCAGTGTTTTGGCCTGCTGATGTTCAAAATTTGTAAAACAACCAATCATGTGCAACCGTGTGAAAATGCAACCAATCATGTGTAACTGCACGAAAATCCCACCCCGTGCTATAAAAAAAGCTCCTCAGCTTGCTGGCCTTTTGTCAAAATTCTGTTTTGTCAAAATTCAGTTTTGACCTTGGCTAGCCAACTCTCCCCAATAAACCCCTGCTGATTGCATCCAGGTATGGCTTCTTGTGATTTTTGGGTGGTCGTGATTTCCTGAGACTTGAGGAAGGGTCTCCCGAGTTTGGGGGTCTTCAATACTTTTTCTTTTCCCTAATGGCTTGTCTGCTACACCATTTCTGAACTGTTTTTATTCTGTCAGTGGCAGAATACCACTTCACATTCTAAATTCTCAAGTGTATCTGGGTCTGTTTCTGGGAGCTGTGCTCTCCGTTGAAAAGCAGCCTTATTTTCCTACGACATCTCTGTAATGTTAATCTGCATTTTCTGTACTCTCTCTACCTGGTGATTGTCTTGGTGAGTAAGTCAGTTCCCCCTCCTGACTTCCTGCAGTTACACTGGCTGTTCTCAGTCCTTTGTTTTGCCCTGTAAGCTTTAGATTTCTTTGTCAGCCTCCAAAGAGAGCCTAGTGGTATTTGGGTGGGCTTACAATTGCTCTGGGACAACAAGCAGTACTGTCTCATTCATTCCTGTTCTCTTTCACATTCTTGTATTAATCAGGACGGCAGTGTGTACACTGTGAGAAGAATTAGGCCTCCAAATTTTACTAGATTATCTCAGTACACTTTTATTTCTCCCCATGCCAATTTCAGTATAGAAGGAGCTGTATTGTGCAGGTTGCTTTGATCAGACAGCTCTGCTGGGCCAGAGATGGCTCAACAACCTTACAGCCCCCTCAAATGTCCAGCCTTCTCTTAGGGTTATCCCTAGGACTAACCCTGGCCAAAGGGCTTTGAGTAGCCGTGATGTATCTGCTTGGGTCACAGGCTTGAAAATTGGTATCAGTTTTCTCTGTGAGATCATGGGTGGAGTTGACAGAACCAAAGAAAGGTACTCATAGGCCCCTGGCTGGCTGCCTTGAATGTGTACCTGCCTCATGTCAGCATGGCTGGGAATATCAAGAAAATCTTTACTGTGTCAAGTACAGAGAGATTCTGGGGCTAAGTTGCTACTGCAATGTTAAAGAAAATGTCTGTATATTAACAAAATAATGTATACTAGTAAACTTATGGGGCTGGGGGGTGTGAGAATTTCACATATCAGAGGGCAATGAGGAACATAACACCAGAGCTAACCAGAGGAGGCTAAACCTTTGAAAAGGGCGTGGTTTGCAATTGCCTGGACAAGAGGTTAGAAACAGAACCATAGTGCTATGTAGATGCTGGCTACTACTCAGACCAGTGCTTCTCAAGCCCCCTGATGCTGTGACCCTTAACACAGTTCCTCAGGATGTGCTGACCCCCAGCCACAAAATTATTTTTGTTGCTACTTCTTCATAACTCTAATTTTGCCACTTTTATGAATCATAATGTAAATGTCCCTGCCTTCTGATGGTCTTAGACCACCCCTTTCAACTCCCTTCCAAGGGCTCTCGACCTACAGGTTGAGAACCACTGCGTTTGACTCTTCCAAGTATTCAGAGGAAGAAAAGGGGGAAACAAGATTTGCAGGGGAAAGAGGAGAAGGATGGAGAGGAGAGGGAAGGAGAGTTTGAGGAGAAGGAGAAAGAAGAGAAGTCATTTCTGGGAAGAGAAACCAAGGGATGGTCCACGGTTGATGCTCCTGTGTCAGGTGTGCTGAGAATCCTGTGGAGAAAGCTGATGTTTTCTGTAGAGAAAGCAACCTCCTGCATGCCAATGAAAAATGGAAAGCCATGTTTATAAGAAAGGGGGGAAGTGTGCAAAGAGCTCCCTAGGATCCCTGTGCGGTCCTGTAGGCTTCCGGTTCTTTCTCTCTGTCCATTAAAAGAATTTTTAAAATGGGGGAAATGTAACTTTAATTTTTTTTAAACCTTATTTTTAATGATGGTTTTTAAATGCTTTAACCTCCCTTGTAGCTCACCACCCACCAAGGTAGTCGGGGAGAAAGGATATGGGTCCGGGGTTGGGGGGTGGGGAAAGTAGACCTGTGTAAAAAGTTCTTTGGAACAACTCCCCTCTGTGTTGTCTGGAAATCAGCAGTTCAGTTCACAGGTCAGCAGTGGCAGCTCAGTCCACTCGCAAACACTTCACAGACACATCAGCAGTCCAGTTCTGTAGAGCCAGGATAGCAAAAGTGGTGACACAACCTAGCAGAGACAGCCAGGCTCCAGTCAGCAGGAGGGACCAGAAGGGACACCAAGACAAGTTCTCTGCTGTGCCTCTCTCAGGAAAGTGAAGATCAGCAAAGACATGAGACCCACAAGCGCTGCACAGCTAGCCGTACCAGCAAGCCTAGCTCTGTCTCCACTGAAGGGGTCAGCTCAGGAACTTTGGAAAATTCCACCAGACTCCTACCCTCCTGGAAGAGAGAGGTCATAGAACACTTAGGCAAGGCACCCCTCCCCTCCAGAAGGAAGAGACTAACATTCCTCAGACCACAGGGGGTGAGGACTGACCTGCGTGGGGGGGGGGGCAGAGCACATGGACAACTGACCATTGGCCACCCGCAGACATGGGAAGTCCCTGCCACCTCATTCCCTAAAGACCAATCAGTTTAAAAGTCACACTGTTCTGCCAATCATATTGTGCCTAGCTGCTGTTTCTCTATGCTACCCCTGGAGACTGTATAAATGTCTGTTGAACAAGCTGCCCGGGGTCGCCTCTCCTTTTGGATGCAGGATGACCCCAGCATGCTGGAACAGTAAAAATTCCTCTTGCTTTTGCAACGATCCTCGGCTGCGTGTTGTTCACTCAGGGGGTCCCGGTAAACTGAGGCTCATCAGAGTCTTACACCATCGTTCCGTGGAGTCCTGATTGTCCCCTCCAAACATCAGTGTCCTCCCTGTGCCTCGCCTCAGCATGGTTCTTGTCTCGGCACATGCATCCAATCAGTGCGAGTCTGCAGAGTCCTGACAAACGAGGCTCAACTACATAAGGTAAGGCGGACCAATACATGTGTGTTGTTAGCAAAGGATCCTTCATCACGTGTTTTTTCACGTGTTTGCTTTAGCAGAGCATCCTCTCTCCCGTGTCTGCTTCAGGGAAACGTTCCTTCACGAGTCTGCCTTAGCCTTTCACACCTGTGTCCGCTTTAGGACAACACTCCTTCACGTGTTTACCCTAGCAAAACACCATCTAACACAACTGACTCTCCAAAAAGAACTCGTACGTTTCCACTCAGGATAGCTCAGGGCAAGGAAAGATCTATGGCTGAAAGTCCTTGGGACTCTGAGCAGTTGTAGGCTTTCCTTGGGTTTTTGTACCTTTCCTCGGTTGCTCCTAAGATGTGTGTGCTTCCTTTCGGGCACCAGGATTGGGTGGTCTCGTTCTACTCATATACAGTTGTCAGTCTGCTGATCTGTCCATCTTGGTGCACAAGCTGAAGGTAGCTGGGGTCTGTCGTCACCAGCCAAGGTGGGCTCCCAACGCCTGCACCCATCTTTGTGATGTAATTGAGAAAGAGATACTCCCAGACGCTCCCCTCCCGGCAACGGCAGTGGATACACTTCTCATCCACAGGAGCGGCTCTCCCTTTTGTGTTTAAGTTTGATTGTATCGGTTTCTGTTTCTTAAAAATCAGAAGCCCCATTGAGTGAGAACGTTTCCATACCTTACCACTACAAAGCATCTCCAGGAAGCCTACTCCACCCTCCAGCCTCACACAGGTTGTGGCCATGAGCACCCGGATGTAGAATCTCTCAGTGTCCTTTGGTTTTACAGGGATTATTGGGGATGAGGTGGCTAGAAATTGGCTGATGCTTTTATCCCCGACCAAGGCTAGCCAAGCTTAGAGATAGCTGCTTTGAACGCAGCCTTGCAGATGCTAATACTATTAAAGTAAACTATAGTGATCCCTGCTCCAAGGCTAAGGGACCACCACAGAAGACAGCAAAACCATTGTAAGAGGCAGACAGCGGGGAAGACTGGGAAACTGATGTCTCTGGACAGGACACAGTCACTAAGCTCTTGAATTCCTAGCAGCTCGACCATGAACGTGGGAGGGGCTCCCCAGCACCTACCCTTCACTGAAAGCTATCGACAATTCATGGCTTCTAGGGGAGGAAGAGTCAGTTAAGGGCTGTCAGTCACCCTCCCGTGGAGGATCCTATACCCATGAGCAGCACAAATGGGAATCAGTGGATGGAGGGTTGGGGAGAGAGAGGGGGGAGGGGTGGCGAGGTGAGGGGTGGATCTGAAGGAATTAGGAGGAGTGGATATGATCAAAGTACATTGTATTATTAATCCTCAGAGTTAATAAACTATTTTAAAAGATTTTTTAAAAAATCCAGTGATTCCAGTTTTTGCTTGATCAGGCCAAGAAAAAGGAAGGCACTCTCTCCTTTTCTCCTGGGTCCACCGGATACCAGTTTATTCCTCCCTGACCCATTCACTGTCTTGCTCTCTGGGAAGTTTATTTCCTACAACTGACTCTCTTCTCAGACTGGCAACACCCCTCTCCCACCCCCACTCTCAGCTAATGAATTTTCTACTCTTCCACCCACGCACCCAGCCACATTCCCTCCTCTACCAGTGCCTACTAGAACATTCTGTGACCATAGCCGTGTCCTGTCTCTCTGTCTCTCTTCAGTACAAAGCCACACAGTGGCGGCAATGGTGGAGTCCTGAGGCACAGAGAAGTCTTGAGTTTAGCTGTAAAGGGACCAGAGACATGGTGTGGAGAGTAAAGAGGAAGGCGGTTCTCTCAGTGTTTGAGGAGGAAGGGGGGGGGAAAACGGTATTTTTTATGTGTTATGTAAATGCCCTTCCTGTCTGGAGCCGTGTCTTCCTGAGTCATCAGACCTGTTCAACTCGACACCTTCAGGTCACATTCTGACCCTGCAGAGCTGCTATCCTGCCATCCTTGCTTCCCTACACGAGAGGGGTCCTATTGCCTTGTTCCTGGGTGAGACCTCTAGTTCCTGGATATGCTGGTCCTTTTCTTGATGTCCTTCCCCATTTTGCTGTTGCTCTGACAGTAGCTTCAGAGGAAAATGTCTGAGGATGGGGGCTCAGGTGTCTAGCCTTTGTTAATGACCCTGCTTCCACCATCCTAAGTCAGTCATAAGAGGTCATTTCCCATTGCCTTCTGCTGTGGTTAAAGTGTCCAAAGTCATCCTTATTGTTGTTCTTTGTATGTTACCTATTTTCCCCATGTCTTTGTGACTGAGATCATGTGATTTCCTGATGACCAGTGATGCCGTATGAGTCATGCTAGGACTGGCCCTTTTAGTTTAGAAACTTGTGTCATTCAGATTGGGGGAGGTTTGCTTGAATTGTTCTTCTAACTATTTCTTCCCCTCTGTTTCTTTAGTTCCTACGTTCTCTGTCTCCTTTAATTCAGATACCAGACCTCTTGGACAGATCACCTACTTTTTTTCTTTTCTCCTCCCCTCTCCCATCTCTCTCTCTCTCTTTTTTTTTTTTTTTGTTCTGCTGTTTCCACATACCTGCCTCCCAACCCTCACAGTAAACTTTTTGTTTCAGTGCCACATTTCCATTTCTTTTAAGAGTTCTCTTTTTTGTTTTATTAATGATCTATTTTTCTTATAGCATCTGATTTTGGTTTTCCGGATCTGAGATCTTCTCTTACTAGGGTTCTCTATAAAATCTAAACCTCCAAAGCACTGTTAATAATTTTATCTTGCCCTTTAATGTTAAGAGTCTTTCTTCAAACAGTCCTTGGCTCTCCACCTATAGTCAAGAATGGGGAACTAAAAGGAGGCGCCCAGAATCTTAGCATATGTTCAAGGGTAATGCATTATAAGGGCTTGCAGACGTGACGTCATCGTCAAGAAAATGTCAGAGACCTTTTCTCTTGGTCTGGTCATAGCTTCTGACATGCTATCCCATCTAGAGTTCAGAAGCTGAGCAGACGGCGGGTCAGTGACAGAAGTGCTGTGAAGCCTACAATTCACTGATAGATTTTTATCTAATACTGGCTCCTCTTCTCTGTGTCTTGTTCTTAGCCATCACCCAATGCCCTGGTTTATTCTGTCCTTATGCCTGGATGGAAGGGTCAGGGTTCTTCTGAGAGAGATGGGAGGGGAAATGGCTAGTTACCTGCTTTGTAAGCAGTCCTTAGGCCCACCTACCTCTTACTTGTGGGTGAATCCGGATTACAAATGTCTGATCCCTTGGGTGCCTCAACACTTTGCCTCAACACTTTTGGGGCTAAGTGCTCTTTCTCAACTCGGCAGATTCGTGATCACCTTCTTCCAGTAACGTCCCTCACTGGGTCTCTCGTTCCCACTGCCTCTCGTTGAGTGCCAAACTGTTGCAGCCTGTACTGCCCGTTCCGGTCCGAGGGTCAGGGTCTAGCGAGAGAGAGAGTGGGGATAAAGGGGAAGAGACGCGAAGAATGGAGACAAGACAGAGATTCTGATCAAGTCTCTCTTATTGAGGGGAATTCTGAGCTATTTATAGGCTTTTGTCACGTGCCTTGTAGGCGCGTGGATACCACGTGCCTTGCAGGTGTTGATATGACGTAAGCCTTACAGGCATCTATAGCGTGGACAGCACGTGCACCGCAATGCCTTGCAGACGTGGATAGCACGTGTGCCTTACAGGCATGTATGGCGTAGATAGCACGTGGACAGCACGTGAACTGCAATACCTTGCAGGCGTGGCCACCACGTGCACCTTGCAGCTGGGGGCAGTAAGCAGCAACACAAAATATGTGGGATATCAGAGTGTGCTTCAGCTGTTGTAGGCTATTGAAAACCAAATCTTTCGTCAGGGTATATGGTTCCAGATGGCTGCAAAGTTGATCTAGCCGCTTTCTGCTAAAGTCGGCTCCCAACACTTGGGGATCTGTCTTGAGTCGCTTTTAGGCCCCTGCCAAACCGAGTAGGAAGCAGCTGTCACAGACCTCCACCAGTCACAGCGTCTAGTGGTTTAGTGGTTTTCCAGCTTCTTGGTTGTGTGTGTTGGGTTGGACGGGTCATTAAAGAGTCTTTTAACTATTACAACACACGAGGTTGCAGAGGACGCAGATCTAAAACCACAGTGATCAGATAACAAAACCCAAAAGTACCCTCTCTCTCTGCCTGAGGGGAGATGAAGGGCAAGCTTTCATCTCCCCTGCTAAGTCAGGTCTTACCACAGTCCCACACGACCCTTCCATTGCCCACACGACCCTCCCATTGGTCACAGTCCCACACGACCCTCCCATTGGCCAGTCTGTGATTGTGTCTTGGTCCTAATTTCATGTGATCTTTTTTTTTCTTTTCTCTTTTTTTAATGTTTCATTCTTTTTTTAAAATTGGATATTTTATTTCTTTACATTTCAAATGTTACCCCCTTTCCCAGTTTCCCCTCTGCAAACCCCATCCCATCCCCACCCTTACCCTGCTTCTATGAGACTGCTCCCCACCCACTCACCCACTCCACCCACTCACCCACTCCACCCACTCACCCACTCCACCCACTCACCCACTCCCGCCTCACCGCCCTAGCATTCCTCTACATGAGGGCATCAAGTCTTCATCATGTGATCTTTTATTCATATTTCACACTGAAGATGGCCTGGCTTCTGGGTCCCTACAGGGTCCTCATGTCTTCTTCATTTAAGCGTTCTCTCTCTCTCTCTCTCTCTCTCTCTCTCTCTCTCTCTCACACACACACACACACACACACACACACACAAAACACACACACTCATGTTTTTAGAATATGCCTTTAAAAGTCATAGCATACAGAATGACATGGGCGGATCAGTGCTCACGGCATTGTGTGCCCCACACCCTGGCAGGATACAGACCATTCCCATCCCTCTTCCAGCCCTCTTGCACTTGGCATCCTCCTCTTCTTCCTGGTCACCAGGTGCTAAAGTTCCCATGACCTCCTTCTTGAGCTTATCAGCTTTCTCTTTGATTCTGCGACCACGACTTCTCATTGGTTCCTGGGTTTGGGGGTATAGTCACTTTTTGGGGGGGCGGGGTTAGAGACAGGGTTTCTCTTTGTAGCCCTGGCTGTCCTGGAACTCACTCTGCAGACCAGGCTGGCCTCGAACTCAGAAATCCACCTGCCTCTGCCTCCCAAGTACTGGGATTAAAGGTGTGCACCACCACCACCCAGCTAGTCACTTCTTAATTTAGAGAAATTAATGGATACCAATAATATTGGTGTGAAGAAGGGAAAGAAAACTCCTATATATACATTTGAGTTCCAAGCCTGTTGGTATATTTTTGAGCTATTTTATTGGGTTCTTATACCTCTACCTCCCTTCTAATCCTTATTCCATCTGAATCTCTTCCAATCTCCCAACACTAGGTAGAACAGGAAGAAGGTTACAGAAGAAAGGAGTTGTAGACTTCTATAGACTACTTCCTACTGATTAGGGGCATTGGGTTCCTTGGGGTAAGTTCAATCTCTTCATAGTCAGAATATACAGCAACTCAGCAACCCAGCAACCCAGCAATGCAGCAAATGGAGCAGCAGGATAAATCATCATCAGCAGGAGGAGCAGTAGCCTCCACAGGCCCTCCTGGGGCTCTCCCATTATACCATCTCCAGAGTCCCCAGAATTAAACTATCTGCAACTGGAGAAGATCACGCGCCTGCTAGTGCATGAGGCAAATCATAATCACCCTCTGTGAAGGAGCCTCTTAACCCACACCTGGGATTAAAATGAAAACATAGTCACATAGCATAACTTTTTTTTGTTTTTGAAACCAAAATTCTCACTACAGAAGCCTCTTGTAACAACTCCTAATGTTCTGCTAAAACCCTTGAGCTGGCTGACTTTGAGACTCAGGCCTGACTTGAATATTATAGAATTCAAGTCACAGGGAATCTGGAGTTCTCAGGAAAAAAAAATACACTTATCTAAGCAGAAGTAAAGGTATGCAAAGCAGATGAATGAGGGCAGATTCTAGAGACTCAGAATCTGACCAGAAGAAGAAGAACCATCAGTGTTGATAGCACCGGAAAGGCTGTGGTTGGCTTCACTAGAAGAAGGGACAGATGGGACTGTGGTTGGCATCACTAGGAGAAGGAATTATGGGGCTCTAGGTGGCATCACTGGGAGAAGGGACATGTGGGCTGTGGTTGGCATCACTGGAAGAAGGAATTATGGGACCAGCCAAGAAGACCATCAGATGCCATGGTCATCCCAGGAGAAAGGCAGAAGATAAGGTGACCTGGACTTCTAGACAAGATGAGTCAACCTCTCTGCTCATTAATAAACATATAGTAAATATTCAGACAAAATACTGATGAACAACATAATTAGCCATCACAGTAAATATTAACATATGAAATCACCAACATGACGCATAGTCCAGAGGGAACTAGCTCTCCTCCTGCGGCTTTCAATGGAATGGCATTTGAAGCATACTGACAAACTGAATAAACTTCTTTCTGTCAGCACGCCAGAGCCGAGATAGCAAGAACACACTGCAGTGACTTGGGGTGATTTGTCCACTGTTACGTGTAGAAGATACGATCACAGAAAAATGCTTCCGGTATCTTGTCCCAGCACTGTCCTTGAAATATCTTCCAATTTCATAAGCTTATTGTGAACAAGAGATTTATTCTTAAAGACAGTCTGCCTGCAGCCCTCTTTCTGAATGTTTTAGGGAGCCTGAACTTGGCAGCTTCTATTTCTAGACTTACACATAGATCTGAGTGTCAGGTAAGAATGCGAGGTCAAACTTCCACCCAAACACTAACTTAATAACTACAATATAAAACTAATTAGGGAAAACTCTTGCTGATCCTCCTGCCTCCACTTCCCAAGTGCTTGTGTGGCAGGTGTAGAACAGCTGACTTTCTAGAACGCTCCTTACATGTTCTAAGGCACTGTGCTGCCTAGCATATCGCCTTAACATTGAATTGAAATTTCACCCTTCCCCCTCAGATCCTAGATGTGTTCTGTCCGATAGTTTTGATTTGTTGATACAGTTTGGATCTGTCCCCTACTGTTTGGATCATGGTTAGCTTTATACTGTGAGACTGAGGAAGTCGTTCCACCTTCATTATTGCATCCTCTCTTGCTTCCTTCTTCTTTCCCTTTGTCCTTCCTCTTTCTGGTTAGATCACAAACCCTGTAGCTGCCTTCCTTCTCCCAAAAAGGCAATGCCCTTGCAGCTCCTCCCCCCTGGCCAGCGGTACTGAGTATAGCGCCTCTGTGTCCTTCAGCAATTAGGTCAAGCCAGGCTAGATCACCTGGTATAAAGCTTGCCCACCCCCTTGAAAACCTATAATATCAGAGACTCCTTGTGTGCTCTGGATTTGAAGAGAAAGCTCCATTTACGGCTGTCTCTCCTGGTATATCAAGAATGGAAGGTTCCATCTTCCCCTTCAGGCGCCCACCATGCTGTACGTAGTATTTATCTCCCACTATTTTTGGTTAAGCCTCCTCTCTCCATCTGCCCCACCCCCTTATACTGCTGTGTCCTGCAATATGGACCTTTTTGTTTGTTTAGTATAAACGAGATCATTTGGATATAAATTCTGCCCCCACTGTTATTATATAAAAACAACTTTCCTATCTTTGGATTTTTTCGTTTACTGTCTGTATAGCCTTTCCATAACAGAACATAAAACTCTTCCTTTCTGATGTTTCCCATTACATTTTGAGTGTAAACTTAAAAAAAAAAAAAATTACCCAGTAAAATTCATTTATTTGGAGTTGGCCTTACAAAGATCAGGGAAATCTAAAAATTTGGACAAATATAGGAGACAAGGCATCTGGATAGTGAGGGCTCTGGGAAGAGGAGAGTAGAGAAAGTTTATCAGAGAAATACTAGAAGAAAACTTGATGAAATCCAGGCCACGGCTTCTGATTGAAAGGTTGGGTAGGCTGCCTTCCTCAGGGACTAGAGCCCATCATCTCGAAGCCCTTCAGGGTGAAATCTCAAAGCCCCTGGTTATAAAGAGAAGTTTCTAAATGCTGTTAAAGAGAAAACACCAGGGTCACTTTGTAGAATTGTTGTCACTTTCAGACCTTTTTTTCCTTCAACTTCCTGTTCCCAAAGGTTCACTCTGAATTTACCTCTGAATTCTCCCATTACCATCCCTCTTGTTCTTCCTACTGAAGACGGAAGTCTGCCACATACTCAAACCAGTATCTTCTCCAACTTCTGTTTTTCTCTTTTGAAACAGTCTCTTTAGATAGCCCAGGCTGACCAGGAAATC
The DNA here is from genome assembly GCF_011762505.2 of Arvicanthis niloticus. Taxonomy (NCBI): domain Eukaryota; kingdom Metazoa; phylum Chordata; class Mammalia; order Rodentia; family Muridae; genus Arvicanthis; species Arvicanthis niloticus. Next base: position 71,738,389 of record NC_047670.1, on the reverse strand, counting down.
AGGATGTACCCCCAGCTGGTTTTGAATTTTTGATCCTCCTGCTTCAGACTCTCAAATGCTGGAGTTACAGCCATGTACTGCCACGGTTGGCGACCTGGGCAGAAGTCAAGTGTGGATCACATCTGCACATGCCCACAGCCTGGCCAACCTCTGTTACCAGCCTGTCTGCAGGTTGTCTGGCTCCTGCTGGCTCTCACTCACAACGCAGGCAGCAGCTTCCAGCTTCTTCCTGCCCATGCTGTCTCCACCCCGGGGGGTGGTAGGTGAGGTTAACAGTCAAGCAGCAATTGCCACAATGCACTCAAGGCATTTTAAAAATCACAAACACCATCATGAGAATTCTCTGCAATGAGCTTCTGATGGTACCTTGGTACTACAGGGTTGGGACAGAAAAGCTGCAGAGAGAGACTGACAGCAGATGCAGGGACCAGCCATCATGTCTGACATCCTGCCTGATTCGATACCTCTTTCTGGACTCCCTTGTGTTGTAATGATGATATTTGTGTTATGTTCTCCATGGGGATCATGATAAGCTCACACCTCTGATTCCTTCTGGAACTATTTCATTAGCCCAAGTTTTTGTGTCCTTTCAGATCAGAGATACCAGAAGCGAATCCAACATTCACCTTTTGATGCATAACAAATCATCCCCCAAATTAATGGCTCAAAATGATGACCTGTGGCTCTGTAGTTCCACAGTTCTCTTCCAGCAAGTTCTCCCAAGACTGGTCACACGGCGACTGTCTTTTTCCAATGGAAGAAGATGAGAAGCCAGAACCTCTTCAAGCTGGGGCTTGAATTCCTTCATTAGCCTGTGACCAGCTTCTGTTGATCAAAGCAGAGTGAAAGGCTGTTCCGGGATTCAGTAGGCACCTAACTGCTCTGAGGGAAATGTAACAGTTGATTCTGGGCATTTAAACAATGCCGTTGTTACAATGTTTGAGGGTGGGGGGGCGGGGGAAGGATTAGAGGAGGAGAGAGAAAACCCTTTTCATTGCATTTATGCTGTCCTGTTTTGGTTAAGATATGAAAAATCGTGTGTAGCACATATACTTCAGCAACAATAATATTAAAACAGAATTCAAAGCGTGTCTTGTAGGACTTTAGTTAGACATAATAATCTAACCGGTTTACATTTTAGAGAGCCAAGACACTCAGTCTGGGGTATGTTTGGGGATCCTCTAGTTGTAAAGCCAAACAGATTTTATATGGAAAGCTCCAGCAGGAAGCTTGGCCCAAGTGTCTGCTGAGACTGCTGCTTGGCTCTGAGTCTGAGTGAGAAGTGGGGTGGGGGTGGGGGGTAGCGTTGATCGAAAGGACAAGAGTCGCAAAATCTGTTCCAACAGCTCAATGTTTATACACAATGTTCAGCATGGCAGCCTGGCATTTAACAGGCAAGAAAAGGGACTTGACTCCCATGTCCTGCAGTATGGACTGGGACATGAAGTAACAGAAGGCCCCTGCTACTTGGGTTGCGGGACTCTATAACCTTGGGCAGAACCACCACTGTTCTTAAGCTTTCGTCCTCCAAAGCAGCCACTCGCATTGAGAAACAGTGTATCTTAGCAAACCCCAGGCTTGTTCCTCATCCTCTTCAAGAATCACCCAGAGGAATTGTCTTTTGTTTTGTTTTGCTCAGCTCTTGGAACGCAAATTAGCAAGAGGCAGAGAGCGGCCTCTTTATTACGTTTGATAAGCTCCCACATTCAGTCTTATCTGGTGTGCTCACCAGTCCTTCCTGGCTGCCCTGATTGGATGCTGATAACTTAAAACAATGGAATATGCCACAAATATTCTTACAGATTCATCCTTAGCTGATTTTTCCGTCCGGAGTGAGCTTTCCTAAGTCCTGCTTGTTAAACATTGGTGGGAATAAGCTGGCTGTTCATTTAATGGTCATTATAAGCCACCGTGGCCCTTCCCAGGAAGGTCAAAGAGTAGTTGCTGTCGGATGAATGCCTAATTTAACCGAACAAAGGAAATTGCTTTCACCGCTCACTCTGCCCTTCTAATTGAACTGAATGCCAACTTTCCATTCCATGGTCCCCAGCAAACACTCACGCCGCTAATGCATCCAGATCAAATCAATCTGCATCTGTCTACGCTGTACCCTGGGACCGCATCCACTTCGGATGCATATTTATTCTGTGGACTTCATTTCCATGTTAATTAGAATGCAGGTTCCTGGAATTTCCTTTCTGAGTATGATCATCGTCTTACAGTCAGTCAGACGGAGATGGTTATGTGCTGTTTACTTCATGAGAGATGAACTGCCTGCCTGGCCCTCATAATCACTGGATATGGACTTTCTAGATCAAAATTGTACTCCCATTCTTCCTAATAAAATAATAATATTCATTTACCAAGGTCTTTCAGACTCTGTTGGCTCACCTCAGTGTTTTGAAGAAAGCACTAAGCACAACAAAAGTTATTGGTCATCACACATCGTGACCTTTCTCCAACAACCTCTGCTCTCTGCCCATGTAGTCTTCTTGAAAATAACTAGTTTTATTACCAAATTTATACATGTAAAGTACCAAGGAGTGGGGAGACAGCTTAGTGATAGAACATTTTCGTAGCATGCTTAAGGCCCTGTGTTCAGCTTGAGGTGGCATTGAACACCTTTAAGCCCAGCTCTTGGGAGGCAGCAAAGCAGGCAGATCTCTGAGTTCCAGCCTGGTCTACAGAATGAGCAGGACAGCCAGGGCTACACAGAGAAACCATGCCTCAAAAAATAAAACAAAACCAAACCACCAAAGACCCTGTGTTCAATCCCCGGTACTGGAGACAAATGAACTGAGCATAAAATCTGGAAATTATCATTATCACCACTACCACTAACATTTTGATGGCTTTCCCACACACATGTAAACAAAGAATAAGTTTTCAAAAATATTTTATTTTTTATCTATGTACGTGTGAGTGTGTGTGTGTGTGTGTGTGTGTGTGTGTGTGTGTGTGTGTGTAGGTATTGGGAACTGAACTTACATTCTCCAGAAAAGCAGCAAGTGCTCTTAACCACTGAACCACCTCTCCAGTCCCAAGAATAGATATATATTTACTCTGGGAAACAGAGCAGAGTGACTCTGGTTAGTTTATCACTGTTGGGGTCCCCCAGGCAGGGGAGAATGAGTGAGAGACTCTGCTGAGAGTAGGGTGTCCAGGGACAGCATCTCTAGTGATGTAACATTTTAGCAGAGGTCTGGAGGATCAGAGGACAGAGGGAGTCACACCGTTGCCTGGGGAGAGGTTGGTCCTGGCAAGGGGGTCAAGGGTTAGAACCGTGCAGCTGGGGTGTGGCTGGGGTGTTCCAGGACCTTCCAGAAACCACTTGACCTAAGCAGGAGGAGGGAAGGAAGGAAGTCCTGATTAGAGAATTAACGAGTCAGAAGCTACCTCAGGAGGACATGGAGGTGGGAGTCTCTGTCTCCTGTTTCAATCCTGTTCCCTTATGTTAGGTGATACAGGCTCAGGCCTGGAGACACGACACAACATATCCACTTAGAAAGTCTTGCTCAGTCTTAACATTTCCCAGTTACTTGAAAATATGAAACAGCTTGCCAGGGTGGGAAATGAAGGGCTGTTGCATTAACTGCATGAGATGTGCTGATGTGTAGGAAAGTATACCCTAGTCTACCAACTCCGGAACCCAATCTGTTGTTGCAGTTGCAGGAGGGAAAAACTTCCCTCTGCACTGCTACAGTCTCCAGTTGGCCTAAGAAGTAGACTGACATCAGACATCAGGGCAAGGTGTGCAACTGGATACTTTGTGTGTATGTAAGAGTCTGCAGAAAGAAAGTGAAGATTCTAAAATGGTAGGGCCAAAAGCTTTTTACACAAAGAATAAACTCTGGGGACATGGCGGGACACAAGGATTTAGGCCAGAGGCTGGAAAGTGTAGGGTACTGAGTGGCAATTCTTGTGCTTCTTGTGCCTGTCTGCTTTGCCATCATTTCCTAGGCTCTGATGAAGGAGGGCATTTTTTGCTCTAGGAAAACTTCCTGGTCTGTTTCTAGAACAGTGGTTCCCAGCCTTCCTAATGCTGAGACCCTTTAACACCGTTCCTCGTGTTGTGGTGACCCCCCCTGACCATAGAATTGTTTTCATGGCTACCTCATAACTGTAATTTTGCTACCTTTATGAATCATAATGTAAATATCTGAGATTCGGGATGTCTGATATGTGACCCTTGGGAAAGGGTTGTTGGATGCCTGTGGGGGTCACGACCCACAGGTTGAGAAACAGTGTTCCAGGAGAAAGTGTGTGTGGGGGGGGGGTAGATAATCAGTCTGTCCATCTATTACTGCTTAAGTGCCTTGAACATACTCACTGTGTCCATGTTTTGTTATGGCTTCTCTGAGTCCCTTCACTCCTAGGGGTTGGTGTCTTGTCACCCAAGAGCTGAGGCGGCAGCAGAGATAGTCTGGATCGAAGGCTCCAGATCCTGTAGGTTCTTTTCCCATTGCTTTTGAGATTTCCATGCTACCTTTCCTGAGGAAGGACTTGGTGAAGGCAGCAGACAGGCATGCTTCTGTCAGCGTGACAGGAAGGCCAGCACCACCCACCATGAGAACTGCAACCTAGCTACACAGTGTAAGATAACCTTCATTTGCAAATCTGAGGAGTGAAATTACAGGGTTCAACTCTGAGAGACAGAGAAAGCCAGGCTCAGGGTTGTCATTGTGATATTCCTCATTAGTGACTGGAAAATACAATCCTGTACAACGACAGTGCTAAAGACACCAGCAAACTCACGTCAAGGGGGCAGAGACTAATCTCAGAGTCAAGGTAAGTGGGGACAGCTAAATGACCACCAAAATGCTATCACGACATCATTTGTTGAGACTTCCGAGAAAGGTCTTTGGGAGCTGGGGGTGGGATGGGGATCTGCTAGTCAAAGGAAAACATAAACTGTCTTTCTTGTCTTTTTTATCTTGTATAGGTCAGAAGAATGTACTCTCTCTGCCTTTAAGTCAAGAAGGAAAGAAGAAAGAAATCTGAAGTTAGAAAGTGTCCCAGGAGAAATTTCACCTTTGTCTAATATTTCCATGGATGTTCATTTACCAGTCATGGACTGCAATTCTCTGGCGTGTTGGCTAATGTTATAAGCCTGTGTTTCATTTTCTTACCAGGAGACTTGGGGCAAATGAATCAGCTTCCCAAGTTTTTGCTTGCTTACTCAGTAAGAGGAGGTAGCCAGAGAGACTGAGCAGCAGGCTGCGTGAGGGTTAACCGGGTGGCCATAAGTACAGCACTGTGTTGGAGAAGCGCTAGCTTTGTAGTGCTACTGGGAGGAAGTGATATAAAGAAGGTTTATTTTAAGAAGCATTAGAATAAGGAAAGAGAGTAGACCTTAAGAATCATTCTTATGGAACCGGGGAGCAAGCAGTAGCAGGGAAAGCCTGTACATGCTCAGTACAAAAGCAGCTTCTTTTTGTTCAAATGCAGTCTATGTAGGATCTATCTGAGGGCATCAGATACCTTTACAGATGGTTGTGAGCCACCATGTGGTTGCTGGGAATTGGATTCAGGTCCTCTGGAAGAGCAGTCAGTGCTCTAAACCCCTGAGCCACCTCTCCAGCCCCATGAACTGGGCTCAAGAGCTTTTGTTCTAGTGGAACTAAGATCATGGTTCAGCTGCTCAGCGAAGGGGAGTGGGTCTTAGCCGGGCCCCTAGGTTTTAGTTTTCTCATCTGTGTGGTGAGAAACAGGCTAGCGAGTGATCCTCCCTGTCTGTGTAAGTCAACTGTCAGTCACTATAACAAGACTTGAAATAATTAACTCTCAAGAGAAGAGGTTTATTTTGGCTTAAAGGGCTGGACACTGTGTATGTTAGTTTTTGTTGACCTGACACAAACTAGAATCAGCTGGGGGAAGCGACTGTCAGTTGAGAAATTACCTCAACCAAGCTGGCCTGTGGGCATGTCTGTGGGGGCATTTTCTTGATTGATGGTTCATATGAGAGGGCCCAGCCAACTATGGGTGATACCATCCCCTAGTAGTCTTGGGCTGTATAAGAAAACAGGCTGAGCAAGACTCAGAAGGTGAGCTAGTAAGCAGGAACCTCCAGGTTCCTGCCTTGAATTCCTGTCTTGGATTCTGTCAACGATACATTATCATCTCTAAAGTGAAAACTTCTGGTTTCTTTGGAAAGTCAATTATGTCAAATGATGTTTGGCTGGGGCATACAGGGAAAAGATGTCTAGCTAAAGCAGACACAGGAAAGGCTATCTTCCCAAAGCAGACACAGGTGAAAAGATGTTTTCCTATAGCAGACACATGAAAGGACCCAGGATGACGGAGTATAGATAAGAGCCCACAGACGGTGGGAGACGAGCAGTGAACATTGGTTTGGTTTGCTCCATCTTGCTGTTCTTCCCTGATCACATTCATGTATTGGTTCACCTTACATATCGTTGTTGAGTTCAGCTTGTAGTAATGTGAACATTGCTGCTTCCTAGCCTTGTCTCGAGCCAGTTGGAGAGTCTTCCAGTTTCTTCAGGATTGAACTAGGTTCATGTATGCCATCTACCTGCCTAGAGCACTGGTCTGCAGCTGCTGAGTCATATTTGGTGTTTGCGACAGGACTGAACTGCTGCCAAGGAAGATTGAGCTCACCCCAAAGAACTACCGATGAACAGGCCCACTTCCCCCATATCCTAATAACTTTTCTCTTCCACTGCCTCTGCTGGATGGTGGGCTAGAGGAAAGGTTGAACCCTTAGTAAAATTAATGCTATAAGAAATTTATGCCTACAAAATCTAAGACAAATAAACCCTATCTTCTGCAAGTTGGTTTTGGCCACGATGTTTGTCACAGCAACAGAAAGCAAATTAACGTAAGAGTTCTTTCAGTCTGTGGTTGATCGGCTTCATTGCTTTTGGTCTTCTGGGTAGGCAAAGGCCTTGCTCCATCACTGCAGAAGTTCGTGGTAAAGCAAGGCCTCTGACGTCATGAGCCAAGGGGCAAAAGAGAAGAGGAAGTGTTCAGGATCACATGACTTCCTCCTGGACGTGATCTTAATCATCTAAGGGCCTCCTATGAGGTTCAATCCTTTAAATACCAGGAGTGTCACCGTGAGGACCAGCCCTTTACCACATGGGTCCCTAGGGACAAACAACATTTACAATGTAGGGAGGGCTTTGGGGTGGGCCAGCAGCACATCTGAAATTAGAGAAGAATCAGCTAGCAACCTCTTCAGTCTGTTCTCAGCCTCAGTCAAAAATCTTCCCTGATTGAAAAACAATGTCAAAAATTGGCCTTAATTACCTAAAAGCTTTTCAATATCAATCCCTTTGAAGGTTATTTATAGCAGAGCCATTTTGTATCATTAAGATCATTCTATCTACATTTAAAGAAATCTTACTTTAAAATCCACTAATGGCTCAAAATTCTTTTCTTATTTATTTTTTTTTTTTTTTAGGTTTTGTTCATTTAAAATAGTGCTGAGAAATAAAAATTGGATCTAGGAGCTAACAGAAAATGTGAAAATAAGCATAGACAGCATATTAAAGGTGGTTGGAAAACCTCCAAATTAATACCGACTCACATCAGCACGGTGTGAAAATACAGACCTATGTAGACAGACTTTACCAACTGTGCTCTTAACAAAGTCAAGGCTTAGAGCTTGGGCTTTTACTGGGAGCATTATTCATTCCAAAATTTACAAAGACCTCACTTGAGGGAGAGTAGAAGCTTTTCGAGAACATTTACTCCAGTAGCCTTTGTGTTTTCTGGTTCACGCTGAAGTTTCCCATTTGTAAATTGTAAAATCTAGGATTCCCTTCTTCGGGGTTGAATTTTAATAAATCTTTATGTGGGTGTCTAGAGAGATGGCTCACAGGCTAAGGGCTCACACCGCTCTTGCAAAAAGCCTGAGTCATCAGTAATCACCCGGGGTAGCTCACAACTGTCTGTAACTCACCTCCAAGGGGTCTGACACCCTCTTCTGGATCCCTCAGAATGTGTATGTAACCCCCAAAACTTAAGAAAATAATCACCAGGCAGTGGTGGTGCACGCCTTTAATCCCAGCACTTGGGAGGCAGAAGCAGGCAGATTTCTGAGTTCAAGGCCAGCCTGGTCTACAGAGTAAGTTCCAGGACAGCCAGGACTATATAGAGAAACCCTGTCTTGAAAAACCAAAAAAAGTAAAAAATAAAAATAGTAATCAAATTAACTCTTTAAAAATCTTTATACTTAGAAAGGAATTCTCCACTTGCACCTCTCACCTAATATAATAAATTTACTTAAATAGAGAGCAGATACCATACACAGACACCATTCTAGGTATATCTGGAGCTGAAAAAAAAAAAAGGATTCTTGCTCCTGTAAAATACATTTGTAGAAGTAAGAGACAGAAAAGTAATATATTGTATGTCAAATTAGATGGTACTAAAGGACATTGGAAAAAGCAATTAACATTGTATGGAGAATTGTGACAACAGGAAAGGGGGTGGGAGGCGGACGATTGTTGTAATCAGAAAGAAAACAGTAACACCAATTGTTTGAAGAATATTTAAAAGAGATAATAAAATGAGTCCCACAGACATTTGGGGAAGAACATTATAAACAAACAGAACAGTACTGCAAAGACTCTGGTGACAAAGCATGCGTGGAATGCTGAAGGAAATGTCTGGAGTACACTATGGCTGGAGCAAAGGGACATCAGGTCTATGGTGGAGTGGCCAAGGTGGCCTTTCTAATGTTGCCGGACTCTGCTGTTTCCTACATAAATGAGAGCCATTGGAGAGTCTCCGTCTCACCTGGGTGTTGACATGAGGATTCTGGTTCTACAGATGGAATAGATTATAGGGAGAAAAGAGCATAGAGACATATAAAGAGGATATTACAATAATCCAGGCGGGAGAGCATAATTTATGCTGGAGACCACTGTGTAACACTGCATGTGGTATTATATTAAATATAATAAAAGCATAATGTCAAAGTATTGGCCTGGAAAGAAACCTTATATATAATTCATAATCCCCTTCAAAGATGAGGTTTGTTAGAATGAAGACCTCAAGGCCATGGTCAAGGTGGGAGGGGGAGCATTAGACAGAAACAGTGTAACACATGAGGAATCTGAACACGGCCAGGAGAAGAGGCTTCTGTAGGCTTATATTTCTTAAAACCTAATTTAACAATGGTTCTTAAATGCTTCAACCACCTTATTAACCCACCAACTGAAAGTAGAGGAGGAAGATGGATGATAGGACCAGGGGGACATAGGCCTGTTTAGAAGTAGTTCTTTGGGGGTGATTCGAATCTTCACTGTCAGCAGTCCAGTCTACTAAACACCAAACACAAACCAGCAGCAGCAGCCTAATCCAGAAGAAACCTTGAGGCTCAGCACGTCATCACAAGTCTGCTGAAGCAGCAAGAAGCAGCTGGAACACCATCAGAAGTTCTGTGGTACAAAGTCACAACAAGTGAAGAAAGCAAGGCGAACCAATGCCAGAGTGAAGACCAGCATCAGAGAAGCCCAACAAGGACCAGCAAGGCAAACCAATGCCAGAGCATCATCCACTATCTGTCGGGTTATACACAGTGGACTCTTTCCAAACATCAAATGTCCTCTCAAATGTCCACTCCAGCAAAACATCACATGCCCTTTCACCAGGCAGCTTCCAGAAAAACATCACATGACACAACTGAGTCCCCAAAAGAACCAGAAATTCCCACTTCAGGCTTCCCTTTAAAGCCTGGAGAGGGGATTCATTAAGGGTGGGAATAAGAGAAAAGAAATGGGGATGAGCATCTACAGACAAATTACTGTCCAGAAAAGGACACACTTGCAGAATAGTCGACTGATTATATCTGCCTAGACAGAGTAATCAGCCCTTAATAATCCTGCATCACTAAGGTCTGTCAGATGATTCTGGGCCAGAAGGCTGAAGATTTGATGCTCCAATGTTCGGTAATATAGGGGCTTTTCAGGTGTTCAGCGGTCTCTATAAATTGGCTAAGTTTTAGAAGCTATGCTTAGTGCTTCCCATAAGTTCAGTTAACTCAGTATTCTGGATTTCTGATGGGGTTGAAGACCTATAGTCTCATAGCCAATCCTGGCTATTTACTTTGAGAGAAAAGATCTGAGTGGATGGTTTTCAGCTGACATTCATTCTAAAGCCAAAAAGCCAAGATCAAAAGTAAGTGTTTTAGTTAGAAGAGATGACAGAGGTTCTGGTTAGTCAACAGAATGATGGACTGGGTATTAGGACTGTCTTGTACCTCACTGGTACAATTAGGAATAAGTATGCTCTAACTGTATTTTGAGAGAAAAGTTCTCCTTTAACAGGAAGAGTGATATGTAGGAGGAGCTAAGTGGGAAGGAGTACTGAGAGGAAGAGATGGAACAAGGAGAGAAGATGAAGAAGAGGAGAAGCTAGGTGATGAGAGAGAGAAAGAGAGAGGGGGCATGGAGGCAGATGTTCACATGTCTCCACCAGTCAAAGATAGTTTTTATATCTAGGTTGGGTATTGGGTTACGCTTCTGATTGAGCATTACCAAACTTATAAATCCTTTGATTAACATTTAAAAAAAAATCGTATAAAAGCAAAAAGAAAGGGGGGGGCATGGGACAGGGGTGTTCTAGGGAGGGGAAATGTGGAAAGGGGATGGCATCTTAAATGTAAATAAAATATAAAAAAAAAATAAATAAATAAAAGGAAAAAAAAAAAAAGAAATGGGGATGAGGAGATAAAGAGGGGTGATCACTGCCGTGAAGGAGACAAGACAAAGAAGCCTCCAAAGCCATCTTCAGCAGTCCCCAAGAAGAGTCCCCAAACCAATCCCCAGGAGAAAGAAAAGAGCTAACATTTCATAATCTTTTAGTGGCAGCGGGAAGTTTCACATCACATGATTTAGTTCAGTGCAGTATATGTGACAAGGCACATTGGAGTGGATAGAACCAGAAACCAGGAGCTGTTGTTAGGGCCACAGAACACAACTTTTTAACTTTCCTAGAGAGAGCTTCCGGGAAGTCTGGGGTGTGGCCTGAAGGTGTAGACCACGCTCTAACAGTAACAAGTGGTCAGATTTAGATACAGGTCAAACATAGAGACAAGAGAATATACTCATGGAAAGAGAGAGTTATAACCTATTGAGATGATGGGTATGGGTAGAGAAGACATGGGCCAGATTGAATCCATTTTCACATCTGAAATGTCTGTTTGATGACTGATGGCGATGTTGACTAGTGTGCTTGGTTGTGTCCTCCCAAAATTTATGTCCACCTGTGAATGGGGTAATATTTAGAAAAGCCATGGCGAGGGCTGGCTATCTAATCAGTGGGGCAGCTCTGCTTAGCTCTGGCCACCATGTTCCACACTAGAAGCGGCTAGGGGCCAAGCACGCCACAACTAGACCCACAAGACCCCAGCGTGGCAGCTGGCTCTGCCAATCTACCACATTGTCCCCACAAAGCCCCGCTGAGCTCCTGATAATATCAGCCATACTTGTGATACCCAGTAGAATGAAGACTCTTAATGTTTAAAGATTGTCCAATAGCTTTATATATTTGGAAATGTTCAATTAACAAGATGCCCACATAATTAGAATTGTTACCCAATATCTAACCTTTGATATAAGTTGTTACCCAGGACTGTTCTCAACCCATCCATCCTCCTCCATGGTTGCTAGCCCCTCCTTCCTTTCCTCCCTTCTCTCCTCCCCGTCTCTTTCCTTCTCCCAGGTCCACCTCCTCTTCTACTGCCCAACCATCCAGCTCCACTGCAAATACACTGAGCGGAATAAATATCCTGCTGCACACCTGGACCCTTGGAATCTGATTTTATTTGTAAGCAGGGCTAACATAATAAATTAAATAAATACAATGTCCTCCTGAACTAGGATGGGTTCAAAATCTAGGGACCAGAGTGACCCTCTCTGGGGAACCAATGAGTTTACCGGACTTCCTTACAACGAGTAAGTAAGGAGGGCTGGAGAGATGGCTCAGCGGTTAAGAGCACTGGCTGCTCTTCTAGAGGTCCTGAGTTCAATTCCCAGCAACCACATGGTGGCTCACAACCATAATACATACATAATGAGATCTGATGCCTCTTCTGGCACACAGGTAAATAAGTAAAATTAAAAAAAGAAAAAAAAAAGCATAGGGAAGGGGTTATTATGGGGGAGTTGCTCCTCCTCAACAATAGGCCAGACCTGGAAATTCTTTACTGAACAGGGATGAGGGTTTCCCTATAGTAGCTTAGATGGAGACTCCCTCCCCTTGTGGTCTATGTCTCATATACTCTACCTGAGGCCATGTACAATTAAAGCAGTTTCATATAACTGCCAGGGAGACTGGATTCTCATCTGAGGATCACATGACCCTTACCTCTCCTCCATGAGGGGATAGAAACTGTCAGCAAGCTCAGTGTGGACAATTCTTTTGCAAAGGAGTGAAGATGATGTGATCTCCAAGATGGTGTTTGCTTGGATCAGAGGCTAGTCACTCATAACATACTAGTCCCAGCACCCTGGGGCCTGAGGCTGCACTACATAGCATGTTTGACTCCATCCTGGGATACAAAGCGACACCTGACTTCAAAATAATAAAATAGGGCCAGTCACACACAGACACACACACACACACACACACACACACAGACACACACACACACACACCAGAGAGAGAGGCATACACTCACATGCAAACATAATAGTAATAACTAGATACTTATGTCATTTAAAAATAATAAAATAAAATAAAAACCAGTGTGGTAGGAAAGGTGGTGACTCAGTCAGCGGTCTGCGCATGCGTAACCATTCTTGCCGTTTGTGCATGCCTAGCCAGTCGGCTCTCTGCGGTATACACAGAGAATGTTCGCTTGCTCTGAGGGTAGATTGTTCTGCCTCCTTAGGTAGCTGAAACTCTGCAGTTTCTACTGAGGGACTGTCAGCCTTCAACTCCCTGAAAACTAGGTAGGCAGTTGGGATTCTGACCACCTACCTATTGCAAAGCTGGTAGGAGACTAACCACACAGCTCAGCTACGTAACCTCCAGAATCAGTGGTTAAGGATATCTTTTATATGTCTGATGTAATTGTTATATTGGAGGCTTACTGCCTCCATCTACTAATTTAGGTCCTGGAAGCTTCTAGCCTCTGTTCAATTTAATCTAGGCCTAGAATGTTTTCAGCCTCTGAGAGTCGGCATATCCTATTCTGTCAAGTCTCTCTGATTCGTCCATTTGTCTACCACTCAATTAGACATCACTTGCAAACATGGGTGCTTCCTGCTACAAACTAACTTTCCTTTACCTGTTTGGGATTAAAGATGGATGCTAAGGCTGAGCCATACCACAAGTAGAAACAGGTTTTTCCAGTAAACAACATAATTTTGGGGCTCATAGTATGATCAAATATCCTGTAACAATTGACTTTATTTTTTATTTTTTACAGCTATCAGAAGTAAGTAAGGGAGTTGTGCGGGGGTGAATGAGAATGGCCCCTATAGACTTATATAGTTGAAGGTTTGGTTCCCAGTTGGACAATTGAGGAAGGATTAGGAGGTGAGGCCTTGTTGAAAGAATGTACTCGCTGGTCTTATGTGTCAACTTGGCACAAGCTAGAGTCATCAGGGAGGAAGGAGCCTCAGTTGAGGAAATACCTCCTGAGATCCAGCATCGTCCCAACTTGTGATCAGTGTTGGGAAAACTCAGCTTATTGAGGGTAGTGCTATCCCTGGGCTGGAGGTCCTGGATTCTGTACAGGAAAAGAAGGAAGAGGAGGAGGAGAAGGAGGAGGAGAATGAGGAGGAGGATTAGGAGGAGAAGGGAGGGGAGAAGAAGGGGAAAAGGAAGAGGGAGGAGGAGAAGAGGGAGAGAGAAGAAGGAGGAGGAGGAGGAGAAAAAGAAGGGAAGGAAGGAAGAAAAGAAAAAAGGAAAGAAAGAAGAAAATCAAACCAGTAGCAGCACCCCTCATGCCTCTACACCAGCTCTTGGCTCCAGGTTCCAGCCCTGCTTCAGATCCTGTCCTGACTTTTTCCAATGATGGACAATAATATGGAAATATAAGAGAAATAAACCCATTCCTCTCCAACTTGCTTTTTTGATCAGGTGTTTTTGTGGTAGCAATGGAAATCCTAACTAAGACGAGGAGGCGTGGCCTTGTTGGAGAAGGTGTGGCTTTATTAGAGGAAGTAAGTTACTAGGGGTGAGCTTTGAGGTTTCAAAAGCCCAAGTCAGGGCCAGTCTTGTCCATCCCCCCCGCCCCCGGCGTGCCCCGTCGTGTGTGTGTGTGTGTGTGTGTGTGTGTGTGTGTGTGTGTGATATTTATATGTGGTACCCATACATGATAATATATACAGAGATGTCAGCCCAGAACGCTCTCTGAGCCTCAGTGGTCAGGTGTCAGGGCTCCACTCCATAACATGATCGGCTGATCTCTGACTTCAGGTCACTGGTACTGATGACCCAAAGCCCCCATCAAAGTCACATGGCAGGTCTTTCTGATGAGCCCATCCTTGTCCCTTAGGTTATCTCAGAGTGGTCAGTCCCCATCTGGAGTTGTGTTGACTATCCACTATGACTTGAGACACTCAGGCAAAGAAAGACATCAAAGGAAATCCCCCAGGAGCCAAGGATAAAGGCCAGACCTCTTTAGATCAATGATTCACTGCAGAGTGTAACTGGCCTTCCCCTGCTTCAAGGGAGGGAGAGAGGGAACTCACAGCTTCATTGGCCATTCGGTTTTTTGAAAACAGCTCCTACTGTTCTATAAAATATCTTCTCTTCATTCCCAAACTGAAAATGGGCCCCACCCTGCAGTTGGGGAAGCAGCCCTTAAACCAACAAGCACCACACACAGACTACTCCAGCAGACCTAGCTAGTCAGCCCCAGAGAGAGTGCTGAGAAAATCACTCTTAATAGTTCATCTAAATTTCACACAGACCCAAATGTTTCATTTAGGTGTAAAACAAAGATAACACAGTGTATTTTAGCAAAAATGTGCCTTTCTTCTAATCGAGATGTTCTTTTCCAGGCACTCAGAATCCTTACCCCTCACCCCACCCCCGACAAATTACCCTGAATCACCTTCCCAGTATGCAACGCTCTGTCAGAGAAGGGCAAGTGTGTTTCAATGCTTCTTCAGTGCATTTCAGAGACAAGTCAGCCAGTCCATCAATGACCAACACTGGAAGATACAGAGTCTATCAGCAGTGGGTCCTGCTCTTGGGGTCTCGGGTCCAAGGGTAGAGAGGAAAGAGGAGGCCTCACAAGGGCTTACACATAAAGGAAATGAGAGGTTACTGTTACACCCTGGGGCTCAGATCTCCATACTTTGTCTTCTTTGAGGTGGAGGAGACATCATGTGACCTGAAACTTTGTTTGTATTTGGCAACAGTTTCTTTTCCTCTTGGGGATCAACAATGCCAGGGGTGCTTGGCCAGATTCAGTCCCACAACAGGCATGGGGTCTGACCCAGAGAGATAGATAGCATTCATGTTCTCAGGAAAACGGAGTTGCTTGCAAAGATGGTCCCAACTGTGCTGGCTCAGTGGGTGACAGTTTTCACTTCAAGGATACAGAGTAAATTGTTTTACTTTAAACCCCTCATTGCAATTTTCATGCTAGGTGATTGTTTGAAGCCACTAAATGATGTCCTCTATTTGGTAGTATATCATGAGGAAAACAAAAGTTTCTCTCTGGTTGGGATATGGCATGTTAGTGAAGCACTTGTCTAGCATGTTCAAAGCCCTGGGTTCAATCAGCAGGACACCACCATCACCAAATAACTAACTAACTAACTAACTAACTAAATAAATAAATAAATAAATAGATAAATAAATAAATATGTGTGTGAATTTATGTATGTATATGTATATATGTATGTGTATGTATATATATGTATGTATGTGTATATATGTATGTATTTATGTGTATGTATATATGTATATGTATGTTTATGTATGTGTATGTATATATATATAGTAACACACACACTAAAACTAGAACAGAACCACTTGGTTACGGTGGGAGTGGGATGTGGAGCAGCTACCACACCAAGAATAAGAGATCAGGTGCCCTGTCTTGACCCATGAGCAAATTATTACCATCACTAAATTTTTTTTTTTTTGTCTGTGAAAAGCAAGCAAGAACCCCTTCCATTACTCCCTTCGTTCACATCAGCCACACACGCTGTCAGACCGATCTTCTAAGAAAGGACAGTACAGTACACATACAAAGTCAGTCACTGGATTCTGGCTTGTCTGTGTTGCTAAATGGATGGCAACACATTCCGTGTCCATGGCCTCGGACTAGCTTACAAGAATGAGCCTACTACCTCCACACTCCCTTCTCTTCACACTTCCTACCACGCAAAGCAACGAACAGTTTCTCTACTCTGCAGCAGGATGGAGTCACACCTACCACCTCATCCTCCAGCCTGAAGCACCCCCTGTACCTGCTGAGTTCCTTACAACAGAAAAGAATCCCGGAGAGGCTTAGCCTGGAGAATCTCAGCAGGAGGGTACTCAGAGGCTCACAGGGCCCACCGAATTGGTGAAAAGTTCAAAGGAGCAAAGTTTGGTTCTAGAATGGATGCAGTCAGGAGCTGGAGGGATTCTAGGATTCTTAGCAAGTGCTACCCAGGAGGCAGGCACACAGATGGATGCTACACTGTGCTTGGTAGCTGTCACTCATTGGTAGCTGGTGTAGAAGATAGTTGATATTCTGAATTTTTGTCTGTGCTCAGACAGCTGCCTAGTGACCTTCGTTTTACCTTCTGCGTGGAGACTTCTGCAGAGTTGCCTTATCTGACAGGATGGCCATGACTCTGTCTTCCTTAGATAGAACAACAGAACAAGCTACCATTCTAGATCAGCCCATAGGGACACTAAGGCCAACTCATGTCAGCAGACCAACTCTGGATGTTGGGCTGCCCTCTTCCCTCTTATGTCTCTGACTACATCAATGCATGCTGGTCCTTGGAGCTGGGGCCATCAAGGCTAAGTAGGAGGTAATCACCAGGAAAAGCTCACTCCCAGGCACCAGCCCTGTCCTTCGGAGTGTCTCCATAAACTGTGTTTTAGGCCCTTCAAGTGGGTCACCGTCCTGCTCCACCGATTCCTCTGGCCCTCTTTCCCATCTTCTCTATCTGTACCTCACCATCACCGTCTTGCTGTATGCTCACTAACGATTCTCCAGTCACCTCACACGGATTTGTCTGGCTTCTCAGTCGCACTGCGGATCATGGCCTGGATGGCTTTCTTATTATTCATGTCTCCTTTCAAGTGGGACCCTGAAAGAGGCCTCCCCAACCCACTCAAAGGCCTAGGCAGGGCATTTCCTATCTCTCTTTACCTTGTTTCGTGCTTCAACCATTTGTCAGTATTTGAACCTTTTTAATAATTACATGTTATGTTCTGTCTTCACCGGCATCTGGATGCTTGTTATATAACACAGGTAAGCGTTTGTCTGCCCTGTTCAGTTCTTCGTCTCTAGGGCTCCACGTGGTTATGTTTTCAAAGGCCAATACACATTTATCATGATCTTATGAAAAATAAGTTAAACAAGATACGTGTGTGTGTGTGTGTATGTGTGTGTGTGTGTGTGTCCTCAAAGCATGTGTTGGCAATAAGGGAAGGATCTAAAATAGCAGAATCCTGGGCCTCAGTAATGGAGTATAATAACCAAGCATAATCACTACTTATTTGATTTGGCCCAGATTAAAAACCCAGATTCATATATTTGTGTATATCTATGTATATGCATATACATTGCTAATAGACGCCCTGACTGCCAACTATTTTAAAAGTTTAGCCTAATAGTTTAATTCAAGTAATGCAATTAATAATCATGTTATACTTTAAAGGGGGAATTTTGACGTTCAGATTTTTTGTTTCCTGATTATTTCAAATCCACAAGATTTTAAAAATTAGAGATCGGCAAGGGTTCAACGCAGGGTTGAATTCCTGACTCAGCTGTTCCTGAACCATTTTAGGAATGAGGCTGCCATAGGTGATTGTTGGTAGAGGGGCCCTGACAAGTGAGAACCTGGCATTCCTTTCCCCCCTGGAAATCATTATGTCAGTCCCAGCCTCACTCGGCCACCTGAACTAGATCACTAGTGTGGTGGTTTGAATGAAACTGGCCCCCATAGGCTCATAGAGCCTGCACTGTTAGGACATGTGACCTTGTGGGAGGAGTTGTGGCTCTGTTGGAGGAAGTGTTCCCTGGGGAGGCTCTGAGGTCTCAAGATGCTCAATCCAGACCCAGGATGGCATTCTCTTCCTGTTGTCTGCCAATCCAGATGTAGAATTCTCGGCTCTTTCTCCAGCACCATGTCTACCTGGACGCAGTCATGCTGCCCAACATGATGATAATGGACTGAACCTCTGAAACCGTAAGGCAGCCCCAATTAAACGTTTTCCTTTGTAAGAGTTGCCATGGTCATGATGTCTGTTTGGAGCAATAGAAACCCTACATAAAATACTAGCTCAATAATTAATTTGATTTAAAAATAAGGGCTGAGGGGCTAGGATGATAGCTCAGGAGTTAAGAGTACCTACTGTCTTGGAGATGACCCAGAGTCAATTCCCAGCACCCACATGGTGATTCACAACCATCCATAACTTCAATTCCAGATGATTCAATGCCTCTGTGATCACCAAGTATGGTTATGGTACACATACATACACGCAGACAGAACACTCATATGCATAAAATAAAAAATTTTTAATTTTTATTTCCATTTTCTGATTTTTCAAAACAGAGTTTCCTGGTGTGGCCCTGGCTGCCCTGGAATTTGTTCTGTAGATCAGGTTGTTCTCAAACTCAGAGATCACCTGCCTCTGCCTCCTGAGTGCTGGGATTAAAGGCATGCGCCACCAGGCCCTACTTAAAATTTTTCTTTTTGAATTATGAGTTTAAAAGCTGTGTCCTGTGGCTCACTACTGTAATCCAGCACTGGGGGGGGGGGGTGGTGGGGGGGTGCTGAGGCAAGGGAATCTTCACAAGTTCAAGGACAGCCTGAGATATAGAGTAAGGCCCTATCTTTAAAATAAAATAAATTTGGGAGGATAAGTATGTAATGGAGGTTACATCCTCAGTCTATATCAAGACTTAAAAATAGAAAAAAACCTTAGCTTTCTATGATTGCATACAATTTTTATAGGACTCATGTCCCCAGGCGAAAAAGAGAGAAAGAAGAAAGAGAGAAAGAAAAAGAAAGAAAGAAAGAAAGAAAGAAAGAAAGCATTCTTGTGTTCCCAGCAAGATTCTTACTGGTGACTTACGGCCTGCTACTCACTCCCAGATTCTCTACATTCTCCAACGAATATCTGTGCACCCTTCTCTGTGCCCTCCTGCCCTGGCACTACACAAGTGGGATCTGTTGTAGTAAAAAATAATTGGGGGTTTCCACCCCACCTTTGATCCAGATAAAAGACACAAAACATTAATATTTATAATAATTCTTAATAACACTAGAGCTGAGCAGATATCAACCCTCATTATTTTGTCTACTTCTCTGTCAAGAACCCTAAGATATGACTTGCCATGTTCCGCCTGGGCCTTCCTTACTCCAACTGGCCAACCCTCATGGCCAGTTCTCACAATCCCTTACCCCATGGCATCTTCTCCTCTCTCTTAACTCTCCTTCCCTCCTCATGGTCCCAGCCTCATACCTCAAGCCCAGGGAACCAAAGCCCCATCTACCTGTTTTCTGCCCAGCTGTAGGCATCTTTATTCAACCAATAGTTAAGGAGCAAGGTCACATAGCATCATTTGGTGTACTTGAGGATCTCCTTGTCTGTGAAGTAACTAGATCCGCGGGGCATAGCAACAGACCAAAGCTCAACAGGCATCTTCTAGAGGTCTCCTTTCTGCTGCGGACTCCATCCTGACAGAGATTTCTTTTCGCTGCCATTAGCCGTTCTCAACATCACCAACTGCCTGCCAAATCAACCCCTAGACACTCCGGGGAAACAGATATACAACGAACACCTCTCTGAGGGACTAGCCCTGGCTGGATTCCTTCTGTCAAGGGTAATGAAAGTCTGCTGGCTGGCTAGCATCTTGTGAAGCACTCTGGCAGAAAAAGCCTTTGTAGATATGGTTATGGTGCCGACGGCAGAGCAGGAATTAGAAATAAGAATCCCCGAGCAGATGGGGAACTTAGTGGTGACGGTTGTTAAAAATACACACTGAGAAGGGGACCTTGAAGAAAAGCCTTGACAAACTCGACGCTGACGCTGAGGGAGCTGCATATACAGAGGTGCTAACTGAGAGATGGAAGGCAAGAGGACCAGACATTCTAGAGGAGCAAACACACAGAGGGAAGAACGCGATCCTAGTGTCAAATGGCTTAGTATCTAATCCCCCATCACTCCAGGCTCCGTGGCTCACTCCAGGCTCTGACCCGCTCCTGTCTTTCTGAAACTTTCAGGTTTTGCTCTTCCTTGATTCCCTGATGTCACCGTGAAAACAACATTACAGTTAAAGTGGCAAAGTTGGGAACACCAGGAACCAGAAATACATGGCCCAACAACAGGGGTTCAGAGATGAGGAGAAGGGCGGGGCTCTGGGGAAAACAGTGGAGCTGGTGATGGCAGGCTTCTTCTGGCTCCCACGAAGCTGTACTGAGGCACTTACACAACTCACTGTTGCTCTTTTGTGTATTCTTGCAGCAAATACACTAATTCCAGGAAATCATTGTAAGCATGGCATGGAAGAAAGCCTCCATCTATTCCAGAAAGGAGACTACCCAGGCCCCAGGCAAGGAATTGTATGTGAGGTAACCCAGGAGAACTGTACTTTTGTCGTGGCAGCTGTGTTTCCTAAAGGTCAGAATTTTCCTTTGTGGTTAAACATCCTTGATTCTGCATTAGATTGATACCACTCTCTCAGGAACTAAGGTACCAGGGCTTTAGCCTACATGTGTACACCGATGAAGAATCTGCACCCTCAAAATAAAACTCAACATCATGCTGGGCATTGGTAGCACACACATTTAATCCCTGCACTTGGGAGGCCGATGCAGGCAGATCTCTGGGAGTTTGAGGC
Source organism: Arvicanthis niloticus (assembly GCF_011762505.2). Taxonomy (NCBI): domain Eukaryota; kingdom Metazoa; phylum Chordata; class Mammalia; order Rodentia; family Muridae; genus Arvicanthis; species Arvicanthis niloticus. The sequence continues at coordinate 71,717,382 of NC_047670.1, read as the reverse complement.
CAGCCTGGTCTACAGAGTGAGTTCCGGGACAGCCAGCACTGCACAGAGAAAGCCGTCTCAAACAAAACCAAACAAACCTCAACATCATTACAGGATCGCTTGTAGTGTGGCTTTAATAGCCCTTCTCTTTTGTGGGGATCGTGGACTGAAATGCTCTAAAAAGGATCTGGTCCGCCATGGCTCGGGACAGAAAAGGCTCACCTTGTTGTGTTTCAGAGGGGGTTAGTTCAGCAGGGTCAGCAAAATGGATGACGGGGAGTTCCAAGTTTATTGGAAGAGATATTTGTAAAATGAATTAGAAATTCTAGCTAGCCCGAATTAAAAAGAAAACCACATAAGTCCAGGTATTTTATTTACAAGCTGTCAGCCTAGAGTGGGCCAGTTTTGGAGCTAGTCTAACTTACATCTCAGTCATATGCCCCTAGTTACTTGCTGTTTCTCCTGGCCATGTGCTCACGGTCTCTACTTGTTTTCACTGGCCACTTCCTATCTTGTACAATAAAGCCTACCTATTCACCCCTCCGTCATCAGCAGCAGTGGTCAAAACTGTCTGCTGTCTGTCCCATGGAGTCTTGCTGTTGATTGGTTTATACTCACACATTTTAAAAAGTGAAAGTCATTCTGATCAAAGCTACACACGGAGACATAAAGCCAGTGTTTGGCCCAGAAAACCACTGTAGGAGTTAATCAAATTGTCAATTTGATGGGATTTAGAATCACCATGGAAACAGACCTTTGGGCATCATTACAGGGGATTTTTCAGATTAGGTTAATTGAGGAAGAAAGACCTGCCCTAAACTTGAGAGGCATCCTTCCATTTAGTGATGTCCCAGGCTTCATAAAAAGGAGAAAATGAGCTGGCAAAATGGCGCAGTGGCTTGGCTTGCCACCAAGCCTGATAACTTGAGTTCAATTACTGGGACCCACTCAATAGAAGTAGAACTGTTTCCCACAAGTTATTATGATGGCAACTCTTGGTTGTCAACTTGACTATGTCTGGAATTTGCTAAAACCCAAGTAGCTGAGCATACCAGGGAGGGACTTGTTCTTAATTAAATCATTTGAAATGGGAAGTCCTACTTTTAATCCAGTTCTTTTAAAGTGGAAGATCATGTTTAATTTGGACCACACTTCCTGCTGGCTGCCTATATAAAGGACATGGGAGAAGGAAGTGTGCTTTTTTTACTTGCTTGTACTGTCTCTCACTGCAAGTCCATTCCGTCACTGGTATTAGAGCACACTTCTTTGGGATTCCAGCACATACTGAAGACCAGCTGGGACATCCAGCCTTGTGGGCTGCACAACTACTGGATTCTTGGAACTTCTGTTGGTAGACAGCCATTGTTGGACTGGCTGGCCCATAGCTCATAAGTCATTCTAATAAATCATATATACATATATGATACATATATATTAATAATATATTATGAATGATATGACGAATAAATATATATTCTATCAGTTATGTTTGTTGGGGCTCCGGAGTCACACCACAAGCCACAGGAACACCTATCTCAGTCATGCAGTGTTAGTTTATGAATGCAGACTCCAAGACTGATCCATTAGGGCCACAGCTCACAGGCCCAGAAGCTGGAAGCTGCAACCTTGAACACTTCTCAGAGCCAGTTTATAAAGGCTAAAACTGCAAAAATCACAATGAATTCATACTTGAGTGCAGGAAGTACTGCCCAGTGGTCAGCCCTGACTAAGGCTATGTTAGAAGTAACAGTTTATAATGATCTTTAATTTGATGGGTCCTAAATGAAGCTTACAGTTACAGAATGTCTTAAGACTAACCAATGTCTGCCACCATTTCGCCTCTCTCCCTCTTTCTCTCCTCCCAACTCCTGGCTCTGCCTCCCTCTTCCCTGTCCAATGACAGGGCTCCTGATTCAAATACACTAGGCAGGAAATTTCTGCCACACCTTCCCTCTCAAATGGGGAGCCAAAATAAATCCTTTTCCCCTGAAGTCATTTCTGAGGGCACTTTGTCACAGCAGTAAGAAAAGTAATAATGTACAAAATCAAGTAAGAAAAATACATGAGGCTGTTGCCTGGGATAGAGTGTTTGCTGATCTGAACCCTACTGTGAATTGGTTTGTAGGAGTAACATGGAATTGTATGGAATTCTGGGCTAGAAATGCCCTGAAATTCCACAGGAAGACCTGAAATGGTCCACTCTGTTGAAAGAGAGAAATGCAGAAAGTGGAAGCCCAGCTATGAGGTTTCAGAGAGGAAGAGAGACTATTGGGGATGAGGAGGCTGGAGGCATTTTTTTATGGCATTCTGGAAGAAAATCCGGTTGCATTCTAGCCTTACCCTAAGACTCCACTGGGGCTCCACACGGGATACTAGGCTGTGGTGTGGCTGCAGACTTACCTCTCTAATCCAGGGCTATGGTTAGAGAGGGCAGAAAGTAGAGCAGAAAGGATGCAAAGTGTCCAGTTTGGTGAGGAAGAGTGTAAGTTGAACTTTACAGGCAAGGCAGCCTTGAAAGCAACTGTAATTATTAAAGAGTCGAATATGCTACAGAGGAACCTGGCACTGTGCACTGGGCCAGCAGCATTGCTACACAGACAACCATCAGCTCTGGATGGAGCATTCATGCCCTGCTTGGACACAGCTGTATCCACTTCTGTGAGATGATATGGGGTGACTCTGGGAAACTCTTCCCTGGGTAGTTGCTTTGAAGGATCAGGGAACTGAAGTTCTCAGTTTAGAAACCCTCTTTTCAAATAAATTTGCATGTTTACAAGATGGAACCTTTAAAATTATGTTATTTGATTTTATGTGTATGGGTATTTTGCCTGAATATATGTCTGGATACCTACTGCATGCATGCCTGTGACCCACAGAGGACAAAATAAGGCATCAGATCCTTTGGAACTGACGCTATAGTTGGTATACACTGTGATTGTTGTGTGTGTGTGTGTGTGTGTGTGTGTGTGTGTGTGTGTGTGTGTGAAAGAGAGAGAGAGCGCTGGAAATTGAACCTGAGTTCTTCGGAAAAGCTCCCAGTGCTCTTAACTGCTGAGCCTCTCTCCAGCCCCAACATGGAGCCTGAATTCTAATCCCCAGCACCCCTGTGTGGTGGTTTGGGTGAGAAATGTCCCCCATATGCTCTAGGATTTGAACACTTGGTCTCCAGTTGGTGGTACTGTTTGAGAAGGATCAGGAGGCGTGGTTTTGCTGGAGGAAGTATGTCACTGGAGTGGGGTTTCAGACTTTAAAGCCTAGTTCCACTTCCAATTTGCACTCTGCTTCATGCTTGCCATTGAGGGTGTCTGCTCTTGGCTTCCTGCAGCCACCACACTTGCACCACAATACCTGCAGCCACATCTGCAGCCACCACACCTGTACCACAACACCTGCAGCCACATCTGCAGCTGCCATACCTGTAGCCTCCACACCTGCAGCCACAACACCTGCAGTCTCCATACCTGCAGCCACCACATCTGCAGCTGCCACACCTGCAGCCTTCACACCTGTAGCCACAACACCTGTAGCCACAACACCTGCAGCCATCACACCTACAGCCATCACACCTACAGCCACCACACCTGCAGCCACCACACCTGCAGCCACCACACCTGCAGCCACCACACCTGCAGCCATCACACCTGCAGCCATCACACCTGCAGCTTGCCACCTGCAGCTGCCACACCTGCAGCCACTGTGAGTCCCTGGAGGGGTGGGCTCTGATCCTTCTGGAACCATGAGGCAAAATAAAGTCCCTTCTATAAGTTGCTTTTTTTTTTTTTTTTTTTTAACACAGCTGCAAAAACGAATATAGCAGATAAAAAACCAGATAGGAAGGACCATGAGTGTCTGTAATCCCAGGGTTGCCATAGCAACGTATGCAACAGAGGTTGACTATGCAACAGAGAACATGTGTTTTCTCTCCCCCCCCCCCTTCTCAAATAGGGTCAAAGATGAGCGTCTGACATCCAAGGTTGCCCTCTGACCTCCACACATGGCATGGCATGTACAGGATCTTACACACATAAACCCATAGATATCACACACACACACACAAATTTTAAAAAGTTGAAAGAGAATGACTAGAACATTGTCTTTAGGTCCTGTCACCTTGTGTGTCGAGTCATTATGTGTACATTTATTTCTCCAGTTATTTCTCATGATTAAATGACCTGGGATGGAGATCAAACCAAACCACTTTCTTCAGCTTCCCATTATTATTCAGGTACATTTGTACTCCCTCCTCCTTCCCCTTCTCCCCCTCCTCTTCCTCCTCTTCCTCTTCATCTTCCTCTTCCTCCTCCTTCTCTTCCTCCTCCTCTTCCTCCTCCTCCTTAACTTCATAAATTTAAGAAATGATCTGCTATGGTGGTGGTATATTCTGGAAATCCCAGACTGGGAGGATCTTGAGGTCATGGCCAGCTTGGGCTAATTAGGGTTGGGAGTGGGGTAGAGAAAAAAACAAAAGAAGCCACTTGTGAGAGTTTCCTGAGATTCAATATGCACAACAAGGCTCTCTCCACAGCCTTAGCACCCAGCGTCCCTTTCCCCAAGGCAAGAGGTTATACTGTCCTGGGGAGGAAGGGACCTGTCTGAGGTTCAGCAAGCTTTTGGTGACTGTTGGGTCTGAGACAATTCCATCTGGCAGAAGTCCTTATGGAGAGAGAGGAGGTGGGGGGGGGGAGGGGGAGGGGGAAGGGAAGAGAGAGGGAGAGGGAGAGAGAAAAGAGTAGTTTAAACTGGCCCAGGCCCCCAGGTTCTCCTCTCATAGTTAAGGATGGGTCTCTCCTAGAATCCTCCACCATCTTTTCCATGACCATCAAGAAGCCATCCATACTTGAAACACTTGCTCTGGACTCGGAACTCGGTCACTGTAGACACTGTGGTACCCTCAGTGCTTCTCAACCTTCCTAATGCTGCGGACCTTCAACAACACAGTTCTTATGTAGTGGTGACCTCCAACCATTACATTACTTCATTGCTACTTCATCACTGTAATTTTGCTACTACTATGAATCAGAATGTACATATCTGATATGTGACCTCTGTGAAAAGGTCATTCTGCCCCGCCCCCAAGGGGTCACGACCCACAGCTTGAGAACCACTGTCAGAGAGACTATGCTTCCCCTACTTGGAGAATTCTAGGTTCTTTTGATCATTCCTCTCAACCTGAGGGTGCTTAGAAATTACTTACTAATTAACTAATTAGTGCAATGATTTGTTAATATATCTAACATCTATTCCTCACCCCAGCAGGCAGAAAATAGAAAACTCCCAACTAGCCCTGGGGCTTCAGTTCAGCTTGGTCCCCTCTGCTGATTCATCCTACTCAAATTGTCTTGTATCTGTCCATCTGTCTATCTAGATCCAGTCAGTGCCTTACTCTTACAGCTTAACTCAACCCCAAGACCCCAGTTCAGTCCAGAGACCCCGCAGCAGGTTCTGCATCTCCGGTAGTTCTCTATGTAAGCTTTGTAATGCCTAGCTAGCAACTAAGCGGGACACCTCTGCCTTTATCGGCTTTCCTCCTCTGTCTCTAATGAGGCTAATGTGAACTCCTTGAGTACACACACACACACACACTCACACACACAATTAATTACCGTGTGCTGTGGAATGTGTGATCAGAGAGTTAATATTAGGAACTAAGGCTGGAAAGAACTTGGTGCTGCTTGTCAGACTGCAGCCTATGACACTGACACAGCTTATGAATTTGTTATTCAGAATTCTGACATCGTGGAAAGATACAAACTGTCTAGGTTGCTGGCATTTGAGCTCAAAACAGTCCCTCCCCTGTTCCGACTAGGCACCTGCTGGTTCCCTCTGAGTAGACACTCTGGAGAAGCTGTTTCTACAAAACTCTGTGGCTGACTCTCCTTGGCCTCTTCCAGTTGTTTTCTCTGAGTTCCAAACTTGCGCTGCCTGAGACGTGACGGCTGCATACATGCATTTGCATTCTGGCTTGCTTTAAGAAAACCTCCTCTTGTTTTCCCAGGTTCTCTTCCCGAACAACAAGAAATGGCTCTATGAGTAAATGTGATCACGGCTCCCTCTCAGAGAACCCTTCTGGAACACGCTGGATAGAGTTCCTGGAGATTCTTTGCAGTCTCCTTACGCTCAGCTGCTGTTTACATTTTATGAATTGAATGTTGGCAATTATGGTGGAAGGATTTTTTTTCCCCCTAGCATATGCTGAACACGATAAAATATTTAGCACATCTTACTCTGGACTCATAATTATACTACATTCTTTCAGCCCATTTATGACTAAATTAGAATATTCAGTAGTGTTTGGTGACAACTCCCACACTTTATAAGCACCAAGGGGGGAAAATATAGAATTTATTTAATTGGCTTTCACTTAGAAGGGAAATAACCCCATTTGAAGCACTGCTGTGTTAGAACAGATATTGTATTGCCCACAGAACTCACAGATGCTCCTGACTTTGGAGAAATAGCAAATACGTTCCACAGGTAAGCTTGCCAAGGACACTCCAAGTCTCAGCCATCCCTTCCCTGGCTTAGCTGTGCAGGTCTACAGCTGTCCCCTCTTCTGTCCCTCACATGTTTGTTACAGGAGCCCCGGGCTTCAGGCAAAAGGATGCAAGCTACTGTTGGCGTCCAGGCCACAAGGACAGACTAAATGACATCCTTCATTCTGAAGGTCCTTAAGGGGTCCCTGCTCCATCACAGACCTGCTACGGGCACTGGATTCTGAGATAAACTGAATGTGTTCCTTTCATTACAGAGATCATGATCTAAGGGCAGGGGCCAGAAAGAAAAGCCATGACTCATACTTTTAGAGAAGGGGCACTTGGGGCTACCTAACCCACCTGTAAGAGGAAGAAGGTGAACAGGAAACGTAAGAAATGTTGGCAAGAGCCTGGGGTGGGGGTGGGGAAGCAATGCTGCCATCTTAAAACAGAGGAGGGAGAATGTGGAAAGCAGGGGGAGGGGGAGAAGGATCCAGTGTGAGGGGAGAGAGAGCCACAGTGGGGGGAGAGGGATCCAGAGTGAGCAGGTGCAGCAATCATGGTGCTGAGCTTTGAACTTGAATTTCATTCTGAAGGCAGTAGCGAGTCTCTGTGTTCTCTAGGACGCAACCTAGGAAAGTGGACACGAGCTGGATCAAGGCTGGTAAACCTGGCCAGGACAGACATGGGAGAGCTTGGGGAGGGTAAGATACATTCTAAGTGTATACAGCCTTATTTCTAAGAGCGTCCCGGCAGAAAACCTGGGCTCCAACACTGTAAAGTATCAGGCATTTTGCTCCAGTAACAGGTCATTGTCACTGTGAACAAATCTGGTGTAAGGGCAGCCTTCAGATATGTCCTTTTGGCATAAGGGCTATTTTGAGCTGAAGACAAATGACAGCAAACATCAGAAGAGTTTTTTGCTTTTCTTCCATCTGCTCTAAACGGCAGGTGTATTAGACATACACTTTCTTCAGTGAAAGCGTTTTCCTGGGTCTAAGAAGGGAAGAACAGAACAGACAAAGAATCACCCACAGAGTTCATATAAAAGACAGCTTATTAAAACCACTCTTACCGTCTTATTGATTACTCTTCTGGTGCTGTGATAGAACACCAGGACCAAATCAACTTAAGGAAGTGAGTTTATTTTGGCTTACAGTTCCAACAGGATAAGTGTCCATCACTGCAGGGGGCGTGGCTTACAGTTCCAACAGGATAAGTGTTCATCTCTGAGGGGGGAAGGGGACATGGCAATAAACGGCAGGCATGGCGAAGGGAACAGGAAGCCGAGAGTTCACTTCTCGAGTCACAAACTTGAAGCAGAGCAAACTTGGAAATAGCTGTAGTATTTTAACCCACACAGTCCACACCCAGTGACACACTTCCTCTAACAAGGCAGAAGCTCCTAAGCCTCTTTAAACAGCATCAGCAACTGGTGACCAAGTGTTCAAATACCTGAGCCTATAGGGGCACTCTCTTATACTGGGGGCTGTGAGTTTAGCCTTTAATGGCTGAGCCATCTCTCCAGCCCGAGACAATCTCATTCAAACCATCACACAAACCCTTCGTTCCTGGTCACTTACCCATGTACGTTGCCCCTTGATGCCTCTTTCCTGTCTGAACTGGTATAGGATATGAGCCTCTCACCACTTTATCAGGCCGAGGGCTCATTCTCTACATGTAAATGTTATTTAAAAATCATCCTTCCTCCGTTTTTGTCTGTTGTTTGTTTGTTTCATTTGGAGCTCCTGGGAATGAAACTGAAGAGGGCAGGGGAAATGTTCTTCTTCCTCAATACACATCACCGCCTCATTGAGTCCTCATCGGGCTTAGGACAGATGTTCCTGCTCTTACTCCATACTTGAGATTCGGAAACTAAACCAAGGGATGTTAAGAAACTGATTCAAGATCACAGAACCAAGCTGGGATTTGGACCCATGCCTTCAAGACCATACAGCCTAAGTACATGCCAACTATGCTGTAATTCTAACACATCGAAAAAATATTTCCCAACATGCCAAGAAACAAATATCCCTGTCCTACAGGCATGTAGACATTTTCCATGTTCTTTGGGAGTTCAGATAATTAGATAATTGGAGAATACCATATAACCTTTTATCTTCTTTCTTTTGTGACAAGCTCTCATGTATTCCAGGCTGGCCTCAGACTCAAGATGAATCCCAGGCTGACCTTGAACTTCAGTTCTTCCGTCCTCTCCCTTCTGAGTGCTGAGACTGTAGGTATGTGCCATCATATCCAGCTTCTGCCGCACTGGGAGTCAAACCGAGAGCTTCACACATGGTAGGAAGTACTGTTCCAACCGAGCTATGTCTCCAACCCAACCGGAGCCCTGTTTTAATTTGAAACAGGCTTATATTCTTTATCTTACATCTACTTTGGAATAGAAATGACCAGCATCTTCTTTAGAGAACCCACAAACTAAACAACAGATACCCAAGTACTGGTGGTCCCCAAGAAAAGGAAACAGAAAGTCTTTCTTTGAGTTCTGTTAAGTGCAAAATAAAAGCCTATGCAGGCCAGCTCGAGAATGCAGGAGTTACAATCGTCATCTGGGCTTTAAGCAGGGTAGCTCAGAGGTCCTTGGCTATGATTCTGGGAGGCACGAGAGTTCTCGTGGATGATGGTATTTTAAGCACTGGCATACTGAGTATTTATTGGGGGCAGGGGTGTGTCACTTGATGAAGCTGCAAGTCTCCAATCACTTGTACAAAGACTGTCACCCAGTCTCAGAACCTTCAGGGGACACTGTGATGGTTTGTAGATGCTCGGCCCAGGGAGGGGCACTATTAGAAGCTGTGGCCCTGTTGGAGTAGGTGTGTCACTGCGGGTGTGGGCTTTGAGATCCTCATCCTAGCTGCCTGAAAGCCAGTATTCAGCTAGCAGCCTTCAGATGAAGATGTAGAACTCTCAGCTCCTCCTGCACCATGCCTGCCTGGATGCTGCCATGTTCCCACCTTGATGATAATGGACTGAACCTCTGAACCTGTAAGTCAGCCCCAATTAAATGTTGTCCTTTATAAGAGTTGCCTTGGTCATGGTATCTGTTCACAGCAGTAAAACCGTAACTAAGACAGTCAACAAGGGAACCCTGAAGAGTGCCATTGTTGGGGAGAATCAGAGGGAATGAACTGAAGTCTCTGAAGATTGTATACAAGGTTTTTGCTAAGGGGAGGGGGATTCCACGAGTGGATAAAGAAAAGGAGAAAACAAGAGCCAGTGGCACCCAGACACAGCTGAGGAGACAGGAGAATGGAACAAGACATGGAGCAGATGAAGGAGAAAAACGGAAGGGTGAATGACTGTTTAGAAATGCTGGAGCTGAGATAGGTCATGTGAACTCCTCTATGAAAATGAGCCAAGGGCTGGAGAGATGGCTCAGCAGTTAAGAGAGCTGACTGCTCTTCCAGAGGTCCTGAGTTCAATTCCCAGCAACCACATGGTGGCTCACAACCATCTGTAATGGGATGCAGTGCCCTCTTCTAGTGTGTCTGAGGAGAGCAACAGTGGACGCACATACATAAAATAAATAAATCTCTTTAAAAAAAAAAATGACCCAAAGCTCCCCTGTTAAGAGCGATTCTGAGTCTCAGCCTCTGTTCTCAGATCTACTCTATCTCCGTGTCTACTTAAAGAGAAAGACAGTTGACTCTTAACTACCACACTAGCCACTATTTGCCAGGATATTTCCTGCCTCTTTTCTCTTTCTGTCAGCCATAACTCCTTTGTGGCGCAAACCAGTTCTTGCCCAAATAGGTCCCTTGACATTCCAGCGTCTGGGCATGGAGGGCACCACCTCCTTCCTCTTTTAGGCTCCAAGGCTTGATAATGGGTTACTAGTTGCTAATCTTTGAGATGTCTTTATTGGCTATAAATTGCTATGACAAAACCCATGGCCAAGGCAACATAGAAAGAACTTAATTAGGTTCACAGCTCCAGAGGTTCAAGTCTATGATAGGGGAGTAAAGGTTTGGCAACACGTGGCTGGGATAGCTTATTTTGATCCGCAGGTTGGAGGCAGAGAGGGAACACTGGGAAACCTCGAAGTCCACCCCAGTACACACCTCCTCCAACAAGGCCACACCTCCTAATCCTTCCCAAACTGTTCTACCAAACTGGGGACCAAGTATCCAAACATATGAGCCCTGGTGGACCAGTCCCATTTAAACCACCATGGCGTCTCATCTATTCCTAGTCACCATCTGTGATGGGTTGTATATGCCCTTCCCAGGGAGTGGCATGATTTGATTAGAAAGTGTGGCCCTGTTGGAGTAGGTGTGTCACTGTGAGCCTGGACTATAAGACCCTCATCCTAGCTGCCTAGAAGTCTTTTTTTTTTTTTTTTGCTAGCAGCCTTCAGATGAACTTCAGATATAGAACTCTCAGCTCCTCCTGAACCATGCCTGCCTTGGAAGCTGCCATGTTCCCACATTGATGATAATGGAATGAACCTCTGAACCTGTAAGCCAGCCCCAATTAAATTCTGTCTTTACAAGAGTTGCCTTCATCATGATGTCTGTTCACAGCAGTAAAACCCTAACTAAGACACCATCTAAACTCTTTTAAAGCCTTTGTAACTAACTTCCTACTTAGTGCCTGTTTTAAATGCTAGCATTCATTTTGTTTTCCTGGAGGAACTGTGACTATCTGGACAGAAATGAAGCTATTCTAACAAGGTATTTGTGCCCCGCCCCCTCAGCTATTAGACTATTAAAACAATAGACTCCCACACAAGAAATTGGAAATTTCCATGCTGGGGAAGGCAAAAGGTAGGACCCCAATGTCAGCCAAATCAGGGACAGGGGATGGTGGTGGTGGTGGTGGTGGTGGTGTCTCCTGGGACAACTTCACAGTTTGACAATTGGTTAAATCTCCAATCAGTGGACCTGAGACAATGCCAGGTCAGTGGTGGGTGGGACCACACCTTAATGCTTAGGTACCTCAATCCCTTTGCTGTATTTAAAGCTAAATACCACTACACCAAAGGTGAGCTTGGGGTGGGGTGAATAATGGGCGTGCTGGTGGTCATCTCAGAGGTTACTATGCAAGGTTTTCTCCTTTACATGGACCAACCAACAAACAAACAAACAAAAACTAAAAAAAACAAAACAAACAAACAAAAAAAAACAACCAAAAAATAAAAACAAAAACCTGCCTTCAGGAAATGCAGGAGAGTAAGCTACTGAGAAAGGAAAAGCAGCAGCTTGACCCCATGGGATGGGAGACCTAAGACTGCAAGTATGCCAAACTGACTCTGGCTTAGGTGCTGGGGGTGGAGGGGCAGCTCCATTGATGGCCAGGTCCCAGAGAAGAGGTAAGGAGTCAGAGAAGGAGGACTGGAACCGACAGCAAAGCTGGGAGAATCTTGCAGTTCTTACTAACTAGTAATCACACTGTTTCTTTAGTTATACAGATCTCATAAAACAAAGACTCAGGATTTTCCAAGAGATATAGATCATCATTTTGTCCCTGGACATGTGTTTGATTTTTCATTGCATGTCCAGGGTCGCAGGTTCAATTACAGTAAGCGAGTACAGATAGAACATTTTGTTTTCGTTATCGGCCCCATAACCCCATTTCAAAGGATCTACAGAATATTTCTGCTAAAGCAACCACACTTAATATACGGCAGCTTGTTCCCAAGCTGGCTGCATTTGTGATTTCAAAGCACTAGACAAATAGAAAACAGCTGAGCCAGTCCAGGTGACTCACCATGCTCTGGGCAATGTATTATTAACCCTTGGTGTTCAATATGCTACCTGCAAGTTAGCCTGGGCCTGAAAACATCCTCAGTCATAAAAGCTGTGTAGCTGTTACTCAATCTGTGGTCTTTGCATTCATGATCTCTACAAAAATCTATTTGTTTAAGAAAAAAAATACTTTTGTTTCTAGTTAAATAGTGTCACTGTAGCCTGGTGTTTTATGAATGGCAAATCCTGACACCTAACTCTTTTTTCTTATATCATTACATCATCTATTCATGCTATTATGTAGGGAAAGGGCATAATCTGTATGACCCTCTGGCTCATAAGCTACATTTTCAGGAAGCTCTGACTGTATTGTAGGGCAGATATCTCTGATCTGTTGCCAATTTTCTTGGCCAGTTGGAGCTTGTCAGCTTCTTCCAAGTTCATATTGTTCTGATCATCCTGTTTCTGAGTTTGCTTAGGGATAGATGTACCAAGGGGATCCTGGAGTCATGGTCTTATAAAGAAATTTCTAATGTCTGTGCTTATCACAATCTCCAGGGCAAAAACAAAAACAAAAACAAAAACAAAACTCCCAAATAGCCAGGCAGTGGTGGTGCATGACTTTAATCCCAGCACTTGGAAGGCAGAGGCTGGCGGATTTCTGAGTTCAAGGCCAGCCTGGCCTACAAAGTGAGTTCCAGGACAGCCAAGACTATACAGAGAAACCCTGTCTCGAAAAACCAAAACCAAAACAAAACAAAACAAAAACAACAAAAAACAAAACAAAAAAACCAAAAACAAAACAACAACAAAACAACAACAACAACAACAACAAACCTTCCCAAATAGAGCCAGGTAAGGTTATTTCCCTGAAAGCAGAAGGGATAGTAAGTTTAGGATTTCCCTAAAGAGACTCAGACATGATTTTCTTGGGGAAAGACATAAAATGAATCATAGTGCAGAAAGCACCCCAAAATCTGACAGTCTGAGACTAAAACTGAAAGTGAGAGACTGTGTGACAGCCATTGCGGCATTCGGCTCAGCTGTGCTGGTGGTGCTGGCTTCTAGACTCTGTTGTTTCTAGTGGATGCCACTGTGCCACTTAGGTATTTTACTGGAGCCAGGCCTGGGTCCTCAGCTTTCCCTGATTGGTCCTATTAGACACCCACTCTTGTGCCTTCTCTCTATCTCTCCTCACAATATCTACTGAGAACAAGAAGTCTCCATCTCAGGGATCCAGTTTCACCTTTCTTTGTCTACCTATGTCCCTCTAACCTTTCTTCAAGTTGTCACTGGACTGACTCCTTGGCCATGGCCACTGCAGACCAGTGAGTGCTTGGTTTGAGACAGGTCTGTCTGTTGGCAGCCCTCTTGACTGTAAGTATAAAATGTACATTTCCAGCCTGCTCTCTAACTGTAGCAACGGTGGCCCCGCCTCTCCTACTTTGTTTTCTCTTTAACATCTGGGACACCTGGCCAGGAAGAGGAAGGCTTTACATGCCCCCCCCCCCCCCCCTGAGATTTCAGCGGTACTCATGAGTTCTCCTGGCGCTGAGTGCATTCTGTTTCTACAGACCAGAGGGACGGAGAAAGGCTGGCAGACAGGAGTGACTGGACTCGACCGATTAGACTGTACTCTCTTCCTCGGTAACTTCAGGGACACCACTGTCCCCAGGCTGGGCTCACGTGTGTCCATGGACCAACCCTGTCATTGCTTTTGCTTCCTGCCCAGCGTCAGTCTCTCACCTGATAGGTGTACAATGCCGTCTTATTCCTAACACCACAGCTACTGCGGTCAGAATTAATGTCTGCCAGTAGTGAATCTGTCCCCTCCTCCCAATTCCTAAGGCTCACACCTGCTTCCCTTGATGGAACTCCTCCAGGGCTATCCCTACTCTAGGTGGTCTGGCTGCTTTGGGGACACCTGGATCATCTGAATGGTATCTAATCTACTTGAGTGTACGTGGTTTACGTCTTTTCTCTAGGAGTCCCTAAGCAAATGGAGGATTCAAATGTATGCTAAAGGTTTGCCCTGAAGGACAACCTTCCAGAGGCAGCTGAGTCTTAGTCACCACCCATTTCAACACATATTTTAAAAGCCATGCCTCTGGCAGAATCTGCCTTCTGGACACCGCCCAAACTCTTCCTTCAGCCCCCATGCGCCCTCGTCAGCTGCTGTGGTTCTATCTCTTGGAATGAAGTCAGACAAGAAAACCTTACTGAAGAGCACATTTCTTCATGGCTCTGCTGGAATTGCCCCAAGGGGGCCAGGCTTCTGGGGTAATGGGTGGACTCTGCTGTGGAGGAGGATTCGAACTGGCCTGCAGCCTGTTGAACTTGGTGGCCAAATAAAGGTTGGTAATAATTCCACACAGCACTGCATAGGGGTCCTGAAAGTCTACATTGTTTCTAACAGAATTTCAGTGACAGAACAGTTCAGCTGCCTGCTCTTCCTGCCATCTGGACCTTATACACAGCACTGTGGGCTGGTGCCCAGAAAAGGGGGCAGCCTTGGCCCCGGTGCCCAGGCCACGGTGCACAGCAGCAGGTCAGCCAATAATGAGCTGATAAAGAGTAAATGAATGGATCAAATTGTTTATTCTTCTCTCATGCAATAGATCCTGACCATGGTTCCCTTCCCCACACTCCTCCCAGTCCTTCTCTCCCGCCCCCACTCTTCCCAGTTCCCCCACCTTCCTTCCTCCACCCACTCCTCCCAGTCCTTCCTCCTTTCCCCTCACTCTCCCAGTCCCCCCATCTCCCTTCCCCCACTTCCCCCATTCCCTCATCTCCCTTCCCTCCCCAATCCTCCCAGTCCCACCACCTCCCTTTCCCTCAGTCTCTCCCTTCCTTCACTCCTCCCAGTCCCACCTCCATTTCCCCACAGGTTTCCCTCCCCTCTTATTTGCCACCTGACAAAAGCAGGCCTTACAAGGACAGCATCTGCACACAGCACAAGATTCGAGGAGAGCAGGAACCTATCTCCCACAGCAAGGCTGGTAGAGAAAAGGGATCTCAAGAACAGGCAAAAGAGTCAGAGATTCCCTCACTTGCCCTGTCAAGAATCCCTCCCCCCAAAACACCAAGCCAACAACCATAACATATATGAAGAGTACTTAGCACAGACCCATGTAGCTCTGAACGGGTGATTTTTATATTTATTCTTTTTACTTTTATATGATTATTTTGCCCTGAATATATATCTGTGTAGCATACGTGTGTGTAGCAAAGTCCAGAGACAGTATCAGATCCCCTGGAACTGAATTTACAAATGGCTGTGGGCTGCTGTATGGGTACTGGGACCCTGGGTCCTATGGAAGACCACCCAGTACACTTAATCTCTGCCATCTCTCCAGAGCATGAGTGACGTTGTAAGAATCTCCTGGAGCGTTAAGATGCTCTGGTGCAGAAGAGACCCAGTCTTGTAAGAACCTGACCACTCATCTGAAAAAATGCCGGTTTCCTCTTTCCTCACAAACTCTGATTCTGATACCCTCCTCGTTAATCTTGTCTTCTTACTTCACCTAATTTCTCCTCTGAAGGCTGGTTCTCAACCTTCCCAATTCGGTGATGCTTTGAGACAGTTGCTCATGCTGTGTGTTGTTGCTATGTTGTAACTGTAATTTTGCTACTGTTGTGAATTATAGTGTAAATATTGGAGATGCAGGGTATCTGATATGCAAGGGGGTTAGGTAGTGAGAATTTTGGTTTCTTTAAAAAAATAATAATAATGAAACAGAAATAGGAGTGTGCTTTCATTTTAATCCCAGGTGTGGGAACGGGGCGGGTTGTTGGCTAGATCTTTGCTGTTGGTTGAGGTTGGTTTATTAAGAGATGAGTCACAAAGAAGAAACAACAAGAAGAAGAAATTAGACATCCTAATTGTGAAGATCAAACTTGCCCCAAGATGTCCTAATCAGCAGAAAGTAGTCTAAGAATAATGCTCCTCCCCCCTCACCCCCCACTTCCTTCTATCCTTTTCTCTCTTCTATCTACTGTTAGGGGACAGAAAGGGGAAAGGGTGGAGAGGGCAGAACAAAGAAGAATTCAGGAAGTAACGACAGCTACCCTGCTGTGACCCACAGGTTGAAAACTATGCCAGATGCTTATCTGTGAGCAGCAAATACCTTTTCATTTGATGGAGGGACAGGGAGTTCTCTTGGGAAGTGGAACCCAGACGGGGTGCAGGGATACTTTCTGTTACTACCAACCCGCCTGCCTTGGGGGAGCTGCCTAACTCCTCAACTTATATTTATCACCTCAAAAAGTTTTCAGTAAAAGCAGTTCTATAGGTTTGTGTGGGTGAGAAAGGAGGGGCTGAAAATACGATCTTGAAAGCTATAGCTGTTTTATTTACTTTTATTTCTCCTTCTGGTGGTGCTGGGGATTGAACCCAGGGATTGATGCATGCTGGGAAAGTGCTTTACCACTGAGCTACATCACTTACTAATTTGCTTTGGATGAACCTGAATTTGTTATCTTCTTGCTTCAGCCTTTACAGTAGCTAGGATCACGGGCCTGCGCCATCTGGCCCAGCGCTAAAGCTCTGTGTTTTATAAGCAATCATTGTTCTGTGTGTGACCACAAAGGGTTATCTGACAGCCTGGCACAGTGAGAGGCTTCACTCACTGAGGTCCACAGGCCTGAAGTGCTGTGGACGGATGCATGTGCATGCTCTCGTTATCAGAGCGGCACACTTAGAGTGCAGGTCAGGAAGACCACCCAAGAGCTCCCAGGGGGTATGTCTGGAAGGGGACAGCTGTCTTCCATGGCAGGTAGCTATGGAGAGAAGCTTGAGTCTTTTGAGAAGACTTGTGTGGTATGGCCCATGGTGTTAGAGTGGACAGGAAAAGGGACACTGGAGAAAGACAGGGATGGCTATCTGTGAGAGTTGGGGAGGTGGCTGCTATGACCAGCCATGTCAATGGGTTTAGATTAAGGGCTTAACAACCAGCCGGGTGGTTTGCTTGGTGTGTGCCATTTGTGACATCTTCCCTATCTCCCATTGCACAGGCTCCTGGAGGATCATACAACTAAAGGCAGAACTGCCACATGGCTCAAACCAGTTTCGACTGCTCCAGCTCAAATGCTAGAGCGCCTCAAGTTGCTGAGGATGCTGGGAGCAAAAGAAAGAGGAATGAGGGAAAACTTAAAAAGATGGAGAGACCAAAACATGTCCAGTCACTGGGGATGGAGGGAAGGAATGCTCTTCTTCCAGTATCATGTCTCCATTCCTCGGTGTGGAATTCAGTAAGCCTTTGTGGAGTGACTGAATGTAGGCTTAAATACAAAGTCCCAGAGACTTTTCTGAGGGTCGAGAAGATAAAATAAAGAACTTTGGGTCTACTTTCCCCATCCCTCCCACATCTTGAGATGAGATGTGGTACAAGGAGGTAAAATTCAGTTCAGTCATTTGGGAAATACAGTAGAGCGGTCAATGCGGGCGAGGGGGAGCTGGGATGAGCACGAAGCTCCCTTTCCCTGCTTCTGTGAATTTATCAGTTGCTTCTGAGCTCTGCTCACTCGGGCAAAGAACCACTAGGGTGTCTTGATAATGTCACGTGACCTGTTAGCCTCATAATTCTTATTAGCGACTTACCACGTACTAGGTGTTTTATAAGATGATGTGGAGAATTGTGATATGAATTTAAATAATAGGGATGTTGAATAGGCACAGGAGTGAAGTCAGGTCCACTCTGAACGCACAGCTTCCATGGACGTACAGCTCTGTAGTAGAGTGCTTCTCCCCAGTGTGAAACATCCTGGGTTGGTTTTCATTTTGTTTCGTAACAGAGTCTCCTTATGGAGAGAAAGATGGCCTGGAATTCACACTCTTCCTTGATTCATCTTCTGGGTTCTGGGAGCACAGGCATGTATTCCTCAGCCTGGTGGTGAGAACCCATTCCATTGATATAACGATAATACAATTACCACACCAAAAGTAGATTAAAACTTATATCAATAACATCAAATACCCAATCAGTATTCAATTTTCTCCAAGGTGTGTTCTCTTTAAGACGTTCCGTCAAATCAGTCTCAATAAGATGCATACATACACAGTTGCTTTTTTAGTTTTTAAATTAACATAGAATATCACTATGACGTTTTCATACATGTGTGTCACTTTGTTCTAGTTTATCTACCAACCCCATTACCTTCCCCCATCTCTCCAGACTCCCTTGCTGGTTCCTGTACTTCTGATTTCATGTCACAGGAATTCTGTTACCCTCCCTCTCTTCCTCCATTATGATTTCTACACACACACACACACACACACACACACACACACACACACACACACAGAGTCCTGAATATGAGAGAAAACACATATTCATATTCAAACACATATGGGGGGGGAGGGGTTCTCTGCAGGTTCTCCTGTTGGCAGAGAAACAAACTGCAAGAGGTAAGACAGAACCCTGTTCAGTACAACTTTGTTAGCCAAGTTCATTCAAACTTCTGGAGTCTGACCCTGAGTGATTTATTTTCAGCATATTTAAATACAGACCCTGAGTGATTTAAATTCAGCATATTTAAATAAAGTACAACTTTGGGAAAGGTTTCCGTCTGACACTAATTACAATACAACTTAGGGCATGGCTGCATTGAAACTCCTTTGCAAAGTCCAGGTCTTTTGCAAAGTCCTTATGACTTCTTCCACAAGAATGGTTTCTATTGACTGAGAAAAGATGGATGCTCTGGATAAGGACCAAGGAGGAGGGGTTTGTAATAAAAACAATAGCAAAACTCTTTTACAAAGTAAAAGGACCTCTTCCTTAAGGGTGGGTTCTATTGACAGAGAACCAATGCTCGGCTGAGGGAATCAGAAAAGATTCTGCCTCCACAGAAGAACAAAAGACCACCAGGCTATTAAACAACATCCACTTCAGCCTTCTAGGTGAACAGGTGTCATTTTCTTCTCTTGAAGAAAAAAAAAAAAAAAACAAAAAAAAACCCTGCATGCTTAACAAGTCTGGTTTCTCTAGTGCTGCCTGTAAGTTCGTGGACCAGGTGCCCTCTGTAGCCTTTGTCTGTCTGAGTCTGGCTTATTATGATGAAATAAGTATATCCAGTTCAATCCATTTTCTTGCTAGTGTTGTAATTTCATTTCCCTCTGTCTAAAACAGACTCTCTGTGTCTATGTACCACATTTTCTTTATCCATTCATCCGTCAATGGACCTCCAAGCTGGAACTATTTCCTGGCTATTGTGACTAGTACCACAGTAGATACGAATGTGCAAGTATCTCCATGGTGCCTTAAGTGTCCTCCGGGTGTGCCCCAGTGTTGTTCAGCTGGGCCAAACAGCAGTTCTATTTCAGTATTGTTTTAGGAACCCCTCCTGATGTCCGTGATGACTGTATAAGCTTACACCCCACCAGCAGTGAATAGGGCTTCCTATTTCCCTACAGCTTTTTCAGGTTTTGTTGTTGTTGTTTTAAATGACAGCTATTCTGACTGGGATGGAATCTCAAAAGTTTTAACTTGCATTTCTCTTATTGCCAGAGATATTGAACACTCTCCTAAGTATTCTTGGCCAGTTTTATTTCTTACTCAAGAATTGTCTATTCAGCTCGTTAACTGTTGGTTGATTGATTTGTGTGGGTTTTGTATTTAACTTTTGAAGTTATTGATATATTTTAGACATTCATCCCCTGTCTGGTGTGTGGTCAACAGTGATTTTTTTTTCCCCATCTAATAGGCTTCAATTAATTTATAATAGTTATAAATTAATCTCTCTTGATCTCTCATTCTTTCCTGTAACCATCCTCATCCCCAGAGAAATTAGAAAATACAATCTTCAGCTGCTCTGGATTTTTACCAAGCACACCTCTAATTTAAGGCATAAATTCTTCTCAACCTACTTTAATAAGGGTTCAACCTCTCCTCTAGCCCCACCACCCACCAGAGGGAGTGGAAAAGAAAAGTTATTAGGACACAGGGGAAGTAGACCTGTTTAGAAGTAGTTCTTTGGGGGCGAGTCCAATCTTTGTTTTGTTGTCCATTAGCAAACACCAAACACAAATCAGCAGCTGCAGACCAGTCCGCTGGGCAAACACCACACTCAAACCAGCAAAGGCAGTTCAATGAAGAAGAAACCGCAAGGCTCACTAACCAGCCTGAGGCATCGAGAAGCCAAAGGAGCCTCACGAGAAGTTCTTCGGAGACTTCCTCTCTAAGGCGTCACCACTAATGGAGCTCAACAAAAGCAATGTAAGGCAAACCAGTGCATGCATGTCGTTAGTGAAGAATAGCGAGGTGGAGCAAAGCAAGCCAATGCTGGAGCTCCCACTGTCTGTGGGGGTCTTATTTATACTCCTTCACCGTGTGTCCTTTCACCTGTCTGCTATAGAAACATCCTTTCAACTGGGTCTGCTTTAGCAAAACATCCTTTCACCTGTGTGCCCCAGCAAACCATCGTTTGACAACGGGCTGGTTTCCATAGAAACCAGAAGTTTCTGCTTCACAAATATGTTATGGAATAATAAAACTCTCTGGGCTCTTGTTTCATTTGAGAAGGGTATTTAATTCTTTAGCAGATTTTTTTTTTTAAAGCAAGAATACCTCATGAGAGGTATTGTGTGTGTCTCCTAGGAAGAACAGAGTCTAGACATCTCTTGTTGAGAAGTTTGGCTCCAGTGAGGATCATGATCTAGAGGCATTCTTATTAGCTGGAATCCTTCAAATAGGCTCCTCCTCCCTTCACTGCAGTGCACATGGGGAAAGACAGCTGAGAGCTGCTTGCCATTGGACAGGAGCCAGATGCTCCAGCATCCTCCATGGCTTCCAGCCATGCGTTCAGATGTGGCGGTCCTCCAATCATTTAGTCATTTGATTTCTGTTTTCTGAGTGAAGATGCCAAAGCCAGCCTGACAGAGACCAAATCCTGCTTGTACTGGTCATGTAGCTTTCAACCAGGCCTTTAACATTCCCGAGTCTCACCCATGCTCATTTGGAAGTCAGTACTTTTAAGGGATCTTTTATCTACAGCTCTTCTGAGGATTAGATGAAACTGTGTGTTTGAGAAGTACTTGGTATATGGTAAGGGTAAGGTTGGTGAGGAGAAGGACAAAGGGAAGAGCGACTAGCATATGGTTTGTTCAGGAGAAACCCTGAGGACTGAAACTGTAGTATAAGAACCAGGGCCTGTCGCCTGCCTAGAGGATGGGGTGGTTATGCGGCAGAAAGAGGGAGGGGGTGGGGGTGTGAATTGTTTGTTTTGGCCTCTAGCCAGCCACTGCCAGGGGGTAACTAGGGAAGCAGTGTGTGTAGTGGATTAAAGAATGGCTGGGCATGGTGGTACATGCTACTCAGGAGGCAGGCATAGCTCTGCTAGTTCGAGGCTAGCACGGTCTACATGGTGAGTTCCATGCCAACCAGAGTTGCATAATGAGAGTGAGAATCTGTCTCAAGGAGAGAGAGAGAGAGAGAGAGAGAGAGAGAGAGAGAGAGAGAGAGAACACAAAAGGAAGAAAAAGAGTAGCAAGGACAGAGGGAGGGACAGAGGGAGGATGGAAAGAAGGAAGAGGGAAAGGAAGGACCCTGGCCACGCAGTTACTGGGGTTTGACAGGGTTGAAGTGTGAATCTCTGCAAGTCAGAACCCAGACACTTTAGTTCTTGGAACTGTCATGGTGTCACCAAACTGGAGGAGTTTTACAAAATGGCATGACCAATGCTAACAATAAACCCAATGTGTTTGCCATCGTTAGTGATGCTGTGTTTAAAAGTGGACTTGAGTGGGTTGTAGACAATGAACGGCAAAATCTCCAAGGATTTCTAATGTGGACCTGGGAGGGAGAAGCACAGGTCTGAAGAGACAATGCTTATGACTGGATTACACTTTCACAAGATGGACTGAGGGTGCAGCTCAGTTGGTAGGGTGCTTGCTAGCTTACAGGAAGCCAGAGCACTGTAGAAACTAGACACTGTGCAGCAAGTCTGTGGCTTCAGCTCTTGAAAAGCAGAGACGGGATGGACACAAGCTCAAGCTTGTGAGGCTAGCCTGGGCTATATGGGATCCTGTCTGAAGAGAAAGAAGGAGGAACATGACCCAGGGACTGAGCCCTTTCCTCTGTTCATCAAGAACACCCTGAGCTTTGATAAATATATCAGCCCCTTACGCTTTGTTTCTCCATCAGAGCTAAGACTGATGGTAGGGTACATGTAGAGCCGTTAGTCAGATCACTGTCCTGCACAATGCTTGGCACACAGTAGGCAGTCAAATTTTAGTTATACTGAAAATTACAGCTCAGTTAAGAGTCTCATATGCCCAACTGACATTCTTCTCTGCCTAAATTTTTCTCTCCCTATAACCAGAACTGTAAACAGAGAAATCCAAGGAACCCGTGTTCCACACAAACATTTTTTTTAAAAAAAAAAGAGTTATCTGTCTGTTTAGAGTGATAAACAACTGTGTTCCAGTAGTTCACAATATATTTAAATAATATTTGGTGATTAAATAAACAAAGACCATTTGAAGATCTGTGCCTGTGTCTAGATGGGTTTTCTGCTTGAGTTTGGAAGCTCATTGTACCTTCTGTTCCACAGAACTCAGGCTCTTGGTTGTCTTATCTACACATTATAAATTGGGGGCATTTCATCTGATATGCTGTGTGCTTTCAAGAGGCGATATTTTGTCTTCCAGACATCCTGATTTGTCATCCATAAAGGCTACAGACAAGATAGTCTTTAAGAGACAGATGCTGTGGAATGAATTATTGATCAAAAACCACAAACAAGTTAGAAGATGAAATATGTTTACTAAATCCTTAAAAAAATATATATTCCCTACCTCCAACTCCAAAGATCTGTCAACAGTATAGAAAAATGTATACAGGTGAACACTGGTAGGTGGTAGGGCCAATGGAAATATGCAAAGGCCTTGAATTTTAGATAGTGTTTCCCAATCTTTGTAATACTGAGATTTCATTATATGATTTCCAAACAGGTTGAACTGAACAGTTGTGTGTGTGTGTGTGTGTGTGTGTGTGTGTGTGTGTGTGTGCGTGTGTATTCTAACCACAGTCATCTGTAACTGTCAGTCATGGTGTCCTGCCAGGAGAGAAGACATTCTCAAGACACTTTTGCCCTCCCTCCCTTTGGCTATTAGAATTTTGAAACAATGGTCCCCAAGGAATTCAAATTTCCCCCAGGAATCTCATCCTGGGAGATTGTTGTGTAGCAGTTTCTTCTGAGGGCAAAACCTTCTATCTTGAAAGGAAACTTCTTAAGACATAGGATGCTAAACAAAATATGAAGCAAGGACAGGTTTTTTAAGCCTGGTGTTTACAGGGAGTGAAACAACAGGATGGTCTAAGAAGAGACAAAACCCTCCCTTCTTCAGGGAAGCTCATTAAGAACGGAAGTTAACAATTCAAACAGCTTCAGGAAGTCCCTGAAACTGACCAGATTCACTAGGCTTTTCTCCTCCAGAATATATAAGCAGTAAAGATCCTTCCAGTCACTCTCTTAACAAGCTAAATTGCCTGAAAGATCCTCAGATAAGCAGAGCTGCCTGAAAGATACGCAGAGCTGCCTGAAAGATACGCAGAGCAACTCAACTCCTTCTCAGCACACATCCATCCTGTTGATCTGCCTGCAGGCTACACAGGAGCTGTCACCCATGCAAGGATGGGCTTTGAAAATGGCAGCTGTCTAAGTCATTTCTGCTTCTGTAAGTGCCTTAGTATTCCATTTCTGTGAATAGACACGATGGTCAAAGCAATGCTTATAAAGGAAAGCATTTAGTTGGGGCTGGCTTACAATTTCGGAGGCTTAGTCCATTGTTATCATGGCAGGGAGCATGTTGGCACACAGGCAGGCATGATGCTGGAGAAGTGACTACAAGTTTTACATATTGATCCTTAGGCAGCAGACAGAGACACTGGGCCTGATGTAGGCATTTGAAACCCTAAGGTCCATCCCTAGCAATGTACCTCTTCCAACAAGACCACCCATTCTAATCCTCCCAAATAGTTCATTGGCCTAGCGTAAATACATGGGAGCCATTCTCATTCAAATGACCACGGTAACCTTAATAAACTCACTGGTTCACCAGGTTGGACTTTGGTGGTATCCTCACTTTGGGTGTCTCTCTTAGGGGTGAGTGGATATATGTTCTAGCCTCTCCATGAACAATGTCACACAACATACTAGGAAAAGGCTGAGTCCTGTTGACAGCCAGAGGGTGAATTTGTCTCCCAAGAGGAGATTTCACACAGTTGGCAACTTGTCAGACCACCAGGTGAGAGAGGCAGTGGTGGGCTGGATCACACCTTGACCAGTTATTGCTTAGTTATTAGGGTCTCTTGCTCTTTATTTTAACCCAAATCATCAAGAAGAATCTGAGGGCAGAGCACCTGTCATGAGTTCCCCTGGAACCTACAGACTCCTGAAGGTTGTTCTCTGACCTCTCTGCCCAACCCCCATCCACAACACCTATGCATCAAATAATAAGTAAAAACTTATCTCTTAGGTCAGTGCTCCAATGGGGTAATCTTGGGTTGGGAGGGTGTCCTAGGTCTCTATGTTCCTAAATGACTACACTGGGTACATCTCCTTTCTCTCTGTTGACTGGTGATTGCATCTTTAATTGGCCTATTGAGGACAAGTGGCAGAGCCTAGCTTGTTAGGGCTGCCAGAATCCGGACTTCAACTCTAGTCTGGTACAGAATGAGACAGCCAGAATTACTCCCCTGATGTATTAGAATTCCAGCTAAAACATAATTTGAGTTCAAGAGTGTGTGTGTGTGTTTTTTTTTTAAAGATGAAACCACCTTTAATTAGCAAAGATAGTTTTCCCTAGTGACGGGAAGATTGGGGTCGTGTGTGTGGTTCAGCGGTAGTGATGACCAACCATTTGTGAGAATCTGGGTTCAACGTGGAGCATCAAAAGTGTCTGAGAGTGATGTCCTGACATTCCTCAGTTTAATCCCCCTGCTTGGCAGAATAATGCTTTTCAAAGATGCTCCCCTCCCTGCTCTCTCTCACTACCAGCAAGGTTATCTCCACATGTGGTTTCTTCTGATTAGGCTGGAGTCATCATGAGCCAGGATAAGCCGTTTTCCTTGTATGTCTCCAAGTACTTGCTTACTCTGTAACATGCTTTTCTTTTCTGCCCTACTTCTGAATTCTTGTTTACATATACTGTCGTTAAGATGAGGCCACCCGAGGCAGGAGAGACTAACCTTGGCCGGTTTTTACAAGGCAGAGCCACAACCTGTACTGTCCCTACTCCTGTCCTTACATGTCAGCTTCCCCTCCCTTGGGTCCCGGTACTGTTGTAGGTATTTCTCTCACCCTGGAGCGTTCACTGTGTCTTCTAAAGGCAGTGTAAATAGGCTGAATCTCCTCCTCCTCTTCCTCCTCCTCCTCCTCCTTTTCATCCTCCTCCTCCTTCTCCCCCTCCCACTCTGTCACTTGGATTAAAGGCAGTTGTATGCTGAATCTCTTCTCTCTCCCTCTCCCCCTCCCCCACCGTGTGTGTGTGTGTGTGTGTGTGTGTGTGTGTTTCTGGAAACTGGACTCAAGGGCTCATACATGTTAGGCAAGTACTCTACCGTTGGGCCATATCCTGAGACCTTTATCATATTTTAAACCCCTGACAAGTATCATCTTTGACTGGTCTCTAAATCTACAGGACTTGAGACAGTACATTTCCTATAAACTTAACAAAGTCTTTTGTATATGTGTACATATATGTGTGTGTATGTATACGTAGATATCCAGAATAACCATATGCCTTCTTGGGAAGGGATAAGAGAAAGAATACTTGAGGTGTTGCGTACCCCATCATCCTCTTGGGAGGACTGAGCAGGGGAGCAATGGCTGAGGTGACTGAGGAGGTTTATCTGAGCTGTGAAGAGCTGAGCTGGAGCTCAGGCATCTCTTGGATCCATCCAAGCAAGAACTGTGGAACAGGAGCCATGTAAGCCACGCCTGTTTCCCTTTTGTCTGAGATCTAGTCACAAATGTGGATGCAGTATGTTCTTTTTTCTAGGCTCATGTTGGACACTATCTTTCTGGAAAGAAACCAAGAGTGGAGAAGCCGTAGCATCCAAATGCTGCGTGTATACCTGCTTACGGATTCAAGGCCGTCATTTGTAAAAAGCAATGGAATGCTTTGTCTTCGGGGTAAGAACTCTGTGCTTACCCTGTCCTTTCTAGGCCTGTGGGGTTAGACAGCATCCATTAGTGCGGCTCGCTAAGGCAACTGCCCTGGCTGTCCTCTGGACTCCGTCTTTCTAAAGGAAACATCTGACCTTAAACTAAATGAAGGGGCTCTAGGCCTGAACACGGCAAACATGTCTCTGGCAGGTCTTCTCCTTCTTCTCTTTCCTTTGTTAAGCCACAGATCCCATCCCAAGGCTAGCTTTTCCCTTATTTGGCCACTAACCTGTCCAATCAAAAGGAACCAACTCATCCTCACAGGGCTTCCCCTTTTCCCTTTATAAACTGCATTTGCCTGTGGGCCAGGCCTGTCTCCTGTCTATCCAGAGGCAGGCCTTGGTTCCTCCAGGGCAAGTATCCTCTCCCCAAGCCTCTGGTTCCTTTTCCCTTCCCCCTAGTTCTCTGTCTCCTGTCTTTCTTTGTCCCTCATTCCTGCCCCCGGGGCAATTAAATCTCCTTTTGTGCCAAGACCTTGGTTTTGGTATGTCCTGTGCCAACTCCAATCCATTCAATAAACAGCTTTTTAAAGATGCTTCCTAATCCAGGACACTTTGGGTTTATCTTTTCTCTTTGGAATCTAGAAATGACAAACCAGGGATACTTTTTTTTTTTTTTAAAGTTTTTATTCGTAAGTACACTGTAGCTGTCTTCAGATACCCCATAAGAAGACATCAGATCTCATTACGGGATGGTTGTGAGCCACCATGTGGTTGCTGGGATTTGAACTCATGACCTCCGCAAGGGCAGCCAATGCTCTTAACCGCTGAGCCATCTCACCAACCCCTTCCCCCCCACCCCATGAGACTCGGGCAGAGTCACACGGGGAAAGCAGGAATCGAAGGGGGCGGGGTGGGGGAGAGAGAGAGAGAGAGAGAGAGAGAGAGAGAGAGAGAGAGAGAGAGAGAGAGCGAGAGAGGGAGGAGAGGGAGAGGGAGAGGGAGAGGGAGAGGGAGAGGGAGAGGGAGAGGGAGAGGGAGAGGGAGAGAGAGAGAGAGAGAGAGAGAGAGAGAGACAGAGAGAGAGAGAGAGAAAGCGCAAAGGGCACGGGCTCGCCCACGCCTTTGATCCCAGCACTTGGGAGGCAGAGGCAGGCAGATTTCTGAGTTCAAGGCCAGCCTGGTCTACAGAGAGAGTTCCAGGACAGCCAGGGCTACACAGAGAAACCCTGTCTCAAAAAACAAAACAAACAACAAAAACTGTGTCTTTGAGTATGTACCCATGAGTGCAGTCTGACACACGACCCCTGGAACTGGAGGTGAAGCAGTGCAAGGCTCCTGATGTAGGTGGTGGGAAGCAGACTGGAGTCTTCTGCAAGAGCAGTACTTGGTCTTAATGGCCGAGCCATCTCTTTACCTGGTATTGTCCTATTAAAGTTTAGGTGGCTGTGCTGGGTAAATTTAAGTCAATCTGATACAAGCTAGGGTATGGAGAGAGCCCCATTTGAGAAAATGCCTCCATAAGATAAGGCTGTAGGGAAGCCTGTAGGGCATTTTCTTAGTCATTGATGGGAGAGGAGCCAGCCCATTGTGGGTGGGGCCATCCCTGGGCTGGTGGTCCAGGTTCTATAAGAAAGCAAGCTGAGCCCTGTAGTCAAGGCTGGCTCCAAGTTCCTGTTTCTCTTTCTTCCATCTCTTGAGTGCTGTGATTTTGTCTGTTGTTTCTTTTATGACAGAGAAAATCTTGCTTGTAATGCAGGCCACCTTGGAACTCAGCATATAGCCCAAGTGGGTCTCAAAATCACTCTGAACCTGATTCTTCCTCCCAAGGGCTAAGATGGCAGGCATGCAGCACTACGCCCAGCTCTGCAGATACTTACAGTATTAACTGTACAATAATAGCAGCTCTGAGGGCTGTTTTTGGTTAATGGTATTATGATTAGCTGGGTCCTTGTACAAGCACTGAACCTCTGAACAGTGGTACCTGCAACCCACAACTGGCAACCCACAGACAACCCTTGCAGTCTTTTTTTTTTTTTTTTGGGGGGGGGGGAGGTTTCAAGACAGGGTTTCTCTGTGTAGCCCTGGCTGTCCTGGAACTCACTCTGTAGACCAGGCTGGCCTCGAACTCAGAAATCCGCCTGCCTCTGCCTCCCAAGAACCCTTGCAGTCTTGACTCAGAGTTCATAACACCCCTAGAAGGTTAGTTCTATCATTCTCCTATCTTATAAATGGAAGCCTTGAATCCAACAATATTCCTAAAAATATCTTTTATTATTGTTTGTGTGTGTGTGTGTGAAAATGTGTTATTATTATTTATAAAGTAAATGACATTATGTGAAGTGAATACAGACTTTTAGTTAAATTTAACCCTTTGGTAGACTATGGGGGTTTAGTGTACTCCGTAGTCATCTAGTATGCAGGTTTAGTCTCTTTGTAATTATCTGTGAGAAGGTTCCAGACCTCAGTATTAAGGAATTACTTAGCAGCAGGGTGTGGTGGCTCCCTTTCGGTGGAGGCAGAGACAGGAAGAGCAGAGTCCTCCTCAGCTATAGGCTGAGCCTGAGGCTTGCTACATGAGCCTCTGTCTCAGAAACCCAAACCCAACCCAACAGAAATCAAAAGAAAAATGAAGAAATGTTTTAGGAAAGTAGACTATCTTTCCCTCATCCTTAAATACTCTTGTGTAATGTAGGCTTCTTATCTAGATTATATTTTGGATACAAAATAATCTTTTTTTTTAAATTGAGATAACAAATATGTATTTGCCAATAAATTTGCAGGAGGCTAGCCTACTAGGTTATCATGTGTTAACTCACATAGACATGCAAATAAATACCTTCAGTTGTAGACATTTGCTGGCTGGTTAGGAAAGATGAAGTCCCACAATGTAGATGACATCACATGCAAAGGATTTTTACCCCCAATGTCAGCATTCATAATAAGGAATGATTTTTATAAAGTCTTATCTAATGGCCTCCTTCTGACCCTCCAAACCAGGAGTACTTACCTTCTATCAGTACTCTCGTTTCTGTGGGGCTTCTTTGTCACCAGTCTAGTGTTAAGCTTACTTCAGTCATGTCTATGTTAACACTGGGTCTCCTGGGTTGTTTCAAAGCCCTGGATTCTATTGAGAACTTCATTTCATATTCTCAGTGTCAAGAAGTTCATGCTTGGCTCTTGTTGGTAGAAGTCAAGCTAACTGGAATGAGGTGCCTGGCCTCACTCCTTGTCATAAGTCATGGAAGCCAACCTGCTAGGCAAGTCAAGGTTACCAGATAGCTCTGGTTAATGGAGGGAAAAATAGAAATCACCATTTTTCTACCCACAATGAAATCATAGTTTGACACATGAATCACCAGCGGCTAAAAAAAAAAAAAAGAAAAAAGAAAAAAAATGTGTGAAAGCTTACAGGAACTGGAATATTTACAGGAATCAATCCTCACAGGACCCTTGCTGCCTGTAGGTTCAGAATCGCAATTTTAAGAGAGGCTTCCAGCTATCCTGGAGTATGTGATGATTGGTATTAACACCTACTGCTGAGAGAATGTTCTTGAACCAGTCTACCAAAATGTGTCCTTGACTCTACCTCAGCCTTCTGCTTGGTAGGAGACACAGGCTGGCATGAAAGTGAAAGGACACAAAGAAGAGACCACTAGACAGACTGAGTGGGGCTTCCTGAAGGACACATGACCTCAGTGCATCATAGCACTGAGAGAGACACTGTCTTGGGCTTTCTTCTAGAAGTAGAATGTGTCAACAGCTATGATATCCACTAATCACGAGATCCTTTCCTGGCTCCCACTTTGAAAAGTGGCAGAAACCATTTTTGAGGGGTGTCTTAGTTAGGGTTTTACTGCTGTGAACAGACACCATGACCAAGGACAACATTTAATTGGGGCTGGCTTGCAGGTTCAGAGGTTCAGTCCATTATCATCAAGGCAGGAGCATGGCAGCATCCAGGCAGGCATAGTGCCTGCAGAGCAAAAAGGCCACACCTTCTAATTGTGCCACTCCCATATACAAACCGTAGAAGGAGAGAGGGCTGAATTTCAGATGCTGTCGGCATCTACGCTGTAAGACACAGTATTAAACCTGTGCTTACATAGGGAAACACCCTTATTTACATACATATTTATATTAAAAATGATAACAAAATGAAGTATCTGTTAACAATGGCTAAATCTTCATTATACTACACAAATCGGAAAACATGCCATGATAATCCAGACTTAGGTGTTTTGTACTTGTTTTATATATTAATAGAGTTTATATTTTAGGAGGAGAAATGTTAAGAACGGTGGTTTTGAGCATAGTCCTCTTCTGTGAACTGTCTAGACATCAAAATTCTAGGGTTCCACTCTGGACGCATGAAATTGAAGCTTGGGGTCTTGGGGGGCCTTGTAACACACCAGATAACCTTGAGAACACTGGCGGCAAAGGTGGTGGTAATCGCTGACAGCGGACCATCACTTTGATGGTGGGACATCATTGCAGAGGTAGAATACACGACCAAAATTTGCTTGGCAAGGGGCTAGAAAGATAGCTTGCTGGCTAAGAGCACTTGTTGCTCTTGCAGAGGACCTAGGTTTGATTCCCAGCAGTCACATGGTAGTTCACAACTATTAATAACTTCTCTTCCAGGGAGTCCAGTGATCTCTGACCTCTGCAGGCACCAGGCACACATGGGGTGTGTGTGTGTGTATGCAGGCAAAATACTCATAATACTCATATTAATAAGATAAATAAATCTCAGAGCAAACAACAAACCACTTGCTCAAACTAACCCATTCTATTTTGACCCGGGAGTAAGAAGTGATAATACCAATATCTTCACTAATACACCATGATTCCAGTAAGATAAGAATTCTTACTGTGTCCTACACTGTCCAAACATGACCAAGTTTGTGCCAGCACCTGCTAGAACAGCCTGCAAGTGTAAGAAGTAAAGATACCACATATACCAAGTTCAAGAAGTCCTGTATCAGCCAAGGGAGAGGCTGGTAGGAACATGATGGAACCTGCTCCAGAGCCCATGGATGGCAATCAAACCATATGGGTTTCCCAGAGAAGCTCTGGGGTGCTCTTGATTTATTACGATGGGCCTTGGCTTAGGACTGGAGTCCTGCTCCTAAAAAAATGGTGTCCCATGTTTAAAGAGGGCATTGTTGGTGATGGCTGCTTGGCTTCAGAACACTGCTTATTCTCACTCCCCAATACCATGTTCCATTGTGATGCATCTTGGGATACTCTGACTCTGATACATGTATCAAATGCCTGGGATACTGTCATGGTTTGAATATGCCTGGTCCAGGAGTGGCACTATTAGAAGGCATGGCCCTGTTGGAGTAGGTGTGTCACTGTGGGTGTGCACTTTTGAGACCCTCATCCTAGCTGCCTCAAAGTCAGTCTTCCACTAGCAGCCTTCAGATGAAGATGTAGAACTCTCAGCTCTGCCTGCACCATGCCTGCCTGGATGCTGCCATGCTTCCACCTTGATGATAATGGACTGAATCTCTGAACCTGTAAGCCAGCTCCAACTAAATATTGTGCTTTATAAGACTTGCCTTGGTCATGGTGTCTGTTCACAGCAGTAACCCTAACTAAGACAGATACACATCACACTCTGCAGGCTGTTCTAGCAGGGGCTGGTACATGGTCATGTTTGGATAGTGTAGGATACAGGAAGAATTTTTATCTTAGAATCATGTATTAGCCAGCATTCTCTAAAGGAATAGAACCAATAAAATGAATATATTACCTTCTTCTCAATCTCAAGCATCTGTCTACTCCAGCTTTCAGGGCAAATTTCCCATGCCTGACTATTTCCCAGAAATCCCTCCCCCACCCCCAGTTGGAACTGCCACCTTCTATTTCCTGCCTCAGCTCATTACCCATAGGGTTTTCATTGATTGACAGGTGATGCTTCCATACAGTTCAAGAGAATTGCTTACAGGCTGAGGTCCAGATAGTTCAACAATGGCTGGTTATGAACCAATGAAAGGTCAAGAATCCAGTAGTTGTTCTGTCTATGAGGCTGAATATCTCAGCTAGTCTTTAGCATACATTGGAGTCCTGAAGGAGAGTCTAATGCCAGTGAAGGAACAGAATTGCTAGGAAGAGCAAGCAAGCTAAGAGGGCAAGCTTCCTTCTTCCATGTGCTTTGTAGAGGCTGCCAACAGATGCTGTGGTCCACATTAAAGGTGGATCTCAATTTCCAAAGATCTGGATTAAAAATAGGTCTTCTCACTTTGAATGATTTAAGAAAAGAAAAGAAAAAAAAAATCCCTCACAAGTACACCCAGCCTCTTGAGTTTACAATATAAGCAGATCATAATTATGCCAACGTGATGTAACTATCCCATGTACAATCACAAATATATTTTAGAATAGGTGACAATGTCTCTTAAAGGACATTCTTTTACTCAAACTTTAATCATCACTGATATTTTCTTGATGTTACATTTCACGATAAAGAAATCGAGGGAAAAAAAACCACAAATATCTCTACAAGCACATTCTTAACACAA
Source organism: Arvicanthis niloticus (assembly GCF_011762505.2). Lineage (NCBI taxonomy): Eukaryota > Metazoa > Chordata > Mammalia > Rodentia > Muridae > Arvicanthis > Arvicanthis niloticus. Next base: position 71,684,587 of record NC_047670.1, on the reverse strand, counting down.
TATGACAGAAACACTCATGTCAATCACAGTCCTTTTTTCTGCAACTGGTCACGTGGCCTTAGCTGGAATTTATAGCTGCTTCCACTACCCCTGACTCTGTATTTCCTCTACCCACAGCAAATACCTCAGCAGGCCTTGGCTCTTTTCCTGGAGGAGTGACCCATGCCTTCATTCCTGAGGGGTCCGAGCTCTTAGTCATCCTACCTGGACTGTTGTAGTGTCCCACTGACTTTAATCACAGGCCATGGTGATTAAAGATTCCAAGGTCCACCCGACAAAACCGGAGTCTGAATCTGAGAGTCTTTAGTAAGCTGACTGGGAACTGCTTGAAAACAGTGACACAGAGCAGTGAAGCTTTTAGGGCAGACACCATATCCTGATTGGCTGTTGCAGAGAGAAGTAGAACAAGCAGTTTAACAGAAGCAAAGACTGGCAGTTAGCCATTTTTGCTAATTGCCATCTTGAACTTAAGTTGGACATGGTTGGGTCATTTTCTAAGAGACTTTACCATAAGAGGGGTGCAAGTGGGGGCTGGGGTGAGATCTCAGTCAGACCTTAGATGGCTGCAGCACGGGCAAAGTAGAGGAATCTTGATGTTTTAATAACAGTAGCACCAACAGATGCCCTACAGAATGTCCTCTGCTTCAGACATAGTCTTTCTTACCTCTATTGTGGAGAAGCAATCCAATTTCCCCCTTCGTAATCTGGATCAATTGGTCCAATCAGCAAACTGTTGTCAATGTAGTAAACCAATGTCAAATGTTTCGTTAAGATTCCCTTCTACGCTATGACAGAGAGCTAGAGACTTCATATGGTATATCCTTGAGGTAAAACTGTAAAGGTATACTGTTGGCCTTGCCAACTGAAAGCAAATTGCTTCTGGTGGTCCTTGTGGACAGGTACTAAGAAAAAGGGCATTTGCTAGTTCAATAGCTGCACACCATATGCCAGGAGATGCGCCATTCTGCTCAAGTAAGGACACCACATCGGGTACAGCAGCTACAGTGGGAATCTCTTCTTGGAGTTTTGATAGTCAACTGTCAGTATTCTCCACAATCATCTGACTTCTGCATGGACCAATAGGAGAATGAAAGGAGATGTGGTAGGGACACATCTTTTAGGTCCTTGATGGTGGCATTCATTTGTGCAGTCCCTTCAGGGATGCGATACTGGTTTTCCTCGATGGAGTTAGCTTTAAGGCTTCAATTTATCTTCTCCAGCCATGATAGTCTTCACGCCACAGGTCAGAGAACCAACGTGAGAATTCTGCCCACTTCTGAGTATATCTCTATCCCAATTATATAAGACTGAAGAAATAACTACAGGATGAGTTCAGGCACACACTGAACCTACTCTGAGTCAGACTTCAGCCAAAACTCTACTAACTACCCGATCTCCAAAGGTCCCTACTTTCATTGGAGGGTAATGATGTTTGAGGCGGGGGCATGCAACTCCTGGAATCAGCATCAATTCAGAACTAGTATCCAACAGACCCCCGATTGTTTCCTTTCCCTCAGTATACAGATATCCTTGTGTAAGGACATAGGACCCTTTTTTTTTTGTTGTTTTTGTTTGTTTGTTTGTTTTTCGAGACAGGGTTTCTCTGTGTAGCCCTGGCTGTCCTGGAACTCACTCTGTAGACCAGGCTGGCCTCAAACTCAGAAATCTGCCTGCCTCTGCCTCCCAAGTGCTGGGATTAAAGGCGTGTGCTACCACTGCCCGGCAACATAGGACCCTCTTAATCCAACTAAGCAGTAGCATGTTTAACCCTCAGGTCTGGCCCAAGGAAAAGGGCAATAACAAAACTCATTGTGCTGGTGCCCCTCTCACCATTTTGCATCTGTGATCCTTGGCCCAAGGAATGGCACTGTTGGGAGGTGTGGCCTTGTTGGAGTAGGTGTGGTCTTGTGGGTGTGGGCTTTAATACTCTTGTCCTAGCTGTCTGGGAGTCAGTATTCTGCTAGCAGCCTTCAGATGAAGATGTAGAACTCTCAGATCATCCTGAACCATGCCTGCCGGGATGCTGCCATGTCCCTGCTTTGATGATAATGGACTGAACCTCTGAACCTGTCAGCCAGCCCCAATTAAATGTTGTCCTTAGAAGAGTTGCCTTGGTCATGGTGTCTGTTCACAGCAGTAAAACAACGAAGACAGCATCTTATAGGATTTGTGAAGGGCAATGTCTCTGGGCCTTCCCATAGAGGATTGCGTTTTACACAGCGTATCCACACAAGCAGTACTATTTCCCTGAGCTTTGAAACCTCTTCTTCAACACTAAGCCCAGGAATATTATCTCCAACTCCTTTTCAGTACTTCATTTTTTTTTTAAATGAATGCTTCAGTCCATCAAAAAACTTTTGACACCTTTTAAAAATGGGGCGAGTTTCCATATGATGTATGTAAATAAACCTCAGCCTGGTCGTTTTATGTTCCTTCCGTCATTATCCCACACCCTTAAGATCTATTCCCACACGTGCCCTGACTTCTGCTTGAATGAATTAGCAAATTCATTAAGCTCTTTAGTGGGTAGCACACCTACCCAGGAGCTTTACTGTCTACCTCCTCTCTAGGAGCCTGCTTGGCCTTAAATCTGGTTATAGATATTAAATCTGGTTATAGGGCTATTGGTGGGCCCCGAGGGACATCAGGATTGTCTTGCCTGGCATTTCCTTCAGAGAAAAACCACTGCTGGCTTAGCAGTCAACGTGGGATTAATTTTTTCAGTCAGGAAGAAAAGGGGGGTGGGAGGGTACAGTATCTTCTGCTGAGGTTGGAGAGACTACTTCCTCAGGTGAGATAAGCCCTTGAGAATCTGAGGGCTCGAAGTTCAAAGTTCTCAGCTTCCATAGGGCCCTCCCACACATTCCCCTCCCATGTTACAGGATCCCATTCTTTAACAGTCAGCAGCTACTGAGGTTGGGACTGAATTTTGGCTGTGATTCAGCCAACCTCATGAGGGCTTTGGTTTGATTCTTTGAATCTTAAACTCTGGCTGCTGGAGAGAAAATTCTCTTCCGGGGCACACTTAGAAACCTTTAGAATGTCTATGCTTATCTGAAGCTCGACAGTTATGTCTCGGCGTTCACTGCCCATCATAGTCTGAGATGCTACCAGCTGGTTAATTTTAATCACAGAGCCCATTCTTTTCCTGTGACAGTTTATCCAGAGATGCTAACAGCAGCCAAAAAGCATCATTTCCCTTATTTTCTCACAGATTGTCAAAAAAGTCTTATTTATGGAACCACCAAATCTGTTGCCTCTGATAACTGGTCATTCAGGATAACCAAATGCATGTCTCTATTTACGTTTGTAAAACAACAGTTCGCACCATGGGCTTTCAGTTCTCTCTGAGCTTCTAGGAGAGGCTTCCGTTAGGTGTTGGCAAATTGGAAAGCCTATGCTTAATATACTTAAAATATTCATCCTTATGCTCTAGAACTTCTAGTACCAAGATCATGTGTGTGTATATATGTATACACACACACATACATATTATTTGTATATATATGTATATTTTTATGTTTACATGTGTATATTTACACACACATATATGTAAATATGAAAAGTGGATTTACTAGAATGGCTTACAGCCTGTGGTCCGGCTAGTCCAACAATGGCTGTCTACCCAGATGACTAGGTTTTAGTTCATTTCAGACATGGTCAAGTTGACAAGTAAGGACAGCCATCACACATAGATCTCAGATTTGCGACTCCCCAAGCTGTAAGAGAGCCACAGCTGTGTAGGAAAACACTACCCACTGAGAAACAACTGTCAGTGACTGGCCATGACCATTTGATCCATAACCCAGGAAAGTCATCCCCAGTTCAGGGTCTGGCTGTCAGCAGTGTGTCAGCAACTTGGTTCAGCATGAGGAGAAGGATGGGGACTCATACTTACCGGTCTAGCTCAGCCGAGAGATATGAGAATACCAGTTTATTGGCTTACCCCTGAAAACACAAAAGCTCAACGTGACTCAGATGGGAAGCTGCATGCTGCTGGGAAATAAAACCAGAATTAAGGTAACTGAACATTGTGAGGGTGGATGGTGCCAACCATGGATTGGCACCAACATGGATGGGACCAGTGTCCCCTCCTCCTGAATCTGAGACATTCTGACAAATTCTGATTTTTTTTCACATTTCTAGGATCCTCAAAGGGCACTGTGCTACTTCAATGACACCCCATCAGATGCGTCACACAGGTGTTACAGTTACAGGATCTCTAGAAACTTGGGGTATAGCCATACCGGCACCTTGTAAAGCTTATCTCCATATTCATCAAAACCATTCACCATGGGAGTGCTTGCCACTCCAGGACCTCAGATACCGGGACCTCTGAGATACAGACCCCTTTCTCTAGGAATGTTCTCTAGGGGACAGAGTGCTACTGTGTATTTATGAAACCATCTGGTCTTGATTTCTGGTGTTATCATGAATTCCATCCACTCTCCAGGAAGAACATTATTACATTTAGAGATGGTGGGACCAGGAGCCTACATACCAGTCCAATCCCTCAGTAAAAAACTCCCATCACTCGGATTTTACTCACGTCTTAGTTGAGTATTTTATCTGAGAAGGGGCCTAGCACTTAGACACCTAGTGACTTACACTTAGTCTTGCATGTAGAATACAAGATGTGACCATTTCTCAAAGCTGGTCCCAAGAGGGCTTAGGACTGGGAGGAAGCCCCTTACAATTTGCAGCTTTGTTCTACAGTGGTCACTCACATTACCATTAAGTGTGGCTAACCTTTCTCCAGTTTCCTCACATCCAAAGACCAGGACTAGTCAAGGGATCACCAAGCAGAAGGTAAGCCTCCCCTCGAACATACATGGTTTCTTGTTCATCCAAGGACTTCTAGTGTCTGCCCCTGGTCTTCCCTTCTGGGGATGACACAGCTGTCGTGAACTCGGTCAGAGCTAGGACAGTTAATGGAGGCTGAGGACATAGCTTATTTGGTAGAATGCTTGCTTAGCATGCATGAAGCCCTGGTTCTCCATAGCCCACCAATCAGACCTAATAGTGCCTGTGGGTAATCCCAGCATGCAGGAAGATGAGTTCAAAGTCATGTTCATGTTTGAGACTGGTCTTATAGGCCTGAGATCTCTCTCATAAACACACACACACACACACACACACCCCTACCTTAATGTAAATGTCATTTGTTTGGACTTGGTTTTCTTGTTTTGCAAATGTTATGGAATGATTGAGAAAACAGACTCCTTTACATCGGCAGCTGTTTTGAATAGCTTACTAAGCAGCTTTCAGAACCACCCATTTAATACATATAGCCCTTGCTGAGAGCTAATGGGTTAACTGCAAGGAGAGCCCGCCGCCATTAAACACAAATACGCACACACGTCCATACACACCTCACACATACACACAACAGGCAGAACCACTTTTGGAAACAATTTCTGTATTTCAATTTTATTTTTACAAAAAGGCAACAAGAATAGCGAGGGGGAGGTAGTAAGAATGTTTGCTTGGTCACTCAGGGGGAAGAGATGGCCTCAGGCAGCAGGAGTGGGCCAGTCTGCTCTTCCCTGCCTCTGTTTCTAACAGCAATAAACAAAGAAAAGTCCAAGACAGGACTAGCCGGGTTTAGTTAGCAAGGTCACTGTATTAGACCAACAATGAGACAAAAAAAAAAAAGACAATCACGTGGCCCCATCCAGAGGTAAGGCTTAGTCAGAAGACTACTGGGGCCTTGACTCTAGGCAGGCCGGGGCATGTTTTTGTGGTCTCCTGGGCCTCCCTCTCCAAGGCATATAGGGGCCACGAGCAAAATGCCTTGGGAAGCCCCTATGCACTACAGGGGCCTGACGCTGATGACAGGGTGGGCGGAAGTTGGGCACATGTGGCTGGGGATAAAAGCTAAAGTCGCCTTCAAAGGAATATCCAGTGTGGGTAGGTGAGGGGCTATCTGAATGGATATAGAATTCATCTGACTGGAAAACAGGGTCTGAGGAAAAATAGGAAACTTGAGGATAGAGTGGAAATGGGGGCATCGGCTGGGGCGGGGGTGGGGGCGGGGGCAGGGGACATCCTAGTAGGGGTGGGGGTCTTACGGGCAAGCCAGGGGACCGGAGTAGGGGAGGTGGCCTGGGAAAAGGACAAGGTGGAGACTGGGCAAACACCTGAGGACCTATGTTGTTTTGGGGCTGCCTTTCCTCTACCTGGCCTGAACTTTCCCATGCCTCAAAACCAGGCTCCCATGGATCTCGGTGGGGTAACTCCACACCCCACGCATCAGCCATGTGGGCCAGCAGCAGGTAGGAGAGCTTGCGGTGCGCATGCTCATTCCAGTGCACACCATCTCCCTGTAGGTGCTTTCTGGCTTGACGGAAGTGGAAATTTAAGTCCAGCACATCAAAATAGTGCTTTGTTGCTTCCGCATGGCTGTAGAAATTGGCTTGGGTCACTTTCTTTTTCAGGGTAGCTACCGAGATCCGGGGGTACTGGCCCTTACACTTCTGTGGGAGGAAGGCCGCCTTGATCTTGTCACCCAAAGGCATAGCAGTGTTCCACACTAGCAGGCACGACTTGGGCAGCACCTGGTCCATGCGCCCAAACAAGTTCTCCAGGTTCTGCTTGTAGCTACTCAAGGAATTCCGCCCATACCTGGAGACGTCCCAGAGGCAAGAGTTCATAATGATCACATCTGGGGCATGATTGCCAGTCCGCAGTTCCTCTAGGACACTCTCCATGTACTCAGAGTAAACCCGTGTCAGGAAGTAGAAGCGCACCAGATGGTGGTCCGAGCAAAACTCGCGCACCTCGCGGTAATCTGTGCGGTTGTGCAGGGTATCCAGCTCGCCTCCCATCTTCAGCTGGTCCTTTTCAAAGCTCAGCTCCCCCTTGGTTCTGAGCTGCTTGTTAGTGAGCAGGCAATCCTTCTGTAGCAGGAGCACCAGGTCCTTGTACACCGCCCTATGCACAGAGTCCCCAAGGACGACCACAAACTTGTTGTGGAGTAGCTGCTGGACTTCGGAGGCCAACAGGCGGACCATGGTGCCTGCGGTGTGCCTCTTAGCTCCCTCTTTTGCACAAGCTGCGTCTGGGAACTGCTAGAACAGAAGAGAGAGTGCTGGGAGGGACTCACCCTTAGGCAGAGCAGCAAGCACTAAGAAAGATAGGGGAAGTACAGTATGGAGCTGCAGCCTGAGGGTGCAGCCCCCCCCACCCCACCCTCCTGCCCTGTACCCCCCATAGGGTGGAGGGAGGAACATTGCAGGCTCCAGAAGGCAGAGTCTGAGGGCCGGAAGGAGGAGGTAGGTAGGGAAGAGGGCAAGAGGAGAGGGAAGCCCTCCTAGATCTGCAATTTCATTTAACTATTGGGCAGCTCTGGGCTGCCCAGGCTCAAGCCAGCCAGGAGGCAGGCACCACGAGTAACCACTTAAGACAAATTAACAAGGATACACTGTTGCTTGTGTTTAGATTCTGTCTTCTCTGATAGGCCATATATTTCCCTGTCACCTCCAACAATTGCCATTTCTTGAAGCTCAAACCATCTTTAGTATATTAAAGATCCAAGCACTTGGCTGGGGAGATGGTTCCGTGAATAAAATCAAGAACCGTGCGCACCTGCTCAAATTCCCAGTTACAGACGAGCAGAGCCCAGCTTACCTGTCAACTTGCCTTGCCAAAATGGCAGGCTTCAGGTTCAGTAAGAGAACCTATCTCAAAAAATAAGGCAGACGGCTGTGCCTGGTGATGGCTGCCTTTAATCCTAGCATTTGAGGCAGGCAGAGCCATCAAAGGCTAGCCATGTCTATCGAGTTCCAGACGGGCCAGTGCTACACAGGGAATGCTGTCTCAATAAACGAGTGTGAAGAAAAAGAGCGGAGACCCATAAGAGAAATACCAATATTACATCTCCTCTAAAATAAATAAATAGATAATAAATAATTAGGAAAATCTACGTGAGTGCACATGTGTGTGCACACACCACCCTGCAATGCCACCCTCACACCTAAATTAATAAAAAAAAGGCTCTTGAGATGTAGGCAGCACATAGAGAAAGCTCTAGTTGAGTCCTCTGTTTACAATCAAAGGGAAAACTCTAATGACAGACAGTGTCTCACCTTTGTCCCAAGCGTGGTGTGTTTTTTTTTTTTTGGGGGGGGGGGCATGTAACTATCAAACTTGATTTTTCTTTTCTCCTGTCAATCTAGTTAATCTGCATGTCCCCGGGGACTGAGCTAAGTACAGAAAAGGTTTGGCCTTACTAAACACTTTGGATGAAATGCCGACAGACATGGAACTCAGCTCCGAAACCTCAAAATTAAAGTGTGATGGCACACGTCTTTAATCGCAGGGCAGCAGAGGCAGAGGCAGGAGGATCTCTGTGGGTTAAAGGCCGGCCTGGTTCACACAGCCAGTTCCAGGACATCCATGGCTGTGTTTGGGACTTCCGTCTCCAGATGTACAGAAACTGCACGTTACCTTCTTCAACCTGCCACTTAGGATGCCTCTTCTGGGACAAGAGGTAGAAACATACTTAATGCTACCAATACACTGACAGGGAGGGGCAGAGAAGTCATTTCAGGTACTTAGTGTCGTCCACTTGAGAGCTGTAAGATCATATACACGGTAAGCATGTTTAAATAGGCATGGGTGGATAGCTAGCATGACACTGTCAATCTGAGAAAGGTTTTGCTGTATATTCTAGGCTGGTCTCGAACTCCCAATCTTCCCGTCTTGGCCTCTGGGTACTGCTGTTAGGAGTATGTACCACTACATCTGAAACTAATTTTTTTTTTTTTTTAAAACAGGGTCTTACTAGGTGGTCCCTACTATCCTGGAATTCACTATGTAGACCAGGCTGGCCTTAAATACCTCAAAGAGATCGGTTGCCTCTGCCTCCCAAGTGAAAGGAATGGAACCACTAGGCCCGACTAACAAATTAAGATGTCAAGGCTATGCAGCTTGTGGTTTGAAGTGGTCACAGGTATAAATTATGAAAACAGGGAGAACAGCAAGTTTTCAACAACGTAAAAAACTTGTCTTCACCCATTTCATTTAAATACTGCAATCAGAAAAAAGTTTTCCAGGAGCAGTGCTACACCTTTAATCCCAGCACTTGGGAGAGACAGGCAGCTATCTGTTAGACCAGCCTGGTCTACTTAGTGGGCTCCGGGGACAGCAAAGGTTATGCAATGAGACCCTGTCTCAACAAATCCAAAAAGAAAGTTCTCAACAACAGCTCATTATCACGAAGTAGCCAGTGGTGCATTAAGTGAGGTAATGCACACACAGGGTGGCAGATGCTTCTCAGTTCACAGAGTGCTCACGTAGATCACAGAGAGCCAAGAGTTGGATCCCTGTTACCACACAACCAGGTGTGGTGGCAGAAGCTGCCCAATCTCAGTGCTTGGGAGGGAAAGAGGTAGATCAGAAGTTCATGGTCATCTCTGGTTACAGAGTGAGTCTGAGGCCAGCCTGGTGTCTCAAAAGGCACAAACCAGCAAGCAAACAAACAAATAAAAACTCAAACAAACAAAGACAACAACAAACAGAAAGAAAAGAGAAAACAAACAAAAAAAAAGATCCTGAGTTAAACATTATTTGTCCTCTGAGCTCACAATTACTGATAAACTGGGCTTGGTATTACAGGATTATGTAATGCTAGCTCTTGGAGGCATGAGGATAACCCCAAGGTCTTAGGCCAGCCTGGTCTATATAGTAAGACCTTGTCTCAAAATACCAAAATGTAAAAGGAGGGCAGGGGGAGGAACTTCACTGATAACTGTAATATAAGCTGAGTGTGGCAGTGCAAGCCTGTAATACCATACAGGAAGATCAGGGGTTTAAGGCCAGCCTTGGACAAAACCACACAAACATATTAAAGACACTTCTTTGGAACCAAGATACCATACTGGGTGGAACACCACTCTGCTTGCTTCAGCTCAACTCCTTAGCCTCTCTGTGAAACAGGACTACAGGACTCACATCAACTTAATGTAGGGACTGAGTGTTGAGTACTCAGATACTGTTTGTTCTCCTAAGTCTGCAGGTCCTCACAGAGACCAGAGTGTCAGATCCCCTGAAGCTGGAGTTCCAGGCAGCTGTGAACAGCCTGATGTGGGTGGGTGCTGGGATCTGAACAACAAGGCTCTGAACCTGAGCAAACTCTCCGGCCAGGATGTACTTAACACAATGCCTGTCAAGCTTCTCAGTATGGGTTAGAGATTGGATTCTCAGTGAGCCAGCTACAGAACCGCAGTTTAACCATCTGCAAAGAGAGGGGAAGCTGTTCATCTGACATTGGGGTTCTACAAGACTGAAGGAGACGATGACAGGCCAGGGTTTTGAATATAATGCTGGTATTTACAGAATGGCTCTTGGGTGATCTACTGAAAACATCATCCTATCCGTTCCTATTCTATAGAAAAGGTTATAGAGAGACCAGAACTAAGATTCACTCATTTTATTTATAGGCAACTAACTACCCAGGGTGGATAGTTGTATGTAGCTGGGGGTGGGGCTGGAGAGAATGAATATACCAAATCTCATCACTCATTCTCAAGCTTGAGACACAAATATTAAACCAGGTATTAGCATAACCCAGGAAGACAAAATACTGCAGGTTGCGACTTCCCTGTGGGAAAGTGTGGTTCCTGGTATCTTAACCAGGGAACCTTGGACCACACACTGCTCCCAAGGCTCAGGGCCAAGTCAAGCAGAACTGTCTACAAGAATTCTCCATTGTCCTGGGTGTGTGTGGGGGGTAAGGGGGAGAGGTACAGATATCGTGAAGGAGAAAAAGAAGCCTTCCAGTGAGCAACTGAAACCAAAACTCAGAGAGGAGGAGGAGGCAACAACCTGACAAGTCAGACGCCCTCTGCCCCATGAGAAAGAGCAGGCCATGCCAGGATGGCGCTCAACACAGGATAAAACCCAAATGCTACTTTTAGTGGACCAAGAGAACAGTCAGAAAGGGTGAATCATCTCAGATGTTTAACAAAGACTGGTAACTTCCAGTTCCGGGTTCTTATTTATAAGAACCGAAACAAAAAAGGGGATTTGCATATAGCCAGGCTAGAGAAATTTGCTAAATTCCCTTATTAAGTTTTTGGAAGCTATTTTACAGACTCACTTAATGAGAAGGGAACACACAGTGGGTCAGCTGCTGTCTCAGCCGATGTGGTGGTCAAACACCTATAGTTCTAGCACAAGGCGCCAAGGATGGATTACTCAAAAAGAAAAACTAAAATGAGTTGGCCTCTTCCCTCCAGGGAAGAGATAAGAAAAGACTGCCAAGGACAGATAAGATGGGAGTCCTTCAGAGGGATGTGTGCACAAGTGCCCAAGGCTGTCTGAAGAGGGGGCGGGGTTGGAGGCAGAGGGGTACAAGGACTGTCACGACTGCCTACAATTCATTCCACTCTTAAAATGTGGCCCGCTTCCCCAAATTCTAATTACTTTCTGTTTTGCTGCAAGATCTGAGGCTGTAACCCTGTGAGAGGAATATGCATTAATGATAGCCGCTGCTATAAAAAAAATGACTTTCAAGGAATCTGCTTGTATTTCTCAATTTGGGGATAATTAATTTTTCAGTAGCGTCATAAGACATGAATTATAAATCTTTGACTGCTACTTTTTAGCTACCCCAGCCAAACCCAGAGCATTTATTTTTCATTAATCAATGTTTTGTAGTAATAAGGTTAGTTTTGGAAGACTGACAACGAAATAGGCCATAGGCCAGTTGCCCCAGAGATAGGACAGAGGTCTTAAATCATACAGACCTAACAAAAGGGATGCTGCCTGCCTGGACTTCTTGCAGGAAAAACATGGAACTAGTTTAATTGTCCCATGCATCTGACTAAATACCCACTGTAACATTATACTAGGATTATAAATAGCTCCTTTCTGTTTAAGGGCATTTTGGGAGAATCAAATTGTCTGTCTGTCTGTCTATCTATCTATCTTTCTATCTAGTGTTTTGACACTGGGTCCTACTGCATAGCCTGGAACTCGATGATATTTAGATCTGGTTGGCCTTGACCATGGGAGACCTGCCTGCCTCTGCATCTTTAAACATGTCCATCTCAAATCAATATTTTTTGACTTTTCTAAGATCTCCTTCAATTTTAAGGCATTGTACATACAGACAAAAAAATAATCTTTCTGCCGGGCAGTGGTGGCGCACGCCTTTAATCCCAGCACTTGGGAAGCAGAGGCAGGCAGATTTCTGAGTTCCTGGTCTACAGAGTGAGTTCCAGGACAGCCAGGGCTACACAGAGCAACCCTGTCTCGAAAAACCAAAAAAAAAAAAAAAACCAAAAAAAAAAAAAAAAAAAAAAAAAAAAAAAAAAAAAAGGCTATTTCTAAGGGATTCACATACCTGACTTTCCTATGTTCTGGTATTAGTTTAGTTTTAAGTTGAACTAAATTTGTCAAAAATTATCTGGCCTGAAAACTAGCTTACATTAGATTGGCCCAGGCCTACTAAGACAATTATGGATCCTAGGGTGGCTTCAAACTACTGGCTACGGATATTCTGGGGGAGGGGCAGTCACTGGGCTCTGAACTGGGAATTCACCACACTTTTGATTTGGGGTAAGTTAATATCCGCCAAAAGTGGTATAAGTACTATTTTAAAGGTGGCTTTAGGGTCACATCAAATACATAAAAGTCCTGTGAAGAATGTGGTTAAGTGGGGTCACAAAGTAACCACTGCTGAGGAGCCGCTGGGGAGACCAAGTCTCCTCCTCCCGGGCCAGGTGGCGCCACCTGCTTAACAGGCCTCAACCCTTCAGCCTAGTTCAGTAAAAAAACGTAGTTTCCAGTGTGTCAGGGCCTTGACAGCTGTCACTCTGCACATTTAACTTGGTTGACACTTGTGACATAATGGAAATTTGAACCACAAAGACGCCTACCCTTGGAAGTGGGTTCCAGGTGATCACAAGTCCTGCTTATGCAGGAGCTGAGATGGCCCCACGAGCCTGTGGCTTTACAATCCCTCCACACTAAGGCCTAACACTGCGATTCTTTTGGGAAAATATCAAATGCTTAAAAATTACAAGCTTAAAAACTTTTACAGCAGTTCAAGGCCAGCTCAGTCTACAGAGTGAGTTCCAGGACAGACAGGGCTACACAGTGAAGTCTTATCTCGATAATCAAAAACAACAAAAAACCCAAAACAACAAAAACAACTTTTCATATGGGCTATATAAAGAAATGTAAGAAATACATTTAAGAATGAAATGGCAGCCCCTAATATTTGCTATGCAGACACTTTTTGGAGAAAAAGATAACCTTTGGACAATTTGGAGTTTCTCTCTTTTTGTTCTTTTTCCGAGACAGACTTTCTCTGTGTAGCCCTGGCTAGCCTAATTCGCTCTGTAGACCAGGCTGGCCTGGAACTCAGAATTCCTGCCTTTGCCTCCCGTGGGCTGAGATTCAAGGTGTGCACTGCCGTGCGGCTCCCACTCGGATCCTTTAAACAATTCGTGAGATTTTCATTTCAATCGCATACAGCGATGAGAAGTTTAACCTCACCATCTCGAGTCGTTACTTCAACTTCCCCTATAATCTAACAGGGGAAGGAAAAGGCTCCAAGAAACCACAGTGCCATACTGGTCTCAGCCTGGAAACTCATCTTCCGGAGCCTCGGTTTCCCCTTGGGTAACAGAGGAGACGAGAGGAAACCCGGTGTCTCAAAGGCCTAGTCACGCCTGCGGGACTCCGAGCCCCCTTTCAACTCCAGCACAGCAAGCTGGCCCCACCCGGGTTGTAGAGAAAGCCCGAGGACCCGAAGCCCCCACCCACCGCCACCCCAACCCCGGGGTCCCCCTTCCCACCAAGCGCAAAGGCAGACACGTACCTCCTGGGTTAGGTCAGCAGCCAAGTCGCGCCGGGAGCCTCCTACATCTCAAGCTACCTCCCGAGGGCTGACCCTGCGCTCTGCATGCTAGTCACTAGTCCTAAGGTTAGCTCCCACCCTTCTAATTTCTCACTGCTCTGAAAAGGAAAGGTAACTTCGCTGGCTCCACCTCCAGGCCTGTCCTACCGCCTGGCCTTCAAAGCCACGTTTTTAAAGCGCTGTTTGCACAGCCTGTGTCCGGTCCTCTCCCTCCCACTCACTCCTCCTTTGACTTTAATTTGGCTCCCAATCGCATCAAAACCGAAGACGTTTGTCAGTAAATCACCACTGGCTTCTTGGCTTCCTTTCAAAGGCCGGTTCTCGTCCTTCCCAGCTGCTGTTGACCGTACTTCTGTAACGCCCTCCTGAGTCCATGTCACCGGCCCTGTCCTCCCCTGGAGCCAGCCTTTGCGTACCTCTCTTCTCTCCCAGGGGACTCCCTCAAAGTTGCTCTTCCTCAAGGCTCTCTCATCAGTTCTCCAGCCCTCTTCCACCTCGGTTTCAATCACCCTCAGGTCCTGGAGCAGTCCCGATTTTACCCCAGAAAGTTCTGGCTTTCGCCTCAGCCAGACTGTAAATGGCTTCTCTTCCCTAGACCCAGGAGGAGGAAGACAAAGGACCACCCATCACCTTATCAATACTATTTGTATGCAGATAACTCAGAGTTAGGCAATAAAGCCACCAGGCTGAGAGGGAGGGCCCGGGATTGGGCCCTGGGGTTAGATCCAGCTGGAGTTCCCGGCCAGATCTGCACTCTGCCGGCTTTTAGGCCTTCTGGCCTAGAGGGGAGGGCAGCCTAGTAAATTACTAGCGATTTCTTAAGAGTTGATGCTGCTGCCACATTTTAAACCAGCCCTTCCTCTACCCGGGAGTTCTCAGCTCCAGGCATTCAGGTGTGTTAAGTTCTGTAGTGGGGGAAGGGAGGAATAACAATAGCTTTTCCAGATTCTCCAGGGTTCTTTATCCTCTCACCAAACTGACAATTCCTAAGACAGTTCCCTCCTGACCTTTGGACACTCTTCCTCAAGGTAAATATTAGTTGTGGTTTGGAAAGATGACAGGCTGCTCTTGGTGTTCAGAACTTCACTTCTGCATGGAAATATATGGCTGGGTGGACATAAATTCTATCTCAAAAGCTGGCTCGAGTCATTTCTATTTTTCAGAAATGGCTGTCTCCACTATTCTTTTTTTTTTTTTTCCCCCCCCCCCCCGAGACAGGGTTTCTCTGTGTAGCCCTGGCTGTCCTGATACTCACTCTGTAGACCAGGCTGGCCTCGAACTCAGAAATCCGCCTGCCTCTGCCTCCCAAGTGCTGGGATTGAAGGTGTGCGCCACCACCGCCCGGCTCCACTATTCTTGAAACATCCAAATCCTTACACTGATAGCTCAACTCAACTATTTCTATTTATTTTTACTTTTTGGGGAGTGCTAGGAATCCAACCCAGGGTCTGACCCATGCTAGACAAGACATGTGCTTCTACATTATATACTATGTAGCAGATTGCACGTTAATAATATTAATCATACATAGAAGATAGCATGGTATGCATTCTATCATTATATATGTAAGGTAGACATCCATGCATATTGAAAACATGCTTTAGGGTTTTGCAACATTTTCAGAAGGTGAGCAGTGTTCAGTTTTACTTCTGGTTTAGCATAGTTTACATGACTAATTTTTGGCATGTTGTGTGTGTATGTGTTTGCCTGTCCATCTGGGATCAAACACAGGATCTGTTTAAGATCTATTCATTGAAAGTTTTGTCAGAGATTCTTCCTTTGTCCTTCAGACAGGTGTCTCTTTCCTCCTTAATGCTTGGTCTGCTACTACAGTTAACTAACCCTGTCAGGCAGGCTGTCTTCAAGCCCGGCTTCCTCCTGCCTTCACATCCCAACTGGTCTCAAGAGCCCTCTCTCAGGTCCTGGTCTCCTCCGATGTGCCCTCACTTGCCCATGCACTGTCCTGTGCCTCCTTACAGTGGATATACACAGTGGATCCTCACAGGCTAGTCAGGTAAAAACTTTAGTTTCTATTTACAGAGAAATCAACAGAGGCAAGCAGAGATTATGCAAAATCGCCCAAGATTGCTCAGTTACACACACACACACACACACACACACACACACACACACACACACACAAAATATGGTTTCAAAACCTGAGCTTTTAACCCCAGATATAAATATTTGCTGAAATTAAAAGAAGGAAGTAAAATTATCTAGAAAGAAAAATGTGCATGTTGTTTCCCTCCTGGCTATTCTCTGCCGGGAAACCGATTCTGTACACAGCTTTAAACATTTCCACAGGGAAACAAAACAGGTACGGAGTTTATCTGGTTCTGTTTCCACCACTAGCTAGCTAGCTTTATTACAAATTATCATTACTTGTGGTGAAATAAGGCATTTCACCAAAGATTTAGCAACACCAATCTGGTAACATTGTTTCAGGCTCCTCTGACGACCTTTAAGTGTTTTAACTTGCTTATCCATGTATTCCTCTTAAGAAATAGGTACTTTTCATTTTCTTCATTTACACATTCAAAAATCAAGGTTGAAGATGGAATGAACTCCCCGGCTTCACAGTCACCGGCTTATGGAAAGCAGGACTGGGGTGCCAAGTCTCTGTGGTCAACCACAACAGACAAGATTGCATAGACAATAAATACATTCTGCACCTCCTTTTCCCTTCAACACTGAATTGGCTGTTTTCCTGTACCTTTAAAAATATTTTTTTTAAAGAAGTTTAATTGTTTACCAGTGTAGACCACATAACAGCTTGTCTTTTGGTGCCACCAAGTCTGGTGGCTGGAGTTCCCCCCCCCCATCTGCCCAGTGACTCCTTACAGTAAAGATCTGAAAAAAGATGGTCAGAAAATTAAAATGTATATTTAAAAGAAAATGGGAAGCAGAGCTCTGGAATCTCTCAAGGTCTTTCTCAGTTAAGCAGGGTGGAGGAGGAAGAAGACAAGGAGAAGGACAGCCTGGGCTACAAGAGACCCATTAGTGAAAGAAAAATAAGAAAGAAACCAGAAAGCTGCAAAGTACTTACTTATTGAAACCACTGGTGACTTTTTAAAAAAAAAAAGGTGTCTCTCTGTTGATTCTAGATCCTTCCCTAGATAGAATCTTTTCCTGGCTGTAGATCAGAATGGCCCTGACTCTGTCTTCGGGGTAAGTAAGTTCAGCGCTGGGTGCTGCAACTTTCACAAGGCAGTGTCTGGGGAGGTGATGCCATTTCCGGTGGCCTCTGGGGCAAATGACAGGATACAGCATTTGCTCTCTTGCTTTAGGAAGAATGATGACCGAAATTTAAGACTGCGTCGTCGTTAACGTGGATGAAACCCTGACGTGATGGGTTGGCTCTGAATTCATTTTCATGTTTCCTTTCTCAGTAATTTGAATATGACCCTTCCTGTTCTTTAAAAGTTTGGTTACTCCGTTTTTACTATGCCAGTGTGGTGAATTCGAAGCAGAAAGCGTTAGGCGTGGGGAGGAGAAGTTGGGGGAAGAGATTTGGAAAGATGAGAGAGATCTCTCCCTTTATTTCTCATTTAGTAGCCATAATCCTGTGTTGGGGGAGAGGGAGGCTCTGCTTTTAGCCCAGCCTCCCAACTTCCCCTGCGGTTTGCGCACAGCCCAGTAGGTGGGAGGACTGCCCCTCCACAGCTGGGAGTCAGAATAGAGGCCCAAGGTGGCCCAGAAAAAGGGAGCCAGGTCAATGTAGGAAAGGTCAGAGCCAGCCCAGGTCCCTTCTACTCCCTCTCCCAGACTCCCACTGGAAACTCTCAACTGCTGGGAAAGAAAGGGCCTCTGATTCCAGAGATAAGCATTGGCCTTGGGTTCTGGTTGGGATGATCTCACTGGGGGGAGGGACTCTCACCTCCTACAAATACCAAGATGAAAGAAGGAGGAAATGAATCAGAAGAAAATCAAAACCAAGGAGAAGAGAAACTTCAAAAAACAAATCAAAACAAAACAAAAAAAAAACAGCTTTAAAAAAAATAGTGACTCTTTCATAGGTGTTCTAAACACTTCAGAGTAATTGGTAGAATGGAGTGTACTGTTTTGTGTGTTTGTGTGTGTGTGTGTGTGTGTGTGTAAAACTCAGGCCCTGCCCTCTCTCTCTCCAGCCCCAGCTTCCAACTTCCATTATAATAAACTGTAGAGCCAGGCAGTGGAGGCGCACACCTTTAATCCCAGCACTTGGGAGGCAGAGGCAGGCAGATTTCTGAGTTCAAGGCCAGCCTGGTCTACAGAGTGAGTTCCAGGACAGCCAGGACTACACAGAGAAAACCAACAAACAAACAAAAAACCAGTAGAAAGTATGGAAACAAGCAATGTTCTGCAGTGAGGCCAGTGGAGCGGCCCGTGCTCATAATCCCAGCACTCCAGAGGGCAGCAGCAGGATCTCCACAAAGCCCAGGCCTGTGACCCGACTTTTGGCTACTTTGTGGGTTCCTTTTCCTTCCACCCTTCTCCAACCCTGGAACAGGAGGTGGGAGAGAAAAAGGGGTGGAGGGAAGGGGTCTACAATATCCTTTGACTACTTCCTGCTGGGTAGGGGCATCCAGGTCCTTGGGGCAAGGTTGATCTTCCATGGCAGTATATCTAATTTCTTCTTTTTCAAACCACAACCAACAGCATCCAACCACCGGCCCTTCTATTGGGGCTCTAGCATTTATACATCCTCTGAAAAATCCCTAGAATTCCAAATGTCACACGCAGGCAAAAAAACTATCTTCAGCTGTCAAAACCACACCTCTCCCTGCCAGTTCACTAAGTCATAGTCAGCTGCTGGGGACAGTCTGAATCAGCCCTTTTCCTACACCTGGGATTAAAACAAAACATATTCTTATAATATTTCTGTGTTTAAAAAAACAAAACAAAACCCCAAAATTCTCACCCCACAGGCCAGCCTGAGCTATAAACGAAGACCCAGTCTTCAGCACAAACAACAAAGGGTCCCAGGACAGTCCTGAACTTCCCCTGTAGGCTTCGCCTCGGGTCTTGCTCTTTCACTACTGTGTTATAAGGTAGGATAGTCTACAAAATGGGTTCTAGCTCACATGTGCCTCAAAGTTCAATCCTGTACCTTCTGTGCTGTTCTCGTCTTGCCTAAATTATTTCTCTCATCTTGACCAAATTGTTTTCTATGTTTTAATGAATTTGAATAGTCATTACAATGTCTCCAGACAGGCCTTCAGTCTGGGACCCAACTAGAAACCTGAGTATCCTTAAATTCAGAACAGTGTCTTATGTAACTTGAGGGTCTCTGCCCTGGCCTGGTGCCAAGGGTTCTGCACATGAGTTGCAGATGCTTCCAAGGCCCGAGTTCCAGCAGGTCTGTGTGCTCTGAGAACTAGCTGGGGAGGGCACCAGGTTTTCTGTAATCACCAGGAGACCAGAAACCAGAGGAGCAGTAGTAAATGCAAACAATAATCATGTTTATAATCTTCAAATTTAAATTTTTCCTTCTTCCCAGCATCTGTCATCAGCCTGTATTGCTGACCTGGCTCCAGAGAATGCTTCGGAACCTAGTGAACCCCCCTTGTCTTTCCCCACCCCTAAAACGCACTTCCTCAGGCACGCTCTTTTCATGACATGAGGCACGGTCTTGTCACCTTCAATCTGCAAATGGTGAAACTGAGGCTCTGCAAGAACGTAATGGCTTGTCACCATGATGGAGTAGGACAGCATTTTAGAGTCAGTCCTTCCAGCTGCACAGTCAGTACTAATTATTCTGCTTAAACCAGATGTGGTGGCACACGCCTTTAATCCCAGCACCTGGGAGGCAGAGGCAGGCTGATCTCTGACTTCAAGACCAGTCTGGTCTACAAAGAGAGTTCCTGGACAGCCAGGGCTGTCCGAGACAGGGAAATCCAGTCTTAAGAAACCCTAAATAGGGCTGGAGAGATGGCTCAGGGGTTAAGAGCACTGGCTGCTCTTCCAGAGGTCATGAGTTCAATTCCCAGCAACCACATGGTGGCTCACAACCATCTGTAATTGGATTTGATGCCTTCTTCACATAAAATAAATAAATAAATCTTTAAAAAAACCTAAATAAACAAACAACCCTCTCAGAGATGATTTTGTTTACTTTATGAAAGGATACAATAGGATGGTGGGGTGTGGCTCACTTGGTAGAGTGCTTGCCTACCATGCATAAAGCCACAGGTTCTGTTCCCCACATAAACTGACTGGGCATGGTACCTTGTGCTTGTAATCACAGCAATAGAGAGGTGCAGGCTGGAGAATCAGAAACTCAAGGTCATCCTTAACTATATGTGTGGTTGTGAAGTGAGCCTGAATTACATAAGACTCATAGGGGGGGGGGGTCATGAGAATGTGTCCCCACCTAAGGGAGGGGGGAGAGGGACACGGACACACACACACATACACACACACACGAGAAGAATGTGTTGCCAAGTCTCCTCTCCTCTAGAAGCAACACTACCAACTTTGTCAGAAACATTCTGTACAGGTATTCCAGAGCTAAACAGATTCTATACTCTCAAGTCAGGATAGAAAGCAAACAATTATCTTGATGACAGAGTTAGGAAACTCTGGGAGTCACCAATAAAGTCAAAGTTGCCCACAGAGGCAATGTGTGTTCTCCTGAGACAGGATTGTCAAAGATGATGAATAAACTGTGCTTCCACACAGCTAAGATAACCTATTTATCTTGGGTTATATATACAAACCTTTACTCTCATTCCTAAATCTGAACAATAACACTCATACATATACTCCACAATTTTGCTTGTGAAAGGAAGTTCTCTTGAGCCTTGTTGTATGTTATACTCTCTGAACAACCCCCGAACCCCTAAACCTCACAGATCTTGTACATAGTCACTGTGGACACTAAAGGTGTTGGAGATGTGGCTCGGTTGGTAAAGTGTCTATGATAAAAATCCACGTTTAAAAAAAAAAATGTGTCTTTTAATAAGTATCAACTCTACTTCGTACCAGTTTGTCTTGACGTTCTTTTCTACAGCAAAGTGAAAAACTCTTGGGTTTGCCTAGATGGAGGTCCCCAAGGCTCAAAGGTCCTGGGCTGACAATACAGTGGTAAAGCCAGTCAAGCAAGTGGCACTGCAGCCTGGCCTTGAAGCATGTGACTTGGTCATGTGACTGACCCTGGTCTATAGTCTCCGTCCTCCAGTGTGGGGAGCTCTGAAACTTAAGCTCACAAGTTACTTGGTGACTTCGTGTCCACTGGTGGCATGGACGGAGGGCAAAGCTACCGTGTAGGAGAAGTGACCTAAGCCCTCTGGCTTTGGGGCCAATGGAATGGACTCACATGGCTTCCAGGACCTTGGTGGTCAGTGAACTCCTCTGAATCTACTTTTTCTTTTGTAAAATGGTGGCGATAATCACCACTATGGGAGTGCAAAGACGGGATGAGATTATAAACCTGGCACAATGTGTCCATGAGAGTAGTAAAAAAAGATTTTTCTATTTTCTCTCTCTCTCTCTCTCTCTCTCTCTCTCTCTCTCTCTGTGTGTGTGTGTGTGTGTGTGTGTGTGTGTGTGTGTGTGTGTGTAGCTGCAAGAAATAGAGGGTGGAACTCTCCCCCTGGATGAGGAAGAAACTGGCCATACAGGCCAAGCAACCTGTAGGGCTTTTTTCTCTGGTCTATCTCAGCAAGGTGGGTGAAGGCGTAGAGCAGGCCAGGGGGCATATTTAGTCAAGATTGGAGCTTGCTCTTCTTTTTGAAACAGGGTCTCACTATGTATCCCTGACTGACCTGGAACCCCTAAGGTAGATCAGGCTGGCCTTGAACTCATGGAGATCTACCTGCCTCTGCCTTATGAGTATTAGGATTAAAGCAGTGCACTGCCATTCTCTCAGCCATTTGTTTGTTTTGAGACAAGGCCTTATTATGTAGCTTTAGCTTGCCATTCTCCATATGAAGACTAGGCTGGCCTCCACCTGCCTCTGCTGGGACTTTAAAGGTTGTTGTTGTTGCTGCTGCTGAAGTGTATGCGTGTGTGGAGGTGTAGGTTTTTTGCACAGGAATGCAGGTATCTGTAGAGGCCAGAGGAGGCTATGAGACTCCCTGGTGCTTGAGTTACAGGTGGTTATGATCTGTATGACATAGGTGCTGGGAACCAAACTCAGCTTTTCTGCCAGAGCAGCATGTGCCCTCAACTGCCGAGTCACCTTTCCAGCTGTGGGCTTTGCCTTTTGGTTTCCATTCTCGTAGACTGATATTACACATTCATAATTTACTTAAAGTCATGGCTTACTTGAATCCAAGTATATAAAATCAGTACTTTAGATAGTAGAAAAATATTTTTAATGTAAGGGCAAAAATAATGTGCTTTCCTCCCTCCCTTTTTGGTGGCGTTGGAGATTGAATTTACAGTCTCACGGATGCTTGGTAAAAATTCTGTACTCTGCCCAGTAGTGTTCCTTCAATATCAACAACCCTTTATTAGTTCCAGCCACAGGGTAATTAAAGCTTATCTGTTTCACCCACCTTCTCTTCTAGGAATCAAGTACTCTGAGTGGGCCAGAAATGAGCCCATTCAATATTTATATAGAGATGCATCTACTTCAGCCAATAGGTGTTTGCATTCAGAATTATGCTGGGCTATGTTTAAGTGATGGCCGAATTTAGCAAATCAAAAACATGCCTTTTTTTCTTTGCGTGTGTGGATATAATGACCTGCATGGTTTTGGTTATTTCTCTTCTAAGAACTTGTGATCTGTTTCTTTAAGTCCATATGAATGAGTCAGCTGTGTATTAACTTGGCATTGGGGAAGCAGAGACACAAGGCCTGATGAAAGACTGAGGCCAGCCTGGTCTGCATAGTGAGTTCCAGGCCAGCCAAACCTGCATGTTTAGACTCTGACACACACACACACACACACACACACACACACACACACACACACACTCTGAATAATCTACCTCCTCTAATAGCATATTAAGAATCGTGTGGAGCTGGGGTTATAGCTCAGTTGTAGAATGTGCATGAGGCCCCGGGTTCAATCCCCAGTACTACATAACAAACACCACCTTCCTTTACATTTAAACCTAACATGGTAGTACACTAGGTGGGCAATCCAGAACCTGGAGGGCTGAAGAAGCAGGATCACTGTGAGTTTGAAGCTAGCCTGGCCCATTTAGTGAGACTCTGTCTTAGAAGGACAAAACAATAACAAAAGAATTTTGAGGGGACCATGTTGGGGGTTGCTTCTAATGTTTTGTCTTAAATTCGCTCCCCAAATCACATGGGAATCTGCATGTCCAGATGAGGGAGGGTCCCTGTCCTCAACTGTTTTTTGATTAATCAATAAAGAGCCAGTGGCCAATGGTTGAGCAGAGTGAAAGAGGCGGGACTTTTAAGATTCCCAAGAAACACAGGGGAGAGGAAGAAGAAATTCCACCATGATAGGGGTGTAGGACAGACCATGCCATGATAGGGAAGCTGAGAGATCAGAATTAAGAGCCCACTGACAGGTAAGAACTCAGGAAAGTGGGCCCAAGGGCCACTTCCCTGATTGGGTCTGGGGTAGTAGAGATGAAATGTAGATTTTAAGAGGTGTTAACTAAGAAATACCAGAGGGGAGTGTGTGCTACCCACGGGAGGTTCAGGAAGTGCCCAGCCATTGAGCTAGTGAGCCATATTAAAAATAATGGCGTGTGTTTTTTTTGTGTGTTTTCATTCGTGAATCCAGAGAGCTCTAGCTAGAAGCTCAACCCATCAGGACCACAGAGCAGATTAACAATTCACTGCTACAGGACTGGACTGAAGAAGATGCCTCAGTGATTAATACTGTGCACTACTCTTAGAGAGGGCCAGTTTCCAGAACTCTCACCAGGTAGCTCACAGCTCCAGCTCTGAGGGAATCCAATGTCTCTGGCTACCTTGGGCATTTACACACACACATTCACATATACACGTGCACATACATGGGCACATACACAGGCACACAGGTACACACGAACATGTCAAGTAAATCTTTCTTAGAAAACAGAGGACTTCCCAGCACTTGGGAGGCAGAGGCAGGTGGATTTCTGAGTTTGAGGCCAGCCTGGTCTACAGAGTGAGTTTCAGGACAGCCAGGGCTACACAGAGAAACCCTGTCTCAAAAAACCAAAAACCAAAAAAAAAAAAAAAAAAAAAAAAAAAAGCAAGCAAGCAAGCAGAGGACTCTGGAAGCCAGGTGTGGTGGCAGACATCTGTAACCCTAGTTCTTGGAGACTTAGACCAAAAGGTCATGAGTTCTAACCCAGTCAGGGCCATATGGTAAAACCTTGCCTATACATAAATAAATTGCACTTTGAGCTCTGAATTAAAACATCTCATGAGTTCTGCTTTAGTAAGAGAACTAAGGTTTGTACTAGATCAGGATATACCAACTTCTCTTTGGTTGCTGCTAAGCAAAGACTTAGGAGGTTTGAGAATGGATGGAAGAGACCCAGGATCCCAGTCTGTTGAGATGCCTTGAATCTATCTACAGCTGTCTCAGGATCCTGTGTACAAAGTCTGTCTGGGCGTGGCAGGTCAAGAGAGTCTTTATCTCCTGAGCCACGTGACTCAGGATACTTGACTGTTTTACACCCATTTCCAGTGTCAAAAACTGAACATGCGGATTGAGCAGCACAGTTTTCCATTTGCTCTGGGTAGTGGTGTGTGCGGGGGTGTGGCTCCGCTCAACTACAGGCAGCTCGGCTCAGTTTGTCTACTGGGCAGTCCTGGCAGGTATCCTAAGCCCTGTAGCAAACAGAGTTGTTAGGATAATCAGCAGAGCATGGTGTGCCAACCACCGATGCCCAGATTGTTCTTAACTGATATTTTGAGAAAGAACAATGCATTCCTGTTGGCCACGGCCCACCTATGTGTAGCTCGGCATGGAGACACCATCCTTTACAGTGTGGGGATCCTTTTGCCTTGTTGCTGCTCAAGACATCCTGTGCCCTTAAGTCTCCAATAAAGTGTGATTTCTGCAATCTGGATCGCTGGCCCCTTCTCCTTGGTGTCTTAGGTCCCTTCTGCCTGTGGCTTCTGGCTCTAAACTACAGGGAGTGAGGTTTCAAAACAGTATATATGTATCCATGCCTTCCTCACATATAAAATAATATTCTGAATGATTAGCCACAGGTAAAATATAAAGGCTTATAAGCACCCTGTGTTATGGGTTGTGATAGTTTATATATGCTTGGCCCAGGAAGTGGCACTATTAGGGGTGTGGCCTTATTGGAGTAGGTGTGGCTTAAGACCCTCATTCTAGCTGCCTGGAAGTCAGTCTTCCATTAGCAGCCTTCAGATGAAGATGTGGCCCATGCAACAGGCTTCCTATGGCTGGTTGTACTCAAATAGTGCCTGAGAAAAGGCCTTATGTTATATTAGAAACGTGTCCCTCACCTGTAGATAATTGGGAGACTCCAAGCCACTCGCTTAGTGTGTTCTGATTCCCGTTTTCTGCACAGTTGAGAGGTTCATCCATATTTGATGTCATATGGTTCATTCTGCAAATCCAAACCTACACATCTGATTCCCTCTCCTGAGGCTGTTACTGCGGGCCTCTCATTGTTCTCAGTGCACCCTGTGCTAGTTCTCACATGCTCTGCTCTCAACAGCTTTCTGCAGTTCCCAAGAACTTGGCTATTCCTTGGTTACCACTGCTTTCTCCTTCAGTCCACCCAGAGCAGCAAAAACTTGGAAGCTTTCCTAGCCAGGGATGTGGCACAGGCTTTTGACTCCAACACCCAGGAGTTAAAGGCAAGGCAGGATGGTCAAGGCCAGCCTGGTCTACGTAATGAGTTCCAGGTAATCTAGAGCTACATATTGAGACCCTATGTTAAAACCTCAAAAACAAAACACTTCATCCTTAGACCTAAAAGAACACCCAGGAGGACACGGGCAGCAGGGGCTAATGGAGAACACTCCGATACTTTTGTATTCATAACTGCACTTTAAACTGTTCTTTTAAATATCAAGTTTTATTAGCCGAGCCGTGGCAGCACACACCTTTATTCCCAGCACTGGGTAGGTAGAGGCAGGAAGATCTCTGAGTTTGAGGCTAGCCTCATCTACAGAGTGAGTTCCAGGACAGCCAGGGCTACACAGAGAAACCCTGTCTTGAAAAAGACAAAACAAGACTTCTAATTTTCATTTTCGTTTTGTCCTACTCCAGTCCTCTGCTGACAGTTTTAAACGTCTGGATATTCAAAAGCCCAGTGCTTTTAAGGGGCATTATTAATTATTAATTAATTAACGAATCAATTATTAAGTAATTAACCAGCGGCAACCTTGTTTTCCCCAAAACCAAAATGCTAAGCCTTAACTTACTGATCCCAAACAGTGGTATCACAGACGCTGTAATTTTCAAAACTGTCAGTCTTGGTAATACTATCTTTCTATAGAAAAGGCTCCAGCATTTTCAAATGCTATTCACAGCTAAATTCCGGGATGTGAAGCTGGTTCTGTTCAGGAAGGAGACAGCTTGGTGTTCTGTGGTGCGTGCTATTCTTCCTTTCTCCTACCAGATAAACATCCCCCCCACCGCCGCCTCTCACCAGCGCACAGTGCTTGGCAGCAGTGTTCAAAACTACATGATTAAAAAACAGCAAAGAACAAAGAACCGTTTCTTACAAACGCATGATCTCACTTTCCAGGTTCTGACGTCCACAACCACCAGATTGTCTCCAGTCAGAAGCCTCTAGTTCCTCTTAGCTATTTCCTCCCAACTACCTAGCGCAGGGAGAGACAGCGTGTGGCAAGCTGCTCTGACCAGCCCACTTCTCTGACCACAGCCTCCACCTCAGGTCACAGGGTCACAGCTGGAATCATGGGCACCTGACATGTCCCGGCCCTGCCCCCTTCTCTCCAGTCTGTGCTCTAAGATGCACATCTTGCCATTTCATTGCCCTTTACAGCCTGAGTGTGTATGAACCTCAACAGTCTGAAGACCACAGCCTTCCTGCCTCTATTAGGCGTATTCGCAACCTGGGAGCCATCCCTCTGAGAAGCCTGCAGGTCTCAGCCCACAGAACCTCCCTATTCTTTTTGGCTGCAATAGTCATTCTGAATATTCTAGCTCCAGTGCCTCTGATTGACAGAATCAACTATTTCGGCTGCCATTTCCTGAGAATGACAGCCAGACATCTTACACTCACTGTTACCTTTCATGCCACCCATAGACTAGGAAAGAGTGTCCGTGGAGGAAAATATTTCCCAGAGGTCCCTGACTGTCTCAAGTTGCAAGGCCTGGCCTGCCGTGGCACCTAGCAGGAAAACTGAACCCTATTCCATGCCCACAGGGTGATGTATACAAAAATCGAAACACCACAGCAAAGACAAGAGGCCGTTTTGACTTGATTTGGCGGGAAGAGAGGCTGCCATCAGTGACTGCCAGTGACTGTCGCGGTTTCCGGTATGACACGGGCCAGCTCGTGTCTAGGGACAGTGGGTTTAGAAATCCATGAAGGAATGGTGGATTCACAGAATCAGAACCTTGGGAAACCTCACTGATTCAAGGTTGTCATGATTACATGCCTGGGGGGACCCTACCAAACCCTGGGGGCTTAGCTGTGTTAGTCGGTAACGTCTGAGGGAGAAACTCTTTTGCAGAATTTGATTGACCACAGACTGGTATTTTAGGAGGAAGTAGGCTAAGGAAACTGCAACCCTGGCCCGCTACAGTGTTTGTTAACGAAAATGAGAGCAGGCGCTTATTATCACTCTGAATGGAAAGAGGCCCCGCACGGTCTGTGTGAGCTTCATGGTGGATAGTGCAGGTCTGAGCCTCGCTTTGTAGCTTTGTAGGTGGGGGCTGTGCCGCGTGTGCGCATGTGTGTCGTGGGGAGGGGTGCATACTTACATGTCTGCTCAAGGAAGATTCTATTGTCCAGTCCCTCCATCGCTGGGCGCCGAGAAGAAAAGAGGAAGTAAGGCGAGAGGAGAAAAAGGTGGTGATCTCCGCGTTGCCTCGTTCTCATTGCCGAGTCATCCTGGCCCTGTTGAGAGAGTCAGCACTTCCTTCAGTGGCAGTGGGTGGTGCGGCTCTGGGGCAGCTGGGGCAGTGGTAGGGCTTCCTCTTTGGTGGAGTTCATAAGGTGTAAACTTGGCTCTTCTCTGGACCACGGCATGAGCCCTAGTGCCAGCTCTCCAGTTCATCTCAGCCAAACCAAGAGGCTAGCCATGCCAATACAGACCAGAACTGCAGGCTGTTCTACACAGAATGGGATGGAGACCTACACTAACTCAGCCTCCAATCACCTTCAGGCCAAAACCTTTTTCTTTTCTGGGGGCCTTGACCATAGGCTTCATTAAGGTCCTGCTGACCAGTAGGCTCCCCCACTCTTCTGCCCTACTGAGACGCCAGAGCTGTCAGACTGCCAACAGCAGTTCCAAAGCCTGGCAGAGACCTCTGACACTGAAGCCAGGGACATTGGCTCCAGATTCTCAGGATGAGTCTGTGGATCCATGATCATTAGGGAGCAAGCTGCTTCTGGGGTGAGCAGACTCTGGGTAAACCATCTAGGGTCCATTTCTGTAGTTCGGGGATGCTAGAGTTTGAAGGCACAGAGAGGAAGGGTGAATTGGAACAGCATCCTGTCTACATCCCACCTGTTTCCTCTATTTCTTTTGCAATGCACAAGGTTAGTACTTTAAAGGGCTACATTTTTTTTTCCCTTTCTCTTCTTTGGCTTGAGTTTAGAGACAGGGTTTTACTATGTAGCCCTTGTTGGTCTGGAACAATCCATGTAGACCAGACTGTCCGCAAACACAGAGATCCACCTGCCTCTGCTTCCTGAATGCTGAGATTAAAGGCTATGTCACTGTGTCTAGTCTCTTTCCTTTTATGGTTGAGAACATTTTTGTTCCTGCAGAGGACCACGGTTCAAGTCCCAGCACCCATACTTCAGCTCTCAACCACCCATGACTCCAGTTCTGTAGGGTCTAGTACCTTCTTGTTTCCATGGGTACCAGGCACACATGTGATACACAGACAGACAGACATGTGAATGTAACACTTGTACATATGAATCTTTAAAAATTTAAAAGAAGCTGGGCGGTGGTGGCACACGCCTTTAATGCCAGCACTTGGGAGGCAGAGGCAGGCGGATTTCTGAGTTCGAGGCCAGCCTGGTCTACAGAGTGAGTTCCAGGACAGTCAGGACTACACAGAGAAACCCTGTCTCAAAAAAACAAAATAAATAAATAAACAAACAAACAAATAAAAGAACTGTTTGTTTACTGTGTATGAGTGGGAGTGAGTTTTGCCTTTCCATCATTCAAGTTCTCTGGATCAAACTCCGGCTATTGGGTTTGGCAGCAATCGCTCTTACCCACTGAGCCATCTCAGTGACCCCCAAAACTTACTGCTTTTATTCTACTGGGGCAGGCTTGATTTGCGCCTATTTCCAAGCAGTGTGGAGACAAAGGCAAGAGGACCAGGAGTTCAAGGCTAGCCTGGCAAACATGCGATGAGTTGCTGTCTCAAAACATGAACAAACCAAACCCCGATTCTCTCCACACAGAGTCTCATATGGTCCCGTGTGGAAGTCCCTGAGTAGCCGAGCCAAGAATTCTGATCCTGCTGCCTCCAAGCCTTGGGACTGTAGCCACGTACCAGCTCACTCAGGGCAGATCTGACCTCTTCATTCCCCACTCCACCGCCCCCTTCTCTGTTTTGGTGGGGGTAGGGATTCAAGACAGGGTTATTCTCTATGTAGCCCCCACCCGTGCCGTGTCCTGGAACTTACTCTATAGACCAAGCTGGCTTCAACTCTGCCTTTGGGATTGAAGGTATGTGTCATTACTGCCCAGACAAATCTCTTATTTTTATGTGATTAACTCTGATAAAGGAGGCTGAACAAAGGGGAAGAGAACGTTTGCCTCATCCCATAAGGTAAAACAATTGTAGCAGAAAAGTAAGCGAAACACAGAGTCCTGACACCAGCTAGGCACTGGCTGACGGCCACAGCCCTCCCCTCCCGTCTCCTGCCCTCCCCTTCCCTCCCTTCCGCCTTCTTTCTTGTTTGTTTGTTTCTTTCTTTTTAAAGGCAATTAGCTAAACTAGTTCCTGGTTATACTAGCCTCAAGGAATATGAAATGGTTAGGGAGCATCTGAGCCAGGGTGTTCTGATGCTATTCAATGAAGAATCACAAAGCAGACAGATAGCACTTATTACTGAATTAGAGACAAACAGGATGGCTCCTGTGTAGATGTCAGAAATCAGGACTGGTGTAGAGAGTAAGGCAGGCATCTTTGGAGAAGCAATTAAGAGCCACCTGAAACTCTAACTTCCAGATTCATGGCAGGTGGGTTTGGAGGCAGCAAGCTGGTGTAGGGAGTGTGCCCAGAGTGTAACACGCTCCAAGAGCACAGATAACAGGATGAGCAGGGTCACCCACCGGCGGCTGGCCTCACACTGCACACTCACTCCAAGAATGATCTCTTGTCCCTTTAAACAGTTTCACCGGTAGCCCTGGCTGGCCGGGTATTCACTGTATTGGAACACATTGCAGTCTTATTTCCTTGGCTTCTTAAGTGCTGATATCACCATGCCTGACTTAATATGATACTTACTAGTATTATGGATCGAACCTAAGGTTTGAGCATGCCAGGCCAGGCAAGCACTCTACTACAGAGCTGTATCCATGAACTGATTTTCTACTTTTTATTTTGAGACAGACTCCGATAAGTTGTCCAAGATGGCCTTGAACACATCTATCCTCCGGGTGCAAGAGGTTCTGACCCGCTTCTACTACACCCGGCTTCTTAACCTCATCGGTGACCTGTCTTCTTTCCCCACTTCTCATCCTGATGTGGGAAAGAGAACACTTCCTTTGTCATAGGAAGGCACGAACATGGGAGGGCAGTGCTACTGAGTGAAAATTAATGCTCCGGTTGGGACCAGCAGGGAACTGTCCCTGGCTGGAACAATAGGTACTGAGACAGTCTCACAGTACAGAACGTGTGCCCTGTAAGTGGTAGTTGCAGCAGCTCTGTTCTGATGGATTACCTCATGACTAGATACAGCTTCAGTACCACCCAGTATTTCAGGGGAAGGGCTGAAGATAAAGGTTTAAGGAATAATAACCTGATTTTTAAACAATGGCTTCAAAACAAGCATGTGCAAAACACAAAGCAGCAAGCGCAGATGAAAACTAAACACTTTGAAGCTTCGCTGATATCGCTTTGTGTGTGTCTGCGTGTGTACGTGTATGTCTTTGTGCATGTGTGTTTGTGTATGTATGTGTGTGAATGTATATATATGTGTATATATCTGTATGTGTTTGTGTGTGTATGTGTGTATATGTGTGAGTGCATGTGTGTGTATGTGTGTATATGTGTGAGTGCATGTGTGTACATTTGTGTGTGTACAAGCAGTGGTCTGAACTGTGCAGACCCAGATCAAACTGGAGCAGTGGATAGTAGAGAAGCAAGCAGGAGGCCTGTGAAGCTACAAAAGCCATTAAGAGAGGATTCTGAGATGGCTGTCCACTTACCATTGCTCTTCTTGCTACAGCAAAACCCAATAATGGTTTCCTAGGTAACAGACAGAGTGGCACAGACTGACTGGAATCCCACGTGCTTCTACAGCACAGCATCAATGTGATAGGTGGGTTTGAGCAGGATTTCTCAGGGACTCACCAGTTCAGGAATGGATGCTGACATGGGGTTACCTCCCAAATCATGGCAAAATTTACACTTCTATCCAATACGCAGAGTCCTTAATAAATCCTCACTTGTCTCTGTAACACACTGAAAGCATTTCTCCAAGCCCAGGTGCCTCCCAAGTATACTTTACTATCTACGTGTTAATCGATTTTATATGTGGTGATCCTGGCGACTATAAATAATTGAGCACTTGTAACACCAATATAGTGATCTGGCTATTGATCTTGTGGCTTTTAATTTTTGCAGCTGGGCAGAGCTTAGGGGTTTAGTTTCAAGTGTCAACTTGAAACTAAATATGTGGGTTTACACATATTACTCTCTGAAGATGAACTTAGAAATATTTGCTTCCTGATGCTGGGCCAGAGGATCATTTGAATTGAAGAAGTCTTGGCTCTCAGGGCTGGAGAAAGAGTTCAGTGGTAAAAGCACTTTCTGCTTTTGCAGAGGACCAGGGTTTGATTCCCAGCAACCATGTCAACCCATGACTGGCTATTAACTCCAATTCCAAGGGCTCTGACTCCCTTTTCTATAGCCTCTGTGGTCACCGCACAGACACATGGTGTACAGACAGACTTGCAGGCAAAAGAGTCATACATATAAAATACATGTAGATAAATATTAAACAAGAAGACGCCCTGGCTAGGTTGGGTAATGCATTAGGACCCTGTTTCAAAAACAAAATAAGGCTCATATCCTTTGTCAAGGAGCAATGACAGCAGAACTCTGTCAGGACAGTATCAATAACCCGCACTGTCTATAGGTTTAGAAACGCAGATTGACATGACTATCGTGTTCATTGTAACCACCATTCTGCCACCAGGGTGACCCTGACCTCCCCAAGCTTGAAGGACAAACTGATGTTGACATATTATTAACCAAAGTTCAGAGTTTACATTGGGATTCATGCTTTGTGCTAGCTCTGTGGTCCTCAACCTTCCTGTCGCTGTGACCCTTTAATACAGTTCCTCATGTTGTGGTGACCCCGCCAACCATAAAGTTATTTCCGTTGCTATTTCACAAATGTAATTTTGCCACTGTTATGAGTCACAATGTAAATTTCTTTTGTAGATAGAGGTTTGCCAAAGGGGTCGAAACCCACAGGTTGAGAACCACGGTGCTAGAACGTTCGGTGCATTTTTGAGAGGCTGAGATGGCTTAGTAGGCTTAGCTGCCAAGCGTACAAAGTCAGTCCAATCTCGGGAGCCACATAATAAAGGGGGAGAGCCAACCCTACATGTTGACTTCTGACCTCCTCCCTGTCCCATACAAATGATAAGTAAATAAACAAATGTAATTAAAACCATTTAACTTCTGTGTTTGGCAGTGCTTACCGGGCTTCCATCACAGTGCTGCTGAGCAGTTTCATTCCTAGAAAACCCCTTATGTTCCACCCACTCACCCACCTTCCCTCCCTGGGAAGTCCTGGCCGCCATTTCTCCTCCTCACCCCATCTTATCAATGACTAGGCTTGCTGGGTCACATTGTAAGACAGTGCTTGGCTTGTGGGGACCGGGCGGTCTGCCTCCTAAGGAGGCTACCCTTTGTTGCATTCCGGCCAGCAACAGCACAGCGTGAGTTCCAGTTGCTCTGCTTCCTCACCAGCATTTGGGTTTGTTAGGGCTTTGAATTTTATTTATTTATTTTATGTATGTGAGTACACTGTGTCACTCTCTTCAGACACATACCAGAAGAGGGCATCTGACCCCATTACAGATGGTTGTGAGCCACCATGTGGTTGCTGGGAATTGAACTCAGGACCTCTGGAAGAGCAGTCAGTGCTCTTAACTACCTACTGAACCATCTCTCCAGCCCCCAGGGCTTTGGATTTTAACCATTGTGATAGGTGCATAGCAGCCTATCAGTATTCTAGTTTGCAATTTCCTAATGATCTATGAAACCGCGTCTCTTGTCCTGTGCTTGTTTGCTGTCTGTGTGTCCTGTTTTACCAAAATGTCTTTTCCTTTTTAGAAATCAGAAAGGCTGACCAGTCAGAGAGGGCTTGCCTCACATGCACAAAGCTTTGGAATCGATGTCTAGCACTATGTAAATTGGAGATGTGTCTCATGTAGCCCAGGCTGGTCTTGAACTCACGACATAGTTGAGAATGATTTTCTGAAGAAGAGAAGCTAGGTGATGAGAGAGAGAAAGAGAGAGGGGGCATGGAGGCAGATGTTCACAGGTCTCCACCAGTCAAAGATAGTTTTTATATCTAGGTTGGGTATTGGGTTATGCTTCTGATAGAGCATTACCAAACTTATAAATCCTTTGATTAACATTTTAAAAAAATCGTATAAAAGCAAAAAGGAAAGGGGGGGCATGGGGCAGGGGTGTTCTAGGGAGGGGAAATGTGGAAAGGGGATGGCATCTTAAATGTAAATAAAATATAAAATAAAATAAAATAAAATAAAAAAAGAATGATCTTCAACTCCTGCTTTTCCCGACTCCATCTTTCAAGTGCAGGGACACAGGCATGTACTGAAATTATAATAATATAGTCGATGCCTGGCTTGTTACTTGACTTTTAAGCAATCTGAACCTGCCTCACGTGGCTGGAGTCAAACCTATTTGACCATGGCAGGTAATTGTTTTATACATCATTGGAATCAATTTACTAGTATTTTGCTGAAGACGCTGGCATCTATGCTTATAAGAGACACCGTGCTGGGTGGGATCTTTTTCCCTCACTGTCCTCTTTCTGGTAACAGGGTAATGCTGGTCTCAGCGTAATTCAGGACCTGGCCTTTTGGTTTCTGTTTTCCGGAAAAGATGAGAAAATTGGTGTGTAGTAGATTTGACCCAAGAGTGTATCTGGGCCTGGTACTTTCTATTTTGAAAGGCTGTCAATGATTAATTCAATTTACTTCATTGATGACAGCTGACTCCAATTACTATTGATACTTCCACACAGTAGGGCTACCTTTCAACATAAGCAAACTTGTTTGTACATAGAGATCTTCTGCTTTATTATTCTTTTAATGTGTATCGAATAGATAGTAATGTCCCTCTGTCTGATATTAGTAATTTATAACTTTTCTCTTTCTGATATGCCACTGTGTCTTTATTACATTGTTATTGTGTATGAGGGCAGATATGTGCTCATGTAGCCGATCTGATTTCTTTCATAAACTGTCAATTTGTGTGCTTTGTTATTTTTCTATTTCACCTAAGGATTAATAAATATTAGACAGACTAACCAGCTGGCCTGTTGTATAAATGCTGACAGTGATTTTTTTCCCAGATTGTTTTCTTTCTAGTCTCAAATTTGAGACTAGAAATCTCCAGTCATTTGTTTTCGCAGGTAAATTGTATAGAATTCAATTGTTTTGTTTTCTTCTTTTACTATTATATTAAATTGTACTTGGTACTTATTGAGCCCTAACTGTGTATCAAGAACTATTTGTAGTGATTTCCTTTTATCATCTAGATTACATCTCAAGGTCTTTGTTATCTCTATTTTATGGATCAGAAAAATGAGGCACAAGTAAGTTAAGGACTGGGCTGGAGAGATGGCTCAGAGGTTAAGAGCACTGTCTGCTCTTCCAGAGGTCCTGAGTTCAATTCCCAGCAACCACATGGTGGCTCATAACTATGTATAATGAGATCTGGTGCCCTCTTCTGGCACGCAGGTGTACCTCCAGGCAGGATGCTATATCCATAATAAATAAATCAATCTTAAAAAAATTTTAAAAACTAAGTTGAGGACCTTGTTTCAGATGCTTGTGAGGAGGGGCCAGGATTGGAAGTGATTCATTCTGGGGGCTGGGGACCCAAACCATGAATGCCACTGCTTCCTGGCAAAGTGTCAATCCCCGCCTTAGATACAATCACCTGGTTGTAAATATGCTCACAACTAACTTCTTTCAAAATGTCAACATTTTCTCATCTGATATCATAGGGCTATATAAAAACCCCATTTATCTGGGAACTGGATTTGATATGTTATCTTGTTAAACTAACCTTACAGAACATTAGACAGAATATTAGAAGATGCAGGGCCTGGAGAGATGGCTCAGTGGTTGAGTACTGACTGTTCTTCCAGAGGTTCTGAGTTCAGTTCCCAGCAACCACATGATGTACACAATCATCAGTAACTCCAGTTCGAGAATATCTGATGCCTTCTTCTGATATATCTGAAGACAGCAACCGTGTACTCATTTACATACATAAATAAATAAATCTCAAAAACAAAAGAAGATACAGACGGGATTAAAGGGATTTAAAAAAAACCTAAGCAAATTTGAAAAACTTACATATATTCCTTTTACTTTATGTGTGTTTTGCCTTTGAATGTATGTCTGTGCACCACAGGTGTGCCTGGCCCCTGAGGAGGTTAGAAAAGGGCATCAGATATTCTAGAATTGGTTACTGATGATTGTGTACATCATGTAGATGCTGGGAATTGAACCCTGGTCCTCTGCAAGAGCAGCAACTACCCTTAACCACTGAGTCATGTCTCCAGTCCCCTAGCAGACATTTGAAGGACAATTCCTGATTGAATTTTCCTTGAGACTGGAGTGTTTTTTTTTAAAATTTGTTTTATTTATTAAGTACATTGTAGCGGTCTTTAGACACACCAGAAAAGGGCATTGGATCCCATTACAGATGGTTGTGAGCTACCATGTGGTTGCTGGGAATTGAACTCAGGACCTCTGGAAGAGCAGTCAGTGCTCTTAACTGCTGAGCTATCTCTCCAGCCTGAGACTAGAGTGTTTTCAAGGTTTGGAGAACTTACATGCCCATAATGAGATATGTTAGAAGATAGTGCTTGAGAATAAATAAGAAATTCATATGTGTATTATAGCTGTAGCCTAAAGGTAATTTTATATGATATTTTCGATAATTTTGTGCATGGTGCAAATTCTGTAGTGTTAGCTTGTTTACTGTGGCATCATCTTAGTATTTGAAAGAGTTGTGTAGTTTTGAATTAGCGATTGCCTAATCTGCACCATCTACTTCCAGGGGGAAAAAAAAGTAAATGATTTAAAAAAAATCTAACCATAAGGCAACTTTCATGTTTAGCAGCTGTTACAACACACATAGGCATAGTAAAGTGAACAGTGACTATTTAAACACACACACGCACGCGCACACAAACATGCACACGCACTTGGGAGGTAGAGACAGGAGAATCAGAAATACCAGGTCATTTTCAGTGACATAGCAGGTTTGAGCTAGCCTGGGCTACATGAGTCCGTCTCCAAATAAATAAAACATCCTGGTTGAATCTCATGGACCGAGATCTATTTTCTTTTTTTTGTTTGTTTTGTTTGTTTTTGTTTTTTGTTTTTTTGAGACAGGGTTTCTCTGTGTAGCCCTGGCTGTCCTGGAACTCACTCTGTAGACCAGGCTGGCCTCTCCGCCTGCCTCTGCCTCCCAAGTGCTGGGATTAAAGGCGTGCACCACCACCGCCTGGTGAGATCTATTTTCTTAGCCCTCTCTGCCTTGCCTCATTATTGGATCCTAGTCTACAGTTGGATGGCTCTCATAGTAACCTCTCACTCACGTTAACTATACTCCCAGTATGCTCAGCCTCTACCAGCAGGCTCAGAGGGAGTCACCACCTTTGTGTGAATTAGAAAGATATCAGAAGTGGAAAGAAAGGGAAGAGAAACTGACGCAGAGTCAACATTACACTCAATGATTGTGATGATAATTTGAGTAGGAAACTTCCTTTTTTTTTCCTTTCTTTTTTTTTTTTTTGGATCCTCACAGGCTTCCTTGGGACAAAGCTCTAACTTTCAGAAGTATTTCTCAAGACTATCTGCAATAGACTGAAACAGGCTTTTCCCTTACAGGAACACGCTCTTCTTCATTTAACAAGTTAAATATAGAACATGAATAAATAATTCACAGCACTCAAGATGAATTCAATAACTTTAAACAGAATTCTCAAACAGGGGCAAATGGCCAGCGTTGTTTCTGAACACAGCTCCATTTCCTGTCTAGTTTCTGCCACATGGCCACCTTTCTTGGCCTGAGTGAAAACCCTGGCCATACAGTGTTGCTGCTCTTGTGTAGGTCCGATCTCTAAATAGTACACACAACTCTCCTGCCAGGGAGACCTTCTTCTTCTTCTTCTTGGCAGCTCATCTGAGAGTCTTCGGCAGAGAAGTTCGTTCCCGGGTTCCCAGAGGAGCAGGGAATCTTACTATTCTAAGAAGCCCTGTTGCCTAGTCCAAGCAGTCTGCCAAAAAGAATTGGTTTTATTTGCTGTGTAGAGGTTCGTCTTGTGGAAATAGGCATCCAAGGGCCATGTATGGTTCTATACTAGTTTTAGAACTTGTGAAGAAACCCAGGCTTACCTACAAGGCCCTGGGGAGACATGCCTAGTTGGCAATAAAAGATGGTGACTACAGGAAGGATGGTGGCAGCCTACTGGAAGCACCCTGGTCTGCAGGGACCAGTCCCTGACTGGGGACTGAACCCAGAGTCTCACATGTGTCAGACAAGTCCTGTATGGCTAAGCTACATCCTCTGCCTCTGCCCTTTTACATCTGGTCTCCCTGTGCAGCTAAAGCAGACTTTGAATTTGGTATCCTTCTGCCTTGTCTGATTTACAAGCCTGCACCGCTAGGTCTGGCTTGCAGGGAAGTTGTAACACAACATGGCCACGTGTCCCTACAAGAGGCAGGGCACCAGACCCGTGCACTAAGAGCATGGGACACATATTCAAAGTCAAAAGAGGAGAGCAAGACAGGGTCCCCGCACAGGAAAGACAGCAATGAGCAGGGTCAAGACAGAAGCAACAAGGGGGAGAATGTAGCTGTGAGTGTAGCTGTCAGAACACTCTTCTGTGGGGTCAGCCTGGTATACTCTGGAAATAAGCAGGGAAAATGAAATTGAAACAACCAACTAACCAAAAACAAAGAGCCTCAGACAAGGCTAGACCCTGGGAGGTTCTCTGGCTGCCTAATGTTGTTGGTAGGGCTATAGTAGTGTATGCTCTTTAATCTGTAATTTATATTAAAGGACGAAAATCCAACTTCTTAATTAAGCTACCATGGGCCAGGGGTGTGAGATCTGTCTGTACCTTTAAGAAAGGTCAGAAATGCTTATACATAAAGGCCATCATTTTAATCATTGGTTGTGTGGGTCTGCCAATATTGCAGATTTTCTAGCTATTGTAATGGTGGTATGTGTGACACGTGGGCTGGTGATGGTGGGGTGGGAGAACAAGGGGACAGAATGACAGAAGAAGGGTCCCCAGACAATAACTGCAAGCAGGGAAGTTTATGAGCTCCTTGGTGTCCCGTGTGCGGGTGCTGCAGCCAGGCCTGGGTGTAAAACATGGCTCCTGCTTTTCTTTCTCTGGGAATGGAGCCAACTGCTTAACCTCTCTGAGCCTTTATCAATAAAGCTGAGAAGAGAGCTACTTTACAAAGCTGTCGTGAAGACTGAATGAGGACAAGTGTAAAGGGTCACACCTCGACACAGACATATTAGCTCCTGACCTCTGGCCCCTACAGTAAGTGTTAAAGTAACACAATAAGTCAAACAGCTCTGGACAGTCTGTAAGGCAGGAGAGACTGCAAACCCAGGGGACAAGGGAGAAGCATTGAAGGGTCAGGATGTCTCAGGTGTCAGAGCAGCCTCAAAGCATTGGCAAACGTGGAGCCAAGGAGAGGTGTGAAGTGGGAGAAGAGGAATGGATATCAGAGCTAGCTAAACCCTTAAACACCCATGTCTCTTGAGTTTCAGTGTCCTCAGTTGGGGATGACGGCAGCCATTCTCAAGGAATGGCTCTGAGGATTAAATGGAACCCCATATGAAAAGTGTTCATACATTTTTGTGCCCACAACTCTGGGCATACACTGTCCCTGTGGAGAACCCTGGGCTCAGGAACCTCGGCAGGACACGATGACATCAGCAGTTACTCAGTAGCAGAAGCTAGACTAGGGTCAAGGATGACCGTCCTGTGCCGCGAAATCAAAATCACAATTTGTATTCATCCAAGCCCCCTTCCCCGCTGGAGCCTACACTGTGTGCCTTCTGTAAGAAGGAGAGACTCTACTGAGTTTTCCTGAAGGACATTCTGAGTGAAAACAAGTTCAGTCCTAACAGACTCAGTTCCACAGAGCTAAGCAGTCT
Source organism: Arvicanthis niloticus (assembly GCF_011762505.2). NCBI lineage: Eukaryota > Metazoa > Chordata > Mammalia > Rodentia > Muridae > Arvicanthis > Arvicanthis niloticus. The sequence continues at coordinate 71,644,982 of NC_047670.1, read as the reverse complement.
GCACGTTCAAGTAACTTCGCCATTGCTCACGTGACAGCTATGGCTCCTCTTGCCAGCTAAGCTAAACATTTCTCTCATTTCACCCCTGCATGTACTCTGTTTTAACAGTGTACTAAGTTTTATACCAAAGGAAAGTGAAAGAAACAAACAAAACAAGCAAACAACCTTAAAAACTTAAGTTCTGGGCCAGAAGAGATGGCCCAGCACTTAAAAACACCCTGCAGCTCTTGACAAAAACCCAAGTTCAATTTGTGGTACCCATACCTTGCAGCTCACAGCTCCAGGGGCTCCAATGCCTCTGGCCTCCTTGGGTACTTTGTATCTGTATCTGTATCTGTATCTGTATCTCTCTCTCTCTCTCTCTCTCTCTCTCTCTCTCTCTCTCTCTCTCTCTCTCTCTCACACACACACACACACACACACACACACACACACACTCCTACCTGAAAACATCTTACAAAAGAAAGTAAAATCCTAAGTTCCATTTGTAATCAATAAACCTGTCTACTGCAGGCTAGACACCAAGTGAACTGGATCTCTGTGCAATGCAATGGCATCTATTTTCAGTGAGCTGGAGTGGGGAAACCTTTCTCACAATGGTTAAACAGTGTTCTTCAGAGGTGAGCTAAGGAGGACAAAGGGGAGACAGCATGCATTTGTTAAGCTTTGTGCTGGGTGTTCCAGGGAAGTGTCTTGAGGGTTAGCTCCAGGAAACAGCAGGGTTGTGAACTGGCAAAGAGAAAGGCAGGTGATGGTTCTCATAGTATCTCCAGAACCCCAAACAAACAAACAAATAAACAAACACTCTAAAATTAAAACACCTATGCTCAGGCCCAGGAATTGTACTGTAGTCCAGTTCTGGGGTTGGGAGTCAAGGGGTGTCACCCGATGACGTTCCAAGCTCAGTCTAAGGTTCTAAGAGAACCTCTGTTTTGGTGGTGAGTCTTAGCTAGTCCTGTAAGTTGAGAAAGGCAGGCCTGAGGGAAATCACACCTTCCTGATTGTAAAGAAATGGTGGCTTTGTCGAGCTTGCCTACAGTGGGAGCACTAAGGTACTGAGTTGTGGGTATGTAACATGCCTGGGGAAGAGTCAGGTAAGGCTTGGGAGAGAAAGTCCTCCAAGGTCCAAGCAGAGTTGCTGAACGCTGATGCTGGAATTCAGAAGGATAAAGCAATCAGAGATGTTGGATTATGGCGCTGAGGAGTCTGCAGAAGATAAAAGAGTAGAATGAATCTCAAAGTGGACAGCTCTGGGCTCTGGGCTTAATGGGCTGCCCCTGCTGTGCCCCTGTTGAAGTTCACCTCTGGTTGAATGTGTAAAGTGAGGGGCACACTTCTCATGTTACATTTCTGTGCCACAGGGGTGCCTGCTCTGCCACATGCCGAGTAGCATGTGAGTTTCCATCACTCTCCACATTGGGGAAAGAGAGTGTTCAGCATGACTAGAGTACAGGCATCTCAGACTCAGGGTTTGGGTGGCTGCCTATGAAGAGGGATTCTTCCAGAAACCAACGTAGGCACAAAAGGCCTGCATTCCTAGAACACACAGAGAGAGTTTTGAACATTCCTTTCATCCTTAGTGTGCAGGGAGCAAAAAGGAGGAGCCACCTCAAAGGGAACCAGAGTTAAGGTGTGTTAACTGGTGGAGACCAGATCGGGAGGGAGGGAGTCAGAATGGACAGGACTGGAGTGGGTCTGTACCTACTTTGAGACTGGAGCCCAGGGATGGATGACCCTTCACTTGTTCCCTTAAAAACGTAATTGTGTGCATGTGCACCATGTGTGCATGTATGTGCATGGGAAAGCATGCACGCACCACATCCGTCCAGGTACCCTCAGGGACCACAAAAGAGCACTTGACCCTTAGAGACGGAGTGGAAAGCCTCTTAGTCCCCGCCTCACAGGAACAATAATTACTCAGGTAGAGAACATGGTATGATTGACAGTCTCAAGGATAACTGTATGTGGGTTTTTTTTTTTTTTTTTTTAAGATTTATTTTATGTATATGAGTATACTATTGCTGCCTTCAAAGAGGTCATCAGATCCCATTACAGATGGTTGTGAGCCACCATGTGGTTGCTGGGAATTGAACTCTGGACCTCTGGAAGAGCAGTCAGTGCTCTTAATTGCTGAGCCATCCCTCCAGCCCCGATAATTGAGTTTTACTAGTTTAAATTAATTCCCTTTTGTAATTTATTCACTTTTATTCTTCGTTGCTACTGGGGATTGAACTCAAAGCCTATGTATATATATATGTATATATATATATATATATATACATATATATATATATATATGGCTTTGATATATATATCTCAAGAACTTTAACACTGAGCCACATCCCCTAACGATCATTTTTATATTTAAGATGGAAATTCTGACTCAGAATTACATGAACTAATACATCCAAAAACCATTTTCTAAACAGTAAGAATATGCATGAATAAAATATTCTTTTTTTCTCTGTAGAGTTTAATAAATAGAAATTTGAGAAATGACATTGTACTCATTTCCCCTTGAAGGAAGTACCTGAGCACAATGAATTGATGTTAGCCTGAGATTTGGTAAGGAGAAAGACGACGTTGTTCCAAGGTTATGCTGGGTGGGCTACTGGAACTGACCTGAACCGCAGCTCAGACTCCATCAGTAGGAAGCTACGCCCCCAGGTGTAGAGGGTGTTTCTGATGCTAAGGTACTTTTCCCCAATTGGTTCTTGATCAATAAAGATGCAAGGGGCCAATGGCTAGGTGGGAGGAAAAGAGGCGGGACTTCTGGTCCCTGGAGGCAGGCACGGTTTGGAGGGGGGGGAAAGTCAATCAGCAATCAGCCATGTGAGATCTAAGGTGGAGCAGCCGTAGGCCATTTCCGTAGTTGGGAGATTAGAGGCACCCAGCTAATAAGCCAAGAAGACAGGTTGAAGTGAGAGTGAGAGAGTGTGAGTGTGAGTGTGAGTGTGAGTGTGAGTGTGTGTGTGTGTGTGTGTGAGAGAGAGAGAGAGAGAGAGAGAGAGAGAGAGAGAGAGAGAGAGAGAGAGAGAGAGTTAGAGAGAGAGAGAGAGAGTTTTATCCGTGGATCCGAGGGAACCCGGGTGGGGTTAGCGCGGCCCATTCCTGGAGCTTAAGGCGAGCTAGCAAAAGCTACACACAACAGCCAGGAGCTGGCTGGCTATCCCTGGAACATCTTGCTTTTTACCGTCAAGGAGGTACTGAAGGGCTAGATGCAGTTGAAGTGCCCAGCTGGAGGGGGAGCAAAACACCCAGGGTTTGTCCCCTAATCCACGGTTAGGAATTGTTTACCAAAATATAAAAGTTACCGATGACTGATCGTCACCAAGGAATGGCTTTGAAGATAAACCCATGGTGTGTTCGCAGCGGAAAGGAAAGCCACTGTGTAGTACTGTGTGGTCTTTAAGGACCAGTAAACCATTGAAAACTGAGTAAACAGAAGTGTGTTCAAGATTGCTCGGTAAGACTTTTCTTTTTAAACTGTGAGAACACTTCGCAGTACTGATTTGTTTAAGAAAGGCCATAGGCTCTTCTCTCAGCGGAGCACTTTTGGGCCAGGTGTGATATTCATGGTGAGAAAGAGAGGGAGAGTGAGAGAGGAGAGGAGAGAGACAGACACTGCAGTCAGCCTTCCGTTTCCCAAGCCTGGCAGGCTGATGTGGAGCTGTACCCAGCCAGATAAAGAGATAGATAGATGTGTTTCATGCCACTCACACAAACCAGGCCCCTCACAGGCTAGGGGCAGCACAGTTTCAGATGATCTACTAACTCTGTCCTGCTCATTTGCTTAGATTATTTCTTAAGGAGATTTCCAGACTCTGGGTGGAAAACCAATCAGTGGGGTAGAACAACACACAGACACTGGAGGGGCGGTAAACGAAGAGCAACTGGAGTCGGGTGATGAGAGAAGTGGAAGCTGCCTCTCTGGGGCTGAAGAGATCTCGCACAGCACGGCTGCTGTCGGGGACCTGGGGTTGGTTCACGGCACCCAGTGTGATGGCTTTCAAGCACCTGCAATTCCAGCTTCGGGGAATCTAATGGTCTCTCTAGGCCTCCTTGGGCTCCCACACCCAAATGTCCACACACATAATCTCTGTCTCAGAGAATTTGGAAGGAAGTCAACAGTGGCCTAATCTACAGCAGAAATGAAAACGGAGTCTAGAAAGGTATTTCTAGATAAAAGACACAAGGAGCCTGACACATACATACAGCACTCACGTGTCCAGGGCTGAGAAAGGTACAGGCTGAAACACCAGCAACACAGCTGTTCTGGGGCAGAACAAGTAACAACGAAGGGTGGACCTCTGAACTTCTTTTCCTGACTGTCCCAACCCCCTTTGCTCTCTGCCTGTTCCAGTGTCTTCATGGGACAGAGAAGACACAGCAGAGCTTTCTTCCCCGGGATGACAAGAGCGTCCTCCATTTGTCCTTCTCTGCCAGGCTCCTTCTCCACGTTTGTTTGCTCACACCTTTCTTTCCCTTTCAGAAGCACACTCAGATGTCCTCAACTCCAACAAGCACCTTAGTCCTAAAACAGCCTAGGAAACGGCTCCTATTCAGCTATTTAAGAAGCTGAGGCAGGAGGACTGCTGTCTTGAGTTTAAAGCTAGCCTGGACTACAGAGTAAGGTCTTGAGAATCCTGAATGTTTTCCCATTGTCTGTGGCCTCCATGCTGGATTCATTATCATGTTTGTGTCTCACCTTAGCTTTGGGGGAAAAAATTAAATACATTAACATAAAAGGGCGTGGCAGGAGGCTGATACAGAAATTTGTGAGTTCAAAGCCAGCCAGTCTGAGCTACAGTATGAGTTGCGCTCTCTCTCTCTCTCTCTCTCTCTCTCTCTCTCTCTCTCACACACACACACACACACACACACACACACACACACACACACACACACACGGCTCAGAGCACCTGCTTTTCTTTCAGTAGGCAAAACCTCCGTGCACACAGAGGAAAAACAGTAACATTTAGGAAAAAAATGTGTTTTATAAAATTGTTTATCTGTTTTGAATTCACAGACTAAAGGTTAGGAACATGTCTACAAAATGTCCACCCCAAATTATGCTACCAGTCTCTGAATCTCTCTCTCTCTAGTGCAGAGCCAGGAACTCTGTCCTTGTGAGGGTAGTGACTGAATGTCACTCACTGCATGGCTCACTCAACTTGCTTTCTTACACAACCCTAGGAAGGACCACCTGTCTAGGGGTGGTAACACCCACAGGCTGTGGGCCCTCCCTTGGCAAGCAGTCATCTGTCAAGAAAATGTTCCCACAGACATGCCTCTGGGCTAGTCTGCAGGAGGTGTGTTTTCAACCGAGGCTCCCTCTTCCCAGGACTCTAGCCAGTGTGAAGGTGAAGAAGAGCAAACACACATTCTTGCTGGGTCGCCTGGGCTGGCTGCTAACCCTAAGTCCTCCAGCCTCAGTCTCTGGACTGTTGAGGATGACAGGTTATGTCAGCTAATATACTGTTTCTCTTATAAAATGATAATGCCCATAGATTGTAATTTGTTTTATAGAGGGAAAAGGGGGGTAGGGAGAAAATCCTAGAAATTAGGTTTTCTCCAGTTTTTAAATGTACTTTTTTTTTTTTTAAAAGCTCTTGACATTCGAAATTCTGTGTTGAGAAGAGCATCTGCTGGACTCACCTTGAGGGGCTAGAACCATGGAATGCTTGGGCTGCTGGCAGCTGCTCGCAAGAGCAGATGGTTCAATTTCCAGGAAGTGACAGCGGTGGTGGCTTGAGATCTGATGTGGCGGTGGTGGAGGTGGGGTGGGGGTGGGAGAGTGTGGGGGGAGGGGTATTTGCATCATGAAATCCACAAATGTTAAAAATACCCTCTCCTCTGGGGCTGTTCACCAGAACTCTACTGCCCTGAACCTGTGGAGGCGGAGGCACTAGGGTGCCTCCCACCACTCAGAGCCCACAGGAGGCTACCATGGACCTCATGCACTGACTTACGAATGTATTCTGAAAATATTCTCTAGCTGCTATTTAACCATGGGATAGTCCATTTCCCTCAGGAAAATGTCTACTCCGCCTCAACAGGAACCAGGACCGCCTAGCGACTATCTCTACCATCAGCGCGAGGCTGAGTGGGTGCAGGGCCCTTTCATCCTCCTTGGAGCCATTACCGGAGATCCCAAGGTCAGCATACTCAGGGAAGGAAAAGCTATGAGAATTTAAAATCATGAAAGTTAAGCCAATAGAGAGCTGAGACCACGTCTGTCCTGGGCAAGAACGTCTGAATAACATGACAGACTTTGGTGGCTCGGGAATGTAATCCCAGCTCTAACGAGGCAGGGCAGGAAGGTAAATGTTCAAGGTCATCTTCTGTGTAGCAAGTTTGAGGCTAGCCTGGGCTTCATAAGGATCTGTCTCCAAGGGGTGGGGGGACGCAATGAATAAAAACACCCTGTAATTTCAAGAAGTAAAAATCACCAGGATGTGAGCTTTTGAATATTTTTAAAATTAATTTAATTTTTATTTGTGTGTGTGTGTGTGTGTGTGTGTGTGTGTGTGTAGGTTAGTAGACAATTTGCAGGATTCAAGGATTCAGTTTTCTTCTTTCTACCTTGTGGGTCTGTGGTGGTTTGTATATGCTTGGGCCAGGGAGTGGCACTATTAGAAGGTGTGGCCCTGTTGGAGGAGGTGTGTCACTGTGGGCTTGGATTGAAGACCCTCACCCTAGCTACCTGGAAGCCAGTATTCTGTTAGCAGCCTTCAGATGAAGATGCAGAACTCTCAGCTCCTCCTGCGCCATGCCTGCCTGGATGCTGCCATGTTCCCACCTTGATGATAATGGACTGAACCTCTGAACCTGTAAGCCAGCCCCAATTAAATGTTGTTCTTTATAAGAGCTGCCTTGGTCATGGTGTCTCTTCACAGCAGTAAAACCCTCACTGAGACAGGTTCCCAAGGATTAAAAACAGGCTATCAAGATTAGTGACTACCTTTATATGTTGAACATCTTGCTGGGCCCAGGACATGAATCGATTGATCAATAAATGGATTATTAGTGAGAGAAACAAAGGTTCTGTTACTCACACCTATAAATCAAAATGGGAAACCACCCTCGCTCCATCCCTTAGCTAGCAATCTCCTCCTGCTCTAGAACCTCATAAAGGAAACCACAGTAATCGGGCCGTGGAATGCTCTCTTACTCAGCTGGTCCTCTCTCTGGACAGTACATCCAAAATTCACTCTTAATAAAACTGTCATTCTTCTTTCAAACTTCTCGAAAAAGATGCCAAGAACCTGGGAGCATCTGGTCCAGGCACCGACCACCAGTAACCCCTCTGAAGTGTTGTCTTGTCCCTGGCTCCTTCCTTGTCTCTGCCTCCAGCTGCACTGAGGTAAGATGCTCTGATCCAACATCTGTCCACCACCACATTCTGCATTACTTCAGGCTCAAGGCTGTTAAACCACACGTTCTAATTTGCCTGCCTTTGCTATGATAAACATGGTAACCTACAGCAGCTCTGGGGAGGAGATGGTTTCACACAGACTGATCTCTGTCCATTATCGACTCGGGTCAGGAGGAGCTCAAGCAGGAGCATGAGGGACCATGGAGGAGAGCTGTTTATTGGATTGCTCTGCAGCACGCGTTCAACTACCTTTCTCCTGCAGCCCAGGCCCCCCTGTGAGGGAGGGCATGAGCCCACAGTAGGCTGGGCCCTCCTGCATTAACTGGCAATAAAATTTAAAAAAAAAAAAAAAAAAAAAACACCCCACAGTTACATGGAGACAAGTCCTCAATGAAGGTTCCCTCTTCCTAGGTAACAACCAGGATCAGCCCTCACACCTGCCAACCATGGACTGAAATGTCTGAAACCATAAGGCCAAACAGACCTTTCTCTTTCCCTCCATTGTCTCCCTTGGGTTAAGTCACCACAACTGACAAGCACACTTGACTTAGGTTTTGAGAGAATTTGAACTGTAGTTACGTCATGTGTCCCTAATTGGCACAAGTTCATATCCTAATGGCTCTGGTACCTCTGGGTTGTCTAATGTTACTTACTTGTGTGACCAGTCTCCTTTGTGTCACATGTTTTCCAAATGGCCTAAGTATAAAACCCACCCTTTCAGTCATTACCCTAAAGATTGAATTTTCCGTCTTGGGGGTAGTGAGCATCAAAATCTTGTTTATTCATGTCTATGCTTCATAGAGGCCTCTGTAGCAGCTGGTGTTTTACTCTCAAGGTAGTGTGTGTGGCGACAAGGTGAGCGGCAATCCAGCCAGCTGGGGCTCAAGTTCCAGCTCTGGTCTTACTAGTCAAGTGACCCAGGGCAAGGTATCATGAAATGGGAATTACATGGTACTATCTTCTTCTTGGGCATACCGAAAGCAAAGACCAGCATGGTGGTGCATGCCTTTAATCCTAGTTCCTGAGAGGCTGAAAGGCGGAGAGGCAGAGAGGCAGAGAGGCAGAGAGGCAGAGAGGCAGAGAGGCAGAGAGGCAGAGAGGCAGAGAGGCAGAGGCAGAGAGGCAGAGAGGCAGAGAGAGAGAGAGAGAGAGAGAGAGGCAGAGAGGCAGAGAGAGAGAGAGGCAGAGAGGCAGAGAGAGAGAGGCAGAGAGAGAAGCAGAGAGGCAGAGAGAGAGAGAGAGGCAGAGAGAGAGAGAGAGAGAGAGAGAGGCAGAGAGAGAAGCAGAGAGGCAGAGAGAGAGAGGCAGAGAGGCAGAGAGAGAGAGAGAGGCAGAGAGGCAGAGAGAAAGAGAGAGAGAGAGGCAGAGAGAGAAGCAGAGAGGCAGAGAGAGAGGCAGAGAGAGAGAGAGAGAGAGAGAGAGAGAGAGGCAGAGAGGCAGAGAGAGAGAGAGAGAGAGAGGCAGAGAGAGAAGCAGAGAGGCAGAGAGAGAAGCAGAGAGGCAGAGAGAGAGAGAGGCAGAGAGGCAGAAAGAGAGAGGCAGAGAGAGAAGCCGAGAGGCAGAGAGAGAAGCAGAGAGGCAGAGAGAGAAGCAGAGAGGCAGAAAGAGAGAGGCAGAGAGAGAAGCAGAGAGGCAGAGAGAGAGGCAGAGAGAGAGAGAGAGGTAGAGAGAGAAGTAGAGAGAGAAGCAGAGAGGCAGAGAGAGGCAGAGTCTAGGCAGAGAAGCAGAGGCAGGTAGATTTCTGTGAGATCCAGGTCAAGCTGGCTTACATAACTGAGATCCAGGCTAGCCAGGGCTACCTAGTGAAACCCTGCCAAAAACATAACAAAAGCAAAATCAAATAAAGGAACAAACAAACAAAATGTGTACAGACACAAACAACACCCCCAGATGAGTAAGCAAATAAAAACTATTGAAAAGGTGCTAGGCTGGGGCTGGGGTAGTGAGACACTAGAGCTGGTCCTCAGTATGGCAGGACACACACACACACACACAAGTGCGCAAACACACCCGAACACGCATGCTCACAGCCTTCCCCTAGCCTGTAAGTAGCACTATCACAGCTTCAGTGCTGCGGGGTCCTGCTGCTGGGGAGCCACCCTGCCCTGTGCACTTAAGATTCGACTAAGAGCCTTTTCTCCAACTAATTCAAACAAACACATCACACCCCTTCAGCATCTCCTTGCCGGGAGGGTATGATGGGTAATGCTGATTTTTCAATTTGGCCAGATTGCAAGTGTTTAGGGGATTAAGTCAAGCACACTTCTGGGTCTGTGTGTGCCTTCCAGAGAGGATTGAATGAGGTAGGTTAAGGGCAGCCTAAGAGCAGGCCGTCCCATCCCGTGGCTGTGACACCTGGAGGGAATAACAGCACAAAAGGAGGCCAGAGCTAGCTCCTGCAGTCCTGTCTGAAGGGCTCTAGCAGGCGGGGCATGGCAGACATGGCAGACATGGCAACCATGGCAACCATGGCTTTGGCAGGCTTTGCTAAAAAGCATTAGATTATGTTCCTAACACTAGCCACCAAGGTCCAGCTATCAAAGTGTAGAAGTCCTGCAATCAAAAGGCCCTTTTGGCTCACCTAATTCGCCTGCCCAATCAAAATTTAACAACTCATCCTAATGCGGGGGTTTTCCCCCTTTACCTTTATAAACCGCCATTTTCCTATGGGCCACATTTGTCACCTCTCTATCCAAAGGCAGTTCTTTGTCCCCTCCTCTGAGACAAACAGCCCTGCCCCCTCTTCCTTGTTCCCTTCCCCTTCTCCCTCATCCTCTATCTTCTGTCTGTTTCTTATCCCTGCCCTTTGTCTCTCTGGGGCAAATAAACCTCCTTTGTGCTGAGAACAGGATCCCGGGCAGCCTGTGCATTTTACTCTTTTTCTTCCTTTGGTTTTCTACCCTCCCCCACCCCTCTCCCTTTTCCTCTCCCTGTCCTCCCCAGTTCCCTTCTTAACTCCCACATGTGAGCTGCCCTCCCCACACTGACAGAGTTGTAGGTCTTAAACTGTGAACCCCATAAATCCTTCCTCCTCGCTGTCCTCATAGCAACAGAGAAACTGACAAACACAAAGGTCTCCCCCTAAGCTTCCGGTCACCTCAACTGGTCTTTCCCAACTGCCTTCATGTATGGAGTTATAACTGGGCTCAGTCCTCCAAAAATCTCCATCTAGAGGAATGGAACTATCTGTGACTTCAAAAAGCATATCAGTCCGTTCCGGTGGGAGTGGGCTATTCTTAGTGTCTGGTTCTGCACCCGCCTTGCTTCGTTCAGTTCTGATCCTGACGGAGAAGTTACAGGATGTTTCCTGGGACAGAAGGGACTTAGTGGTTGGTTATGATATGCTGTCCTTGATTGGAACACACAGAATTGACGGATTTTCACTTTTTTTTCCCCTTCAGGAGAAGAAGTCAATCAGATTGAGGAGAAGAAGTCAATCAGATCGAGGAGAAGTCAATCAGATTGAGGAGAACACAAGTTTGGGATTTGTAAGCATGCAAAGATCCAGTATTCTTTCCAATGCATGTGGTATTCAGTCAAGAAAACACAGCAGAATTCGAGACCCATCATCCCATGGGCAAGCACCAGTCCCTGACACTATTAATGATACTCTGTCATGCTTGCAGACAGGAGTCTAGCATGGCTGTCCTCTGAGAGGCTCCACCCAGGAGCTGACTCAGACAGATGCAGACACCCACAGTCAAACAGTGGGTGGAGCTTGGGGACACCTATGGAAGAATAGGAGGAAGGATTGCAGGCCCCAAAGAGAACAGGAACTCCACAGGAAGACCAACAGAGTCAACTAACCTGAACCCTTGGGGCTCTCAGAGTCTGAACCACCAACCAAAGAATATACATGGGCTGGACCTAGGCCTTCCTCCTGTATCTGTAGCAGATGTGCAGCTTGGTCTTCATGTGGGTCCTGAACAACTGGAGTGAGGGCTATCCCAAAGCTGTTGCCTGTACGTGGAATATGTTCTACTAGCTGGGCTGCCTTGTGGGGGTGCCAGGGTGGGAGAAGGGGAAGAGGGGAAGAATTGTGGAAGGGGGTGACTGGGAGAGGGGCAGTGAGCGGGATGTAAATTAAATAAGTAAAACATGAAATTAAATTAAAAAGGAAAGAAAACACAGTTGAAAATATTAATCATGACCTAACTCCCTGGAAGTACTGCCAAGTCTAGAAAGATATGTTTCTATGTACTGTGTGAGAGTGTGTGTAAGTGTGTCTGTGCCCACTTCATGAGGCAATCACAGTAGCACTTCCGTTTCTGTTGTACCGTCTAAGTACAAAATTATAAACTATTCTCTGCTTCTCAAAATTAACTTCACGGTTACTTCTGGCTTCTTTACGTCAAGTGGATGCACTCTTCTGTCGCCAGCGTGAAGAGAGATGGCTCTCAGACATGATGCTGTTCAGTTTGTTGTAGTTTGGGGATGCCTTCCCTCTTTTATGGTCTTTGTTCCCTTAGCTTTCTGAAGCCTCTAACTGTGGCCATTCGAGTTTGACAATGCAAGCCTGCTGCTGTCAGTTGGTGTCTCCAGTGGCAGCACCCCATCTTCTCAAGTAGGATCTTAGGGAGTCCCTGGCCCCTAAACATTTATGCTGAGGCCAGTGTAGATACTACAAATCCTGGGCAGAACAAGGCCCTTTCCCAGTTCCCTGGTCATGTGGGCCATCAAGAAACTGGGATCCTTTCTATTCCAGCTGGCCTTTACTCTATCCTAAGATCTTGAGGTCATGAAAGTAACCCTGTCAGCATTATTCCCTGGCCAGAGCCTCCACTATTATTTTGGAAACATTCACTCCGTCTTTCTGTCTCCCTCCTATCCCACCCTGGGGCTGGGCCAAGACATCAGTTAGGCACAGTGCTATAATTCTTGCCTGTCCTCCCTCCCTGCTCTTTGTCTCATTCATAAAGCAGAAGGCTGCACGTGCATTCACGGGTCCCTAAGGTTAGGTGTGAGGGTAACAGGAGCATGGTGTGATAACAGGGGTGAGCCTTAGTTCAGACATCCATCCTCCTATTTTCTCTGTGAAGAAACAGAGCCCCTCCTGCCCAGTCCTTACAGAAAGGATGATTTTTAACTTACAAAAGGGATTACATCTAAGAGAAGCCATCATGAGCCAAGGGAGACGGCTCCTAGCACAATGGTCTGCTGCATCCTACACAAGCCTACCTAGTACCTACTAGTACCTATCTAATACACTAGTGTACTGATCTTACACCAGCCTACCTAGTACCTATCTAGTACACTAGTGCGCTGCACCGAACACACCAGCCAGCCACACTCTGCACACTAGTGTACTGCACCCTATACCAGACTCCCTAGTACCTACTAGTACCTACCTAGTACACTAGTGCACTGCTTCCTATACTAACCAGCCACGCCCTGCACACTAGTATACTGCATCCCACACACCAGCCAGCCACACCCAGCATAGTAACCTTCTGCACCCAACACAGCACCCAACCAACCACACCTACCTAGTATGCTAGGGTACTGCACCCAACACCAACCACACCAACCTAGCATACTAGGGTACTGCACCATGTGTACATCAATCAGTTCTTTCCACTCCCTGAAGCCACCTGTAGAAAGATGCAGCTGTCACTTGCTTTCCCCGTCACCAAACAGAAGCATACCTCTGTCACTAACCTGGGAGGAGGATAGAGTATGGTTTCTACTGAAAACTGGCTGGTGTGTGGGATGCAGTCAACCACACATCACCAGAAAGCTAAATAAATAAGCAAATAAATAAATAAATAAATAAATAAATAAATGGAAATACATTAATGAGACCCCACACCCATCGTGGGGACCATCTGTAAGTCCTTCAGTGTGTCTGTTATCCAGGCAGGCCCTGCCTGCTGACCCGAGCCTGTGGCTAGTCAGCCCTCCTTAGCATTTCCTCCCCTGTCCCTTGATGACTGTGGTGGTTAGGTACCCCAAATCATGTATTACCCCAGTATCCCTCTGGCATCTGATACTCCCATCTGTTCGGGCTACACCAAAGAGACAGCCACCTCCCCTTCTTTCTTGACCCAGGCACCATTTTTCTGCTTGCTGATCCTGTGGGAGAGTGTTTGATTCTTGCTTAGGGAACAAACCGATCTGTTTTTCTTCCCATGCTTCTTGCTCTCAAGCTTCTGTGAACAGACCAGGTGGCTGGGCTCCAACTTAATTCTGACATGGGGAGGTGTGTTGGGGCCACTTATCAATCACGCGAAGGGTGTCAGATTGCCCACAGCTTCTGTCCAACTTGGCTATAAATCTGAGGTTCCCACAACTTCCTACCTGGGCTCAATAGTTTCCTAGAGGTTCATGGGACTCAGGAAAAGGGTTTGCTTTCAGCTGCGTATTTATTGTTTTCTACATTTATTTATTTTGTGTGTGTGTGTGCTGATGTGTGTGCATGTATTACAGTGCATGTGTGGAGGTCAGAGGACAACTTTTGTTGGCAGTTCTGTCTCAGTATGTCTTGAGGACCGAACTCTGTCAGAAAGACTCTACTTGCTGAGTCATACCTGCTGAGTCATTTCACTGGCCCTTGGTTGCCAGCTTATTACAAAGGATCTTTTTAACTTTTAATTACATGTATATGTGTGTGGATATGTGCATGCAGAAGGAAGTGTTGGATCTGTGAATTGCCATGTGGGTGCCAGGAATTGAACTCTGGACCTCTGAGCCATCTCTAGCCCTCTACAAAGCATCTTTTAAAGATTACAAATGAAAGGCCCGTAGAAGAGAGGCACTTGGCAAGCTATGGGGGTGGGGCCTTTCATCTTTTTTCTGGACAGCTGCCCTAAAATGCCTTCACGTGTTTAATAACAGTGACACAGCTAGAATCATCAGGGAAGAGAAACCCTCAATTAGGAATTTTCCTGCCTCGACTTCCCTCGGTGACGGACAGGGACATGGAATGTGTAGGCCAAGTAAACCCTTTCCTCCTCAAGTTTCTTTTGGTTGTGGTGTCACGGAAATTTCTAAAATATTTTTGTCATATTTCACTGTGCTATTTCAGCACACATCAGTTAGGATGATAAGTGCTGGGATGGGGGTTACTGGTCACAACAGAAAGCCAAGTGGGTTTTACAAAGCCAAGTGGGCTTTTACAAGATGAATTGTAAAATTCAGAGACTTTAATGGAGGCTTCATCATGCAAACATGATTAAGTCGGCTCTTGCCCCTTCTCCCGCTCAGAGGATGGGGCAGAGTTAGCTGTGGTGTGGTCTTTCTGGTGACCCCCACCGGGGAGCCCACCAAGGGCTGTCTCATGAGAACAGAGGTACTCTCATCACCTAGGAAATCTGTGTCAGGATGCACAACCAAAGGCCAAAATTCTAGACTCAGAGAAACACTTAGCACCTCAAGTGCCCAGCAAGGTACAGGGATTTAGGATCAGTATGCTGGGAGCGAGAAAGGAACTGAGTTGAACACACATTTCCTGTCCACCACCACATCACACTCTGCTTCCTTATGTGTTTTCCTTTTAGCTGGTCGGAAATCCAGCCACTTTTAAAAGACTTATCTTTATTATTTTAAAGCATGTGAGTGAGTGAGTGTGTGTGTGTGTGTGCGCACGCACATACGTGCACTTTTGTAGCTATTGCATGAGAGTACAGGTGCCTATGGAGACTGGATCCACCTGATGTGGGTGCTGGACACTGAACTCAATTCTCTGGAAGTGCTCTTAACCACTGAGCCACCATTCCAGCCCCAAGTCACTTTTTAATGAAGCATCTAAATTAGTCAATACTGAAAAAATACTGATGGAGATCTATATACCGATACTGGGAGGAACAAGCAGGTAAGAGTCTAAATTCCACAATGGGATTCTTCCTGTTAGAAGGAACAGATTCGAGCTCCCCAGCACAGTGGGAATTGTTCACAAAGAGCCGTACACATGTTAGGAAAAAAACAAAACAAACAAACAAACAAAAACCCCACAAGAGTGGCCACTAAGGCACCGAACAGAAGCAAAGGCTGAGGGATCTGATGCAGAGTATGCTGATTTTTTTGTTGTTAATTTTTTTTGCAGAGCTTATGGATAGACTCCCAGAGCCTAATATCCACCAGGGAAGTTCTCTACCAATAACCCCCATCCCAGAACTTATCATCCTAACTGATGTGTGCTGAAACAGCACAGTGAAATATGACAAAAATATTTTAGAAATTTCTGTGATGTGTGAGTTTTAAAAAATCATGATAATAGTTAAGGTGATAACGTAATAAAATTGATGATAAGGTTTGGCTCCGTTGGAAAAATGTCTTGAATAAATTTAACTCACGAATAGGAAAATGCTGTGCAAACTGATACTGATTTCCCAACTTGAATAAACATGAGAGCTCAAGAGAGAACTTGTTTTTATTGCCTGGATATAATGACACTTGGGTACTTTGTGTCTGGGATAATATGATATTAAAAAGATTCTGTCTATATTTCTAATATAAAACTCAAACCCTATCTTTACTACAAATATTTTACTCAGCCAGAAATTCAGTTTTCTACCTTACAAAATTCAATTTCCATATACTAAAATTCCAAAAGAATGGAATGGCAGAAGGTTGAGGATGGATTTCCGAGAGTTTTTAAGGATAGAATGGACATTAAAACTTCATTTGTGTCTGTGTGTGTCTCTGTGTGTGTATGTGTGTATATCTATGTCTGTATGTGTCTGTGTCTGTGTGTGTATGTGTATGTATATGTGTGTGTGTGTGTATGTGTGTGTATGTCTATGTCTGTATGTCTCTGTGTGTGTATGTGTGAATGTCTATGTCTGTATGTGTCTGTGTGTGTGTATGTCTATGTCTGTGTGTGTCTGTGTGCATGTCTATGTCTGTATGTGTCTGTGTGTGTGTGTGTATGTGTGTGTATATGTGTGTCTATGTGTGTATGTGTGTGTATGTGTGTGTGTGTGTATGTGTGTGTATGTCTATGTCTGTCTGTGTGTGTATGTCTACATCTATGGTCTGTATGTGTCTGTGTGTGTCTGTGTGTGTCTGTGTGAATGTCTATGTCTGTATGTGTCTGTGTGTGTATGTGTGAATGTCTATGTCTGTATGTGTCTGTGTGTGTATGTGTATGTCTATGTCTGTGTGTGTCTGTGTGTATGTCTATGTCTGTATGTGTCTGTGTGTGTATGTGTGTGTATATGTGTGTCTATGTGTGTGTGTGTGTGTCTGTGTGTGTATGTGTATGTGTGTGTGTGTGTGTATGTGTGTGTATGTCTATGTCTGTCTGTGTGTGTATGTCTACGTCTATGGTCTGTATGTGTCTGTGTGTGTCTGTGTGAATGTCTATGTCTGTATGTGTCTGTGTGTGTCTTTTTTTTTTCCCAAGGTCTTATGTAGCCTAGGGTGGCCTTGAGTTTACCATATAGGCAAAGAAGACTTTAAACTGATTCTTCTGCCTCCAATTCTGAGTGTATTGGATTACAGGTATGCACCATGCTTGGTTTCTACGTGGATATTTTAAAATAATTATAATGGGTTAGCTGATGGTTCAATGGATAAAACACTTGCCAGGCATGAGGGTTAGAGATGAGATGCCCAGAACCCATGTAAAAGCCTATGTGGTGGCCCACTTGCAATTCCTGCGTGTGATACCAGAGTCGGAGACGGGATCCCCTGGGGCAAGCTGGGTAGCTGGACTATCTGAACTTGCAAGCTCTCAGTTCAGAGAGCGATCATGCCTCGGTAGATAAAGTGGACAGAGACCAAGGAAGACAGTGGGTGTCAATGTCTGGTCCCTACATATACATGTATACACATATGTATTTATGTCATGTGCTACATATATTTGTACTCATGCCTGCATACCACTCAAGCATACATGTATACATGTGTGCTATACATTGGGAACACAATACTACTCATGCCTGCACAGCACACAAACATACATCCATTTTTGTTCACAAAAATAAAATATAAACAAAAGTACAAGTGCCATAGTATCTAACGAACTGTGTATTCTACACAGATATGTGTGTATATACATATACATATACATATACATATACATATACATATACATATACCCATCCAGCCATGAGTGTTACAAGCAACAATAGTTGTCATTTGGGGGGTCTCATCATTCATCAGTTTCTTTCACAGATTAAGTTAATGGTTGATGACCTCAATCAACCTGCCCCTGCTGGTTCACTGTGATATCATGTTCTCTATTATAAACAAAGTCAATTTCAGTATTTATGTGTCTAGCACTCAAAGATTTCCTCCATTGGGATCAAGTTGTGTTCAACCAGCTTCAGTTACCATGACTCCCACAAACTGCCTTCCAGGACTGTTGTCCACAGCTTTCTTGGTGTGTGTGTGTGTGTGCATACGTATGCCTTAAAGAAAGGTGTGCCTCCCTGCATGGGATAGCCTAACCTTTTTCTGCCCTGGATCTACTCGTTCTTTTTAAAAATTAGTTCCATTGTATGAGGGGCTGGGGACAGGTACCTTTGGAGGGTAACTTATAAAAGTCAGTTCTCTCACTACTATGTAAGTATAAGGTATGCCACCAAGGCCATCAGTCTTGGTGGCAAGCGCCTTTACCGCTGAGCCAGCTCATTAGTCCAGGTTTGACCATTCTTCAAAATTTACATGTCTATCTTCTTTCTAAGAGGCCTTAACCGAGGCTAGATCCAGTTTCCACTGTCTTCCAAAGTATCCGAAAAAGTGCTCCTTGGCCCTCCTCTTGTAGGTCTGTCTGTGCCTCCCTCTCCTCAGTTGGGTGCTCCCTGACAGGCAGGCCTGGAGGACTGGGGCATTGAGCTCACTTGGTTGGACCCAGAAATCTGGTTACTGTCATGGGGATTCTGCCCTATGACCTGAATTGTAGCTGACTGCTAGATTTGTAGATTTCTAGTGCCAACAAATGGCACCCGCCTATATGGGTGTCCTCCGAAGGCATTCTGCTCTCCTTTTTACAGAAGACTTGCCAAGTTGGCCTTGGCGTTTGTGGCCAAGAGGACAATCAGGACAGGGAGAATCTTCCCATATCAGGAGCCTGCAGTTTGCTGAACTTACTGGACACTACCCATCTACCTGACTAGCCCAGCTTGTTAGCATATTCAAACTACCACAGTGTGTGTGTGAATGTGTGTCACATGGATCTAAACAACGCTGTTCACTGTTCCACAACCCAGGGGTACCTTACTAAGGCTGGCTTGAGAATACTCAATCATCTTCCATGCCATCTTAGGAAAATCAGACTGGAAGGGCAGGTGATGATGAGTCTCAAAGGTGGTGGCTGGAGAGCCAACTATGGCCCTGTGGGGCTAGTATCTGCCTCTAAGGCAGTGGTTCTCAACTTGTGGGTCATGACCTCTTGGGGTCAAATGACCCTTTTAAAGAAGCTGCATATCAGACATCCTACATATTAGATATTTACATTGCAATCCATAACAGTAGCAAAGTTACAGTTATGAAGTAACATCAAAATAATTTTATGGTTGGGGGTCACCATAAGACGAGGAGCTGTGTTAAAGGGTCCCAGCATCAGAAACTGTTGTTCTAAAGTGGGGCATTTATGCCCCCTCCCTTAGAGCATCAGACTACTGAGACAATAATTCTCAAGAAATTGGAATTTCCCCTGGAATCTCATGCTGGGAGAGGGAAAAAACTAGGGGCCCTGGTGCCAGCCCACGGGAGAAGTTCATCCCTCAGGAAGGAATTTCACACAGTCTGACAGGTTGTCAGATCACATGGCAGAGAAGGAGGACTGAAGTTCAGACAACTAAGGGTCAGTTAGGAGCAAGGTCATGCCCTGAGTAGGACTGCCCAGTTATGCATACCCCTTCCTCCTCCATCAGTAGCCTGACGCTGGACTTGGCATGGGGGGAGTGGACTGTTTCGTTCTCCCAGTGTAGCCACGCCGAGTAAATTTCTGTCCTTTGCTTTCATGATTACTTGTCTCTTTCGTTGGATTATTGAGAATGGGAGGGCCGGCCGAGCTGGTTAGAACTGCCAGGATCCAGGCTTGGCTCCAAACAACGCTGTCCAGCAACCCAGGCGTGTATCACCAGGACTGGCTCAAAAATATTAAATTATCTTCCATTCTGTCCTAGGAAAAATCAGGTGATGACGCTCAAAGGCGTGAGCTCTTAAATGAATAGATGCCAAGGGACAAGGATGTAACATAGGTAAGTATGTAGTTCTTCAGCAACAGGAAGTTGCTGGCCCGGCCTGTGAACATTTCTTGGGAGATTCATGCTTTTTGTGCAGAGTAAGCCAGGTCTTGTGAGAGGGGATTTTCATATAAAGAACAAGACTGGTCTTAGGGTTTCACTGCTGTGAAGAGATACCATGACCAAGGCAACTCTTCTAAGGTCAACATTTAATTGGGGCTGGCTTGGAGGTTCAGAGGTTCAGTTCATTATCATCAAGGCAGGAACAGGGCAGCATCCAGACAGGCATGGTGCAGGAGGAACTGAGAGCTCTACATCTTCATCTGAAGGCTGCTAGCAGAATATTGGCTTCCAGGCAGCTAGGATGAGGGTCTTAAAGTCCACGCCCGCAGCAACACGCCCACCCCATCAAGGCCACGCCTACCCAACAAGGCCACGCCCACTCCAACACGGCCACACCTCCAAATAGTGCCGCTTCCTGGGCTGAGCATATAGAAACTATCACAACTGGTCTCTGGTTTCTTGTGTTAACACAGGACCTCTTACTCTTTCAGCTGCCTCTATCGATGCTGTGGTGTAGCCAGAAGGTCTCCACATGAGTGCCCAACCTTTAAATCTAGTCTCCCAAACTGTAAACTAAATAAACTTAACTGTCCTTCATTACTTGTGTGTGCCTCTTGTGCATAGTGCCCATGAAGAACAGAAGAGGGCACTGGATTCCTCTAGAGCGGAGTTACAAGTGACTGAGAGGCACTTAACCTGGGTACCGGAAGCAGAACTTGGGTCCTCTACAAGAGCAGCTTAACCACTGGATTATGTTTCCAGTCCCAGAACCATATTTTCTTTATAAAATACACAGCTTTACATCTTTTGTTATAGCAAGAGCAAACGGACTAACATCGTGGTCCAGAAGCTACTGTAGGCTGAGAAACATCAGTGGTCATCAGTGGAGCGGAGGGTTTGGTCCACAAGGAACATTTCCAGCTGACAAGGCAATGAGGACATAGAAGGGCTAGCCCAGTGGGAAAGCTTGAAGTAAGAGCAACCGTGTCTGATGGGGTAGAATATCATCTCTGTTATGCGTAGGCTCGGTCTTTCTGTTGCGAAACAGAGACTGACATACTGTGTTAAGTAGCAAAAGTCACCAACGTGTGACTTAGTCTCTTTTTTTTTGTATATCAAAGTGATTTTTTTAAAGGCTAAGAAAAACAAAAGGACATCATCGCAAAAGGAAAACAGCAATGAATACTAAAGCCATAGAAAGCATAATTTAATTTAAAGACGACGGCGCAGTCAGTGATGAACATGATACAACAGAAGGGACAATCTAAGAGTGTGGTGGTGCACACCTGTCATCTCAGCACACACCTGTCATCTCAGCACTGAACACACTCATCACAGGCTGAAGCATGTGAAAGTACACACTTAGCACAACCATCTGTAATGGGACCTGATGCCCTCTTCTGGTGTGCCTGAATAGTGTGACAATGTACTCACATACATAAAATAAATCTTAAAAAAAAACCAAAGACTAGGCTGTGGTACACAGCCAGCTACATACCCTGCCTCAAAACGCCTAAGACAGCATGTAGAACATACACTTGTGTGCATTAAAAAACACAGAAGCTGAATGTACAAACTACTCTGAAATATAAAGAGAACATCGTTTAGTATATTTTGTCTGGAACTATGGAGATTCAGTGAATGAGAAGTTAACAGTCTGGGTCAACAGACATTAATTAGACAGTCACGAGGCAGCAGCAGTGTGGTTTGGGACACACACCACCCATGAGAAAGTGCCTCGGCATGGGGAATATTTGAAACCGAAGACGTGTGAGAATCGGCAGATACAGGAGGGGCCCTGCAGGTAGGAAACACTACCTAAGACTAGGGTGTGAGTTACCCTCCCCTGCGAGGGAAGGAACAATCTCTCTCAAGATGAAGGGCAGAAAAGGCAGTGGTAGGGTACAGAACTGGGTAGGCAGTGGTGGGGTAGGTGAGAACAGACCCTGTCTCCTGACCCTCTTGTCCACTGTCCTGGCCTTAAGTCCCCTTTGCAGGATCACAGTCCAGGACATTTCACTCTGCATCAGACATAGCAGGGAAATAATAGTTTAACTACTTCCCCCAGACTCAAGACCATGACCTCATGAAGGCTTCTGCGGCAGAATAATAGTATTAATGACTGTGTGGGCTCTTCTTTTGTTCATCTGTCTTTTGCTCTGAGGGCCTCAGCCAACAACTTAGAGCCGTAGGAGGAAAAAATACTTTCTTCTCCCATTTTAAACTGTAAGTTCTTAGAAAGTACCAAGTAGAAAATATTCATTTTTTTTTTTTTGTGCATTCAGGCAATATTATGAAATTCAGTCATACTCCCCGTTACAAAAAAAGGATGATTTAAAAGTCATTCTTCTAAAGTTAGAATTTGTAAACCGTGCTTGCTGACACAAATGGGAAGGATGACAAGATTTCTAGACGTGTTAAGAATAAGTATCAGGGGTCAGAGAGATGGCTCAACAGCTTAAAAGCATCTCCTGTTGTTACAGAGGGTCCCAAGGTCAATCTCCAGCACCCACAGTGCGGCTCACTCGTGACTCCAGGTCCAGGTGATCTGACGCCCTCTTCTGATCTTCGTGGGCACTGGTGTGCACTGGTGTGCACTGGTGGGCACGCAGTGCACATAAACGCTGTAGGCAAAGCACTCAGATGTAGAAGATAAAAGTAAAAGCAAAATTGGAGCAAAAGTCTGGTCAAACCGTAATCAATGTTTGTTTCTTAATTTCCTCTAAAACAGAGCAAAATCATGGTGGTGTCCCTGGTGCTGGCTATCTAGTAACAATACTCAATTTTTTTTTTTTTTTTTTGTAGAAGAAGAAAAAAAATTAAAGTTATAAGCTGCAAAATTTATGATCAGAAAAGCAAAGAGGTAACTCTAGTAGTAGAAAGAGTAAGTTAAGGCCAGCAAGGTAAATCAACAGCGGCTTGGCGAAGAAAAAACGCAGGAGACAAGGAAGTGCCAGAAGCAGCTCTGTGGAGTTAAAGGCACCATCTCCTGGAATGGTTAGGAGTGTGCAACTGCTCTTGCTGGAGACCCAGATCTGGTTCCTAGCACACACATGGTGGCTCACTATGCCCTCTGGTGGCCTCTGAGGGTACCACACATGCACTTGGCACATAGACACACACAAAGGCATAGTATCATACATAAAATAAATACAACTTAAAAAAATTTTTTTTTAAGTGGAGACTGCAATGCTTCTGGTGCAGAGCCAAATTATTTTGGGTTAACTTCGCCTGTAAATAACTATTTTTTTCCCCCTGTATATATGACCCAATATCCCTGTGACCAGTAGGTAAGCCTTGCTTCCTTCCACCATCCCAAAGGCTGAGACTGTCATCGCAAAGTGTGTGAGGCCAGTGACAGAGATTTCCTGTTTCCATCTTGCATTGAAAAGTACCTGAGTTATGAGTTTCTTTGCCTTGTTCACTACAAACTTGGTGAAACTGTTTGGACATCGGAGCCCAGTATTCAGTAAACTGCAGCTGCATTTCTGGGCCACGGTCCCTCACCTTTGGCTACAGAATAAACCATGTCTCCCTTCTTTGAAGGGACAGCTGGGTTTTCTTGTTGATAATGGGTAAGTGGGACTTCCTTTTCTTCTGTGGATCAGTAGAGCAATCACTCCCTTTGATAAAGGGTTCTTTTACTGTGAACACAACTGACCAGTTAGTCACCTGTTGCTTGACTCATTAATTTTGCAGCAGGAATGAGGTAGATGATGTTAGATAAGGCTATCCTCTGAGCCAAACTGCTGCCACCTTCACGAGTCCAGCTGGACCTGCTCACCACAGATCAGAACTCATGTTCAAAAAGTATGTTTGCTGAGAGGGAGGGCAAGTCCTGATGTAACCCACAGCCCAGCACTGATCTTTTGTTTGTTTGTTTGTTTGTTTGTGAGACAGGGTTTTTCTGTGTAACAGCACTGGCTATCCTGGAACTTGATCTGTAGCCCAGGCTGGCCTCAAACTTTCAGAGATCTGCCTGCCTCTGCCTCCCAAGCGACAGGACTAAAGGCGTGTGCCGCCATGTCCAGCCATAGCACTGCTCTTAAGAGGTGCATTTGTTGCCCCATGATTCTGCTTTGTTGATAAACTTATAATTTCATTTGCTAAAATACGGTCAAATCGATACTACATGCTGGTCTTTTGAGTTGATTAGAGGCCCAGTTTGAAAGTTATGCTGTAAGAGCCCCTGAAGCTTTCTTTCATGTGACATTCTCTTCCCCTGCCCCTTTCCTTGTGTGCTGGCTGGTTTTGTGTGTCAGCTTGACACAAGCTGGAGTTATAAGGAAGGAAGGAGGCTCAGCTGAGGAAATGCCTCCATGAGATCCAGCTGTAAGGCATTTTCTCAATTAGTGATCAAGGGTGGGAGGGCCCATTGTGGGTGGTGCCATCCCTGGGCTGGTGGTCCTGGGTTCTATAAGAAAGTAAGCTGAGCAAGCCAGGGGAAGCAATCTAGTAAGCAGCACCCCTCTGTGGCTTCTACATCAGCTCCTGCCTCCAGGTTCCTGCCCTGCTTGAGTTCCAGTCCTGACTTCCTTTGGTGATGAACAGCAAAGTGGAAGTGTAAGCTGAATTAACCCTTTCCTCCCCGACTTGCTTTTTGGTCATGATGTTTTGTACAGGAATAGAAACCCTGACTAAGACACCGTGGTTTCTTTTTCTGTACTGGAGACTCAACCCTGGGCCTCATGCATGTCAGACAAGCATGCACTCTATTGCAGAGCCATCCCACTGCCACGCTGAAGACACTTGTAAGTCACAGCACATGCACACGTGCACATAACTGGCTCTGGGTGGCTCTGAGTGGACTATCCGGAGTAACGGTTTTTAAATGAAGGAGCAAAATTTTGTGAGTGTGTAATCCAAATAATTAACTTTTGTCCAACTTTATGTGTTGATAAGGCCATCAAGAACGTAGTCATAAAAGCCTACGGGTACCAACCCTTGAAGATGGAAACAGAAGATGTGACTGACTGTTCAGCCCTATGAATTTTTTTTTTTTTTAAATTCAGAAAAAGTATCGAAGCAGTTGATGATTCTCTCTGGAGCTGCTGAAAGGCTGTGTGTCAAATCAGTTGCAGAACATCCCTGGAAATATGTGTATGAAAATGTGAAAACCTCCCCAAAGCTGATGAAGATGAAAAGCAATTCTGGTAAAATGCCTATCGTGCAAGCATTGCTCATGACAACAGTGTCCTCTCTGCAATCCTGAGCAGCCCACGTGGAACAATTCTCAGGGGAAATGGGCTGTTATCTACATCATATTCCTCTGGTAAGATTGCTTCAGTGCTATATGCTGAAGGGCCAAGAGAGGGGGAAAACCCTATCTTATTACAGATCACACTCGTGCTCGGAAGATGTCAGTAGATCATGATAAAGACAGAATATAATCCTGGTTGGAGAGTTGTAGACTCAGGACCAAATATTTGGTCCCCAGCATGCAGAAAACATTTGGGTAATTATGTAGATGGAGTTTTAAAATGTATATTTTAGTCACGTGCAAACAGAATGTTTGAGGTACTGAGTAATACTTACGTTTTAACTGGTCAGTATTGTTTTTAAGGGATGGCAAGTGGAAGGGTGTTTAGAATGCTCAGTTACAAAGAACCCAAGTTAATGCCCCCCCTCCCTCGCTGACTCTCAGACAGAGCCCGTAATTTTACAGGATGTTTCCAATACCAAAGCTCCCCTGGGAAAACGTGAGTTGAAGACAGAAGCAAGAAGATCAGTAGGGTGACTCCTACGCCTGTGCCACTAGGTTTACAGCCCTCAAAGTCAAAGCTGATTTAAACCTCATTTAGCACAGGACTTAATTTTGTTTATTTGGTTTCTATGCCAACCAGCTAGCAGGACTCTATACAACACTAATTCCCTGGGGTAGACTCTTGAAATGATCAGGCTTTAAGAACTGCTAGATCCCACACTGGAACTTTGAGGCTTTTAACCCCATTCTTATCTCTGTGCTTCTCTCTGGCTTCCCAGCCGATGCTTTTGCATGGTTGTTTGTATATCTCTCTCCCTTTCTGGAGTATGGGCTTTCCACGGCTTATTAATATTTATATTTCTCTTTACTTCAAAATCTTCCCCCAAATCTTTGAAGTCTAGGCAGAGAGCGATGTTCCATGAGTACAATGAATCAAAACTGGGGGTTCAGAGGAGGTGATGTTCCAGGGAGGCAGTACGGAGGCTGACCATGGGAGGAGAGGAACATCAAAGGCTCAGCACAGAGAAAAACCCTGACCACTTAGGACCTCTCAGTGCAAGGAAAAAGAGGACCCTAGAGCAGCAAAGAGACACAGAGGGCGCTCAGAAGGACCATGCCCAATCACCAGAAAGGCTTAACTGATGAGCGGTATGACTGGTTTACATAGGGAGGGGGAATGCGCTTAATCTGTAAGTGGGTAAAGATGTTTCCATAAGCGAAAACTCAGTGATAAGGACGTGGCACGACGGGCGTGCCCATGTTGTGGAACATGCCTGGAAATGGAAGACACTTGGGACCAAGACTGTTCGATGGTGTCAGTCACACCAGTAAAGGAGAACCTCACAGCTTCAGAAGCTGCCAGGCTGGATGCCAACGCAAGACTTTGCCTTTGGAGGCGAGGCTGGAGTGTTTCTGAGAGGATACTGGTGGCATTACAACAAACACATTGCCGTGAAAAGGAGGGGTCCCACCGGCTGATACCGGAATGACATCATGCGTTCGGATCAGTTACGACCTTCTCACAAGGAGCTCAGGCTGGAGCAGCCGAGACACACATGCCACTAAAGCAACATCAGTACAGAAAGCACCCGAGCTCCTCACTGCCTTGCCCAATCCTCTCAGAACCCGACTCAGAATGAATGCTAACAAAAGGTGACTGGCTAATAAAGAGGTGCAAAGACACGTGCCCACAGATGGCTGTGTCAACCTTAGTATACATTAGGAAAGTGCCAAACAATTTGAAACCATCTTGCCTCAGTATGTATAGTTTGTAAGGAGACAGAATCAATACATCCCCTGCCCCCCCCCCCCCAAGTTTAACAAAATCTCTGAATATAACTTTCTTTCTCTCTCTCCTTAAACTTTTCCACCCCACTCCAAAAGACTTAGGAAGGAACATTTCCTAATTCACTGTGTTAAGCTGTTACCTGAATACCAAGAAGCCAATGAAAGCCCTACGTGGAAAGCAAGGGGCAATGCTTGTCATAAATATCAATGCAAATGCCTTGGAAGCTGTGAGAGGGGAGCCTGAGCTCCTGCTTGTGAAGGATTCAACAGCAATGCACCAGGCCTCTCAGCTGGATCCCCCACAGCCAGGACCATGTGACTGACACACTTGGAGCCTTGTGAATAAATACCAGCCTACTATATTCAACACACCTGCTTTTTAAAATGATAGAAAAGTAAGGTTAGTAAATACAAATTAAAGTGACTTGGGGTCACCAACCCAGTGCCTCAGAAGATACTTAGAAGGAATGCTATGCACAGATAGGGTGAAGGTGGTGGTGTGTGTGTGTGTGTGTGTGTGTGTGTGTGTGTGTGAACCAACCACAATCTGCCTCGTAAGAGGGACAGATGAACAAGAGAGGATTAGGAAACAAATGCATCCAGTTCAGCAACTCAGCAAATCCTTCAAACGACCAAGAAAGGGAGATTAGAACAGCAGAAAACCAGCTCAAGTGACACATAATAACTCTAAATGTAAATGGTCTTGAGGATGAACTGAAAGACAGATCGGCAGGTCGAAGTGCAACAAAAACATCTGAGCAGCAAAGGCCCAACACAGACTGCAAGGGAAAGGAAAGAAGAGAAAACTCCGGAAAAAGGGATCCAAGAGCAAGAGGCAGAAGTCAGACTCTCATGTGATGCAGTCGAACCCATGCCAGACGCAGTCACAGCGAAGCAGAAAGCTCTTCCACACAGCGAAAGCAGTCCACCACGGGGTCGCAATCGGCAAACCGTGCTCAGCAAACACTGGAGGAATAGTTAAGGTCCAATTTCACAAACCAGACAGGGATAAGGGGCAGAGCAGTCCAGATACAGTAGCAATGGGAGATTTGAACGCCCCATACCTATTAACAGACTGATATCCATACACAGGTGCAGCAAAATTAACAAAGAAACTTCAAAGTTAAACTCTATTATAAGTCAAAAGGACTTAACAAACATCGCCAGATGACTGTTCCATTCCTGTTCTTTCCTGTTGGCCATGAAACTGCCTTCAAAGCCTTATAGTTAGGCCACAATACGGGCCTTTAATTAGACTTGAGACTGAGTCTTGTATATCTTAGACTGGCTTTGAACCTGCTACATAGCTGAGGATGGCTGAACTTCTGATCCTCCTGCTTCCTCTCTTGTGGGATTTTTCACTTATTCTACAACACCTGATTTTTTTGCAGGGCTGGGGATAAACCCAGGGTTTCCTATGTGCCTGGCAACCAGTCTACCAACTGAGATACACCCAGTGTCCTTCTAAATTGTATCTTATCAGACCATTAGAATGAAACTAACACTCAAAAGCAAGGAAAAAAAACTACAGAAGACATACAAAAAGATGGAGAGATGCAGCAGTATATTTTTGAGTGACCAGTGGGTCACTGAGAAAATCAGAGGAGAGATCTAAAAATTCCTAAAATCACGGAAACAGCACCTACCAAGATCTGTGTGACACAGCAAAGACAATTCTAAGAGTTTGCAACTGTTACTGTCTACATTAAAAACCCAGAGATTTCAGATAAATGACATAATTGTGTAGCACGAGGTTTAGAAAGGCAAGCTACGATGGTCAGTCTTGGCTGTCAAGACTGTATTTGCAGGAAGGATTAAATGAATGGGAAGGACCCGCTCACTAATTGAGTAGTACTTGCCAGCAACAGTCCGTACAAGAAGAGGTCCAATGGAGAAGTGTTGGTTTTGCCTGTCTGCTTTCACTATTTACCTGTATGTGCATCTAACTCATTGCTGCTGCCACCACCAACTTCCACTGTGAACAGAACTCAGCAGATCAATAACATTGATAAGCAAGGATGTAACATTCTCACTGAAATACTTAAAAGTAGAAATCAATAACACACCATGATTAACCCAATTTCATACTAAAAATGTAATTATGGTTGAACATATGGAAATCAGCAAACCTATAACAATACATATAATAGAATCGAGGACCAAAAAAAACCAAAACAAAACAAATCACATGATCATTTTAACAGATGCAGTAAAAATCCTTTGGTAAGATATCACACAAATTATAGAGAAACTAAGGTTGAGGGAATCACTCTCCAAAATAACATAAACCATGTACAACAAAACTGGTCACCAGCATGATACTAAGTGGAGGAAAGCTAAAGCATTTTCCCTAAAATCAGGACTGAGATGAGAATTTATTTACTCTCAGGATTCTCCTTCCATCGCTGCTTGAACTCCTGGCCAGATTGACAAAACAAGAAGACAAAGACATAACAGAGACACCAACAGCAATGGGAAAGTCAACCTATCCCTATTTATAGATGGCACAATATTATACTTAAAGGCCCTGACATTTTACCAGAGCATTCTTAGATCTGATAAGCATGCTTAGCCAGGCAGCAATACAACACCAGAGCATAAGAAAAATCAACAATGTTCAACTCGGTAAGAAGGAAGCCAAGAAAACAACCTCATTTGAAACAAAACCCAAAAGCTCAACAGCACAGGCTCAACCAAAGCTGTTAAAGATCTCGGCACTGGAAACTACAGAGTCTATGTGTGAAGACATTATGTTACATAAAATAAGCTCCTCACCAGACCACAGGCTGTACAATCCCCTTACAGAGCTGAAAACAGTTGCAGAGATGGGTGGACATGGTAGTAGTTGTTACTGTGGGCTTACCTATGAACACAGAGCTGCAAACCTCCAGACGGTTACCATGGTCAATCTTATGCTAGGTGTGTTGTATTATAATAAAAAATTTGAAGAGAAAAATTAGAATATCTCGATATGATATAAACATAATCGTAAACAGAGGCATGGGTGAGGGGCTACATTCTAACAGTATCACAAGTGGTTTTCTTTTTTATAGTTTATAAAGGTTTAATTGAAGGATATGAATTGATTTTATAATGAAAAACAAGAGAGAATTTTCTTTGTGTATGCGTTAAGAATATGCATTACCTATTGGAGAATTAATTTGTCTATCTGTAGAAACCCATTTCTCAACCATTGTGTATTAGGAATCCAGGGAAACTCCTCTTATGCCCAATGTCAGGATCTGAGTATCAAAAATTAAAAGACAAAGTCCTTGTCCTCAGGAAGCTTTGGTTTTAAAAGGAGGTAAGTTCTCTGTAGTGTGTGCTGAGTACACACTGGGTTGCATTTCAGTGTGAGCTATACCTTTAACCCCGTAACTGCTGCGCAGTAGATGACCTCACTTTACACAGAGGAAGCTGATGCCAACAGACTCCCGGGGTCTTGTCTAATATGATACTTCATCAGAAACGCAGCAAAATAGAAAACCCATGCATGTCCTTCACCAGGAATGCCTCAGACAACTATAACCACAGAGACATTTGTCAAGACAGAGGTAGAAAGGGAATGCTGTCTGTGTTCAACACACACATGGCCAGCCTTGTGTGAAAAGGTTGTGGAAGGCTTCCTGGAGAAGATGGAGTCTCCACAGAATGGAGTATGGATAGGTGCTAAATGGTGCTGAGGCACAAGCAACGGTGGGCACCTGTGTTCAGAGAACCAAGAGAAGAGGACAGTACGGTTGGAGGCTGTGACCCAAAGAGCAAAGTTGGGCCCCCTCATCAAAAAGACATTTGTCTTACCCAGCAGTCTTAAGCAAGTGGAAACCTTCCCATCCCTTCAACACAGTGTGGGGAAAAGAAGGGTTACGTTTTAAACCTCCCATTCCAGTTTGACTGATGACTGCCATGGCAACCCAGCAGCAGCCTTCCGTGTCAAGGATCTTTCTTTGAGCACAGTAATAAACACTGATAAAACATTACCTCGGGTAATGTTTATATTTTTGCCATCAGCTAAAATCCTGTTCTTAGCTATGGTGAAGACTTAAAAGAAAAAGCAAAGTGCTTTTTCCCCCCAGAAAGGTAAAGGCCAGCAGAGGGACCAATGATTCTCTGCCTCCAGCAGTGGCACAAACTATCAGCTCCACGTCTGCAATGATTTCTGCGGAGAGAGCGGCCACCCCCTCACTGCTGCCTTTCTTTATGCAGCTAGAAGAGATGAGCAGAGTCTCACAATTATTGCTGTGTGACAGCAGCGTGACGGGTGAGAACTTGTTTCCTAAAACAATCCACAAATATTTAGATTTATTACGGCTCTCAAAAACCACACTCAACTCGGTCAACTCCCTCAAAGCAAGCGATTCCTAAAGTAGCTTTCAGGGAGGAGATCCAGCCGGGTTCAAATCTCAGGAGCTTTGCTCTGTAAAGTGAGATTTATACCAACTTCTTACAGCCTGCCTGACAAGACCTGAGGTAGTGAAGGCAAAAGTGCCAGGCACCTACTATGTGTTCAACAGCAGGTAGCAACTGTCATCATTTACCCACAGTCACAGACTCAAAAAGATAACAAAGATCAGAAAGCTAGTAAACGGAATGGCTCAAGAAAAAAAAATCGATCCCCAGTTTACATATTGTGGTGGTTGAATGAGAAATGTCCCCATAGTCTTATGCATTTGAACACTGGGTTGGGGAGGCTTAGGGGGCGTGGCTTTCCTGGAGGAAATACGTCACTGGAGGCGGGCTTTGAGGCTTTAAAGACTCCTGTCTTGTCCAGTGAACTCTCAGCTGTTGTTACTCCAGCTGCCACATATGCCGCCTGCTGCCTTCTGTTCCCTTCATCTTGAACTCTTTGCAACCATAAGCCCAAATAAACTATTTTGTCCGGAAGTTGCCTTGGTCACAGGATTTCATCACAACAGAAAAGTAACGAAGACATCATCTGTCATCAATTTTAAAGCACAGCGCCAGGTTTTCATATCTCTGAATGTGGGAAGTGTCTTGCTTTACCATCATTGAATGGACCGCATCTTTTCTTTCTTCATAGATCCAAAAATAACGGAGCATCTTACGAGGGAGGGAACTCACTGAGCAGAGAACCTGGAGTAGTTCCTCCCATCACACAGAACACTGGGCTTTGGCTGCTGGCCGACATTAAAAGAAAGAGCCAAGATTCTATTCCTAGTCAATTAATCTGACAGAAAAGATAAGGCTTGTGACAGGTCTCCACCTCATCTTTCTGAACTGTCACAGCCTGGCAGCGCACCTGTTCCCAGGAGCCAGTGGGTCAGACTCATTCATCTACTCAGGTCCTAGGGTGCCATCCGCATGCATCACCTGGGGCCACCATTCACGGCTCCTCAACCTCTCTTTGTTACATGGGTTCCTTCTAAAACAAGGCAAATGAAACAAAAAACCCTTAAGATTTTCAAAGTTATTTCTAGAACAGAAACAGGAAAGAATGTAATGACTGTAATTTTTTCAGGCTTGTAGAAACCTGCTAGTCAAAGCAGTCTTACTGTGTGAGAGTTAAGAGGGAGGTACTGATGGAGTGAAAGGAGTAGTGATCCCAGAGTTGCTGGTATCACTTGCTTAGGGACAAGACACACACACACACACACACACACACACACACACACACACACGCAGACAGCAAAATCCGATTATAAAGCAGGCTAGGAGGCACTTGTCTGGGGACCCAATCTCTAAGAGCACTGAAATACAAAATCCATAAATCAGAAATACGATGCCAGCCAACAGGTTTCTGAAAATAGTTCTTTGTGGTGGCTGAGACACAGGTTGGTCTTGTTCCCATCAAAGGAGACATTGACCTTTTTGAAAAGTAGTTTAAAACTAAACAAAATAAACCCCCAATTCCCGAAGCCTATTTCAAGTTAGTTTTTGTGGTGCTTGTAAGCATCACATAGTGTGCTTAGGGGAGAGGCCGCAGGTCTTAAAAACCTGGACCCGAAACCGACAGTCATGGCCTGTAAAGATCTGCCAACAACTCTGCCCAGGACCTAAGCTTGATGTCAAGCTAACAGGGTGTTTGGCAGAAGCACAGATACTGATAGAAGACATAAGTCCTTGTTGGATGGTTTAGAACAAGGTACCATCAACACTTTAGTTACAAGATCTGCAGCAGTGAGAGGAAGTCTGGAGAACTGTCTCCCAACAGTGAGGTCCTGTGTTGAGTTCACGAGTTAAGGTGGCTGCCGTCCCTACACTACTAGAGCCCCACATGGAAGCACATATAGAAGAAACAGTAAACATGGTCCCGCTTCAACCTGCAGCACGGCATGTTTACTCCGGCATGGCTTGAATGGAAAGCTCAACTTAGGGTAGGAGATGGGAAAGATAAATGAGGAATAGCTCTTTTCCTTTGTCTGGTGAAATCAATATTCGGTGTTCTGTAATTCAGAGGCAAGAATAAAATTGGATGTTTAAATGGAGTTGGGAAACTTTCCCTACAGGCATTCCAAGAGTTGGAGATGTAGTTATGCAGAGTCCCCCTCCCCCTCCACTCCAGTTCCCGCAGAGACCTTCTTGTTTACTTTTGGCTATTATCCAACAGCTTGCACTACCTTTCTATATACTTCAAAGACTTCAACCAAGTTACCAGATTTCATACAAATGGAACTTGATGCATTCTGAACTTAAGCCGATTGGAAACATTTTGCATAAAGTGTGTAAGTCAGCAAACTTGAATTTCTCAGTCTTTAGGTTCAAAACAGCCCTCCTTTTGCTTTTTACAGTGTTACATTCAACTTCATAACTGTATTCATTGGCAGGCCGGTTCTATTTTAGAAAGTAGCATTAACACAATACCACTAACCAATCGGTAGATGTCATTCATATTTCATACTTTGGTACTAGTCCTCTGTCTGGTCTAGTCTAGGGTCTTAAACTGAGTACAATTTCGTGACATCTTGGACTCCTCCATTAGGACAATTTCTCTTTTCTTTCTTTCTTTTTTTTTTTTTTTTTTTTTTTTTGTTTTTCAAGACAGGGTTTCTCTGTGTAGTCCTGGCTGTCCTGGAACTCACTCTGTAGACCAGGCTGGCCTCGAACTCAGAAATCCACCTGCCTCTGCCTCCCAAGTGCTGGGATTAAAGGCGTACGCCACCACCGCCTGGCATTAGGACAATTTCTTACGCTTTATGTTTTACAAATTCCATTTTTGAAAAATCCTTTAATGTGGATTTGTTTGTTGTTTGCTTGTGACGAATACTGAGCATCTGTTGAATTAAGAAATATCTTAGATGTTTCATCGTATTTCTTTAAGAAATATCTTAGATGTTTCAGATGTCAATGGGAAGTGTTGGCTGATAAAAAGCCGCAGGCACGTGGACTACCAATCTGTACTGTCCCTTGCTTCCGTATGACAGCGCCTGCAAGTACAGAGTGTGACTCAGTCTATTCGTCACAATGTTTGCCTTCAACACACTCCCCCACACCTTCTCTAACGGCTGCGAGCCCTCGTGGATAGGGCGCACATCTCATTCCTCCTAAACCCTCTATGATGAGTATTATTTTTATAATCAGAGAAAAAGCAAACACTGTTAAGCAACAAGTTCACACGTTACAGTGTAACTCGGCGCCCACTGTGAGTTACTAGGATACTGATCCCATACCGTGTCCTCTTGAGGGGGTTTCCACATCAACAGGCTCCAGAATCAGCCTTTAAAGCATCTACTTGAAAAATGTTTCAAAGCGTATTTGAACCACAAATAGGCCATGTGTTGTTATGTAAGCCAATCTAGAAAGGAAGTTATACCAAGTCACTTAACAGGGAAAGCAGATGAAAATGACAACAGCAAAAAAAAAAAAAAAAACAAAACAAAACAAAAAAAAAAAAACTGTTCCTTCTTGATAGATTCTGACAAAGAGGAAAAGAGAAAGCTGCCCCTCAGGGTGGAGGGCCGAGGATGGCAAGGCTCACTCTTCATTTAAACACGAGGACAGATCGGAGAGCTGGATTGAAGTACTTAAAACACGGGAACTGCATCGGCTGCAGGTCAGAAATGGAAGACAGATACAAAAGTAAAAGACAAAGCCAGGAGAGCCACCGAGGGACACCCGAGCTGAGAGATAATAGCCAGAAAGTTGTTTCTCCCAGATCGTGGTAGACTTATTTCTGCAGATCGAAAAGGCTCAGAGTAGCCAAAGGGATTTTTAGATTAATGGAGAATCCCAGTGAATTGACTGGGGAGAAGCCTGGGCAGTCAGCTCCACTGAATGTCACAGTGAAGGAAGAAATGGACCTGGGGAAGGGGTAGGAGGGTGAGGGCAAGGTGAGACTCCCGTGGGATACAGGACAGACTTGAGGGTGAATGGAAACAGCTGCAGTTCTGCAGAGGATTGTCTGAGATGAGAGGGACTCTGCTTAAGAACATCAAAGTCTGGACCAAGGAAGAGACATATGTGCACCCAGCGTGGATATATTTGTGAAGTGAGAGATGTACCTCTGTCTTAAAACAGTGCTTTTGGTTGTAAGGAACACTGAGGCAAAATGTGGAGGAATGGAATGTCTGTGAACATCAAACACTGCCCTTCAGGCCTCTGTTTTTGTGTCCTGGGAGCCATTTACTTCAGGGAGTCTGGGCATTAACAGTCCCGGGACCCCCTGAGGACTGGAAGTTTCCAAGCATGGTGGTGAATTCCCATGGCTGCACAGCAGCTGGCATCCTGGTTCCTGCTTGGTCTCTTTGAAGAAGTGCACATTGGTTTTTTTTTTTTTTTGTATCTATTTCTAAGAAACCACAGACCTTTTGGAACCCCACTGCCATGTCCAGTGTCTACCCATGATTGTACTGCCCAATGGCCAATGTTTCTTCCTAGTGAACATCTTGACAAGAACAGTTGCAGCCATCGGAACTGGAGGAAAACTCCTAGGAGAGGCTTCTGGGAAAGATGTCCTTGCTTTTTAAAAAGCAGCAGAAGAAAAAAAAAATCTCTCTTTCTTTGTGTCTTTGTTTCCTGTATAGGAGAAAATGAAGATACAATTCCCGCACCCACTGCAGTCATTTTTTAACCACAGAGAAAGCTGTCATCTTCAGGGCCTCCATTGGAATGGTTGTGCCCCCTCCTCCCCACCCCAGATTTCATGTTTGAAACACTGCCCTAAAATGATGGTAGTAAGAGGCTCATCTGGGCTGTGGGTAAGTCATGAGGTCACCGTCCTCCTGAATGGGACTAGTGCCACAGGAGTCCTTGCCATTTCAACCTTGAGTGTACACAGCAGGGAGGCCCATCTTGCCTGTGAAGCAAATGGGGGCTGAATCACAAGAATGCCTGGCTCTGCTAATAGCAGAGTAACTGAAAAGGCCCATGGTCTCCGAGGAGTTACACATGAACTGATGAATCAAATCGAGAATTTAGTTCTTGAGCTCAGATGCCTCCAGAGCTCTTGAGGATATGCCCAAGGACTATGCTTGCTTGCGCTGTAAAGGGTTAGTTAGCAGACCTGGGTGCTTAAACCTTGCACATTCCGAAGAAAGTTCTGGTGCTTGTATGGATCCCTGGAGACAATGTCTGAATGTACTGACACCTTGGGCCACAGCTGATTAAAGTAGCTAACCATGATTCATAGTGGAAACTACTTAATTGCCAACACCCCTAGTCAGGCTACAGCATTTTGTTCTAAAGAGACCTAAAGAGAGAGCAGTTAGGCCAGTCAGCTGTAGCAACTCCTCCCGACTGACCCTCAGAAATGGCTCTCAACATCAAAGCACCCTAGCTGGTGACAGTACCTTGTATGTGTTCTCAAATTTACTCCTGGGGGATTAACACTTGCTTATGTGACTATCCCTCCCCGGTGGCCAGCTGCAGCCTTGCGTCTGGACTCTCCTACACTCTGCCCTGTGCACTTTTGCCTTGCCGATTTGAATCTGACTCCCATCACTGATATAAGTCATAATCGTGTGTCTTAGGTCTTCTGCATTCTGTGAACCCTTTGGGTATCACTGAATGTGACAGTGGTCCTGGGGCCCCACCGTGGCTCCTACAGAGCAGCCTGTTGAGTCACGTGAGTTTCACGCACACTAACCCTTTAATCGTACATGTAGTGTGCCAGTATTGCCTCACGCCCTGAGCTGCTTTCTCATCTTGTTTTCTGTGATGCACAAGAGATAATAGTTTGATACAATTCCAACTGTTTATTTTTGCTTTGTTGTCTATGCTTTAGGCACTGTATTTTTCAAAAGTGTTACAAGGGGCTGGAGAGATGGTTCAGTGATTAAGAGCACTAACTGCTCTTCCAGAAGATATGGGTTCAATGCCTAGCATCCACATAGAGGCTCACAAATGCACACAGCTCTAGTTTCAGGAGATCTGTTGCCCTCTTCATGCCTCAATGAAAGGATTTCTGACTGGGAATTCTACTTTCTGCCCCCAGCCTAATATGGCTGCCTGCCAGTTATGAGGTTGTCTCTGGTCTTTGGAGGATTCATATTCATATTCATCCATTCTCTCTCTCTCTCTCTCTCTCTCTCTCTCTCTCTCTCTCTCTCTCTCTCTCTCTCTCTCTCTGTCTGTCTGTCTGTCTCTACACACACACACACACACACACACACGACTTAATAGAGACTCTGGGGATGAGGAAGATCTGCTTGTGTGTTCCTTTATTTGTTAAATACTCTCTTCTAAACTGTCCCAAATAAAGAGACTAATCCAAGAAAAGCAGCAAGCTGAGTGTGATGAAACAGGTCTTTAATTCTAGCACTCAGGAGGCAAAAGTTGGTAGATCTCTGTGAGTTCAAGGCCAGTCAGGTCTACATAGTGAGACCCTATCTCAAATATAAATAAATAAATAAATATCAGCCAGTTTTGATCTTGTCATTCACCTGGTAATGACAGGAATGGCTCCCTCATCTCAGCTTTCCAGAACCCTGGTCACACAACTACCTGAATCTCCACAGCCTGTGCTTCTCGGTGTCTCCCCACCTACGACATTTCCAGCTCCCAGGTTGTACCTGTGTAGCCTGATCAGTCTTTCCCCAGCTCAGTATTCCTACAGCCCCATGTCAGCAGGGGAAAGCACCACTGATGACCCTGTAGTCCCTGGTCCTGGTGAAGCTGGGAGCCTGCTGGCAACAACTGGCGCTGTTGGCTCTTCCTCCACTTCTTCTCCCTCTTCCTCTTCTTTCTCTTCATTTTCCTCCATCTCTTCTTCCTCATCTTCCTCTACCTCTTCCTCCTTCTCTTCCTCCACCTCTTCTTCCTTCTCTTCCTTCTTCCTCTTCTTCCTTCTTCCTTTTCACAGGTCTCATGTGGCCTCAAGTTCAAACCATGGACTCCCAACCCTCCTGCCTGTACCTTCCGCGTGCTGGGGTTACAGGTGCAATGCTTTCACCCGTCAGTTATCTTGGCTTCTTCTCTGTGGAGGGCTCAACTAATTTATTCCTTCCTCTTCAGTTCGTTCTCTCACAGGAAGTTTTTAAATTCTGTTTCTTTCCTTGCTAACACAGGAATGGCTACCATCTTTCACTCAAGATGGAGTCTCACTAGCATGCCCAGGCAGACCTTGTGTAGTTACTCCACAGTCTAAGTAAGCAATGAACTTGTGGTCCTCCTCCTCAGCCTCCTGTGTATCTGGGATTACAGGCTTGTACAGTAGCCTTAGCTTGCAGTTTCCTCATTAATTTTCTATCTATTAGGTTCTAGAATTGTTCCATGGGGTTATTAAGGAGATATATATATATATACACACACATATATTCCTTCAATTCTGTTAATATTTGCTTCACTTATCTAGAGTCTACAATGTTGAATATATATATATCCATATATATATCCATATATATATATATATATATATATATATATATATATATATATATATATATATCCAATTATTATTATACTCTCTTTTTGAAATACAGGATCTTTTTATATAGTCCTGGCCATCCTAGAACTCAGTGTTACCATGATTAGCCTTGAACTCATGGGGATATGATCACTTCTGACTTCTGATAGCTGGGATTAAAGGTATAGTGTCAACATGCTTGACCTACAAATTTTTGGAAGTTGTAGAACCATAAGAACAGAAACTACCCGCTTTACTGACTTGTTTTCTGCACCTTGAATGGAAACTCAATGAGGAGAAAATTAAGCAACATTCTCTAGGCCAGTGGTTCTCAACTTGTGGTGTGTGTGTGTGTGTGTGTGTGTGTGTGTGTGTGTATATATATATATATATATATATATATATATATATATTTTTTTTTTTTTTCCTGAGGACAACATCAGGGTTGCAGCATTATTAAAGGGTTGCAGCATTAGGAAGGTTGAGAATCACAGATCTAGGCTCTGCAGCTGCTAAAGGCCAAAGCTGGGACTGGGACCGGCCAGCCGCTACTGATACAGTCCATCTTTTTTTTTTTTTTTTTATGTACTTCTGTGAATTTGGTATCTTAAGTGCAAAACCTCAGAGAGACATGTGTTCTGTCATCTGAAAGTCCTGAGGACATCTTAGAAACTGACCTCGGCTTGAGGCCACTTGGGGAAACACCTCTTGTTCTGTGTTGATTTTGTTCAGGATATTTAGGGGCACACCAAATAAGAACCCTAAAAAGAGAGGGGGTCACTCCCTTGCTGGGTTGTCCTGTTTCTACATTTTATAAAGTTTCTTTTTCTGTTTCAGCACACCCAGCATGGCTAGAGAGAAATCTATTATGTCCTTTACTTTCCTCTGAGATAATGAAACCTTGGCGGCAACGCAAAGCAAAGCATTTCGGCCTTGGTCGCCTTCTCTATGTGGGTCAACAAGGATGCGGTATGTCATCTCCTGTCACGGACTGAATCGAGACAGAGGACTTAGGTACAGATATTAATGCAGAAAATAAGGGTGGCAGTGACAACATATTTTTCTGTCCTTGACACTTAGATATACTTTCCTTGGCAGTCTCAGGTGCCAGGGGCATCAGAGTCTTAAAAAATGGTCAAGAATACTCAGCTTCCAAAACTGCACAGATTTTAAAACCATATACTTCTTTAAAATGTGTTTGCATTTTTTTCAGCATCTGTGGTTTGTCACATTATATTTACTAATGCCAAAACATACTGGATCTGTGGTGTTGATGAGTGGCAGGGCTGAGGCAATGCTGTGTTTCAGAAGGCACCAATCCATTATTAAAAAACCCAAAGCAGCCAATAGCAAAATCCCTTGTTAGTATGCATTAGCATGCATAAGGTGGTCTTTAAATTTGGGAAGATTATTCTGCAGAAAATAGTCACAAATTAAATATACCTTTTCTTTCTTGCTTGCTTTCCTTTCTTTTTTTTTTCTTTTTCCAAGCTACAGTTTTTGATCTCTCCCTCATCAAATCCACTCAAAGCGCTGTGCCCAAGGAGCCAGCACAGAGTTTAGACTCTCTTTTTAAAAGTCAGTTCCTGATGCTGCCTACGGTGATCTTAAAATCTTGGAACACTAAGTTCTCTGAGAAAGTAATAATCCATCTACAACTGGGAGCTGGGTTTCTGAGAGCTGTCAGCAGGAAGTCAAAAGTTCAGCACAAAGCAGGACCAAAGTCAGATTCCCCGTCTACAAATGTGCAAATTCTACTCCGTCTCTGAAGGTAAAGTCTATGGATACAGGGCAAGAAGGAGGTTCACAGTGTGGCCCAGAGAAGCAGACAGGATCTGAAGGAAAAAGAGATACCAGAGAGCAACATCTTCTGAGGAAACAGCCCACAGGCTCCCAAAACCCGACTGTCTTTTTGTTTGACATTCTGTCCATGAAGCAGGCACTACACTGAAGTCTATCTTGTCTCTTGCTCTCTTAACAGGCATATTTTAGAGTCTTCTGCTGCTACATGATGTCAAGCTCCAGAATGAGGGCACTTTCTTAAATCACTGAAATAACTCAGCAGCAAGTCCATCAAAGGGGACCATCTGCACTTAAATCATAACGCCCTCTCCAGAGTCAAGGTCAAACATCTGAAGCACTTCAATATAAACAACTCTGGAGACTGACGGGGTTTGAGGGCTCCACAGCCCTTATAGACTGTAAGTCTCAAAACTATACCTTCTGCATGTTATAAGCACTCGTGTAAGGAAATGCATCTTTTAGATCTTACTTCATTTTTTAAGTGCAGTTTTCCGTGTGTGTGTGTGTGTGTGAGTGAGTGTGTGTGTGTGTACAGGAACACATGCATTTGGAGACCAGAAGAGCCCTCCATTACTCTTCACCGTAGTTTTTGAGACAGGATCTCTCACTGACCCTGAAGCTCCCCATCTGAGCTACACTGGTTGCTCAGTGGGCTCCAGGGATCTCTCTGACTCTGCACCCTTCCACAGTGGTAGTGTTACAGGTACCTGCAGACATG
This sequence comes from Arvicanthis niloticus, assembly GCF_011762505.2. Taxonomy (NCBI): domain Eukaryota; kingdom Metazoa; phylum Chordata; class Mammalia; order Rodentia; family Muridae; genus Arvicanthis; species Arvicanthis niloticus. Next base: position 71,604,095 of record NC_047670.1, on the reverse strand, counting down.
CCAGGCTTTTATGTGGATGCTGGGTATTTGAACTCAGGTACCCTGTTCTCACAGCAAGTTCTCTACCCACTCAGCCATCTCCTCAGCCCAAAGAGTTTACTTTATAACACTTTCATGTTTTATTTCCTGTAACACAAATCATTTTTGTTAAGGATTGCTTTGGGTCTCGGGATGATTCCAATTTTGTTCATTATTATATTTGAAAATACAGGCACACTGAACACCATCAAAAAAGACAAATGTGCACATTTAACCAAATACGTTATTAACTATTTAAATATTCAAGATATAAAGTAAATCAAAGCTATTATTGTACAGGTCTCGTGGAAAGTTTCATATCCAATTTTGTTATGACCACTAAAATCTTTCCACAAGCTGGAGAACACAGAGGCATCAAGCCATCGCTGAGCATCATCTGTGGACATCTCAGCTACTACAGCAGGTGGGAGAGGGCCACAGTTTGCACACTGCCTTACTTCAGTTCTTATAATGAGCAAAACAATCCATTCAATGGGTAGAAGGTTATCATATTTTCATTCTATTGATGAAAAGTTCAAGTACAAAGAATGTGAAGGCGTCGTCTAAGGTTACTTTTGAAGAAAATGTCATACACATATCTAGATTCTAGTAGCCATAAGTGTAATCCAGCCCCAAGAGTCATCCAGCAGCCCTAAGCACAATGGCATCTCTGTAGCACGCTTCTCTTGCTGGTCCTGACTCCCTTGCATATGCCAGTATCCTTTACATTTAAAGACCTGGTCGCCGTTATTTCACAGTGATGTCAGATGCTCAAAGTGCATCTCCTGTCAGTGGCATCGCTTCAAATTTGGAAAATTCAGAACGTTTGAAAGACGTTAGAGTTACATAAAAGAGTTGGCTTTTCTGAGTTCTGATATGCATGTCCACACAGATGATAAAGGCACGGACATTTGGTTTCTTTCCCAAATGAGCTCACTCACATTTTGCTTGGGTACATCATGTTGCCTTCTTTCTAGTCACTTGCCTTCCAAAGGAGGGAATAGCTTGGCTCTTATTATCTCGCGCATCTCGTTTTTAAATAGAATCGGGCTGAAATTCTTTGTACAAAAGGTCTTAAGAATTCCATCTGTTGAGATGAAGAGATGCGAATAATTGATTTCATCCATCACAAACCTTTGACAGATGGACACCTCACTTTTTTTTTTAATTTACAAAGATCCCGTTCAAATCACTTAAAAGTGAGCAAATCAATAGAAAAAAGGGACAAGAGGTATTGATCAGAGGTTCCATGTACTAAGTAAAAATAGCAAATAGATGGAAGATGCTTTTAGTAGAGACACTGCATAGGAAGACATGAGGTTTCTATCAGCTTGGCAAGAAGAATGAGGAAGAGGAAGAAGAGAATGAAAGGAGAAGGGGAGGGGAAGGAAGAGAGGGAGAAAGAGGGGAGAAGAGGGGCATGAAGAAGGGGGAGAATACAAATGAATACAATATTGGTTATGGGCTGTTTCTCCCATAGTTATGTTTATGTGCACCCACTTTAATAAATCAAGGCTCTACCTCAAACTACTTGTTTAGAAGTTTACATGCAGACGAGCAAGCTCACAAAGAGGGAAGGGGGACGGTACTACCATCCTGATAGCCAGGCATGCTTTGTTTCTTTGGTCCTTTCTTTCTCCTTTTTTTTTTTTTTTTTTTTTTTTTTTTTTTGAGAATTTAAGATGCAGCCACTGTATACCCATCTTTTCTATACTCTTTCTCCTTCAACTCTTCCCATGAAGCCTACTCCCCCCAAATTCATGACCTCTTTTTTTAGTGTGTGTGTGTGTGTGTCTGTGTGTGTGTATGTCTGTGTGTGTGTCTGTGTGTGTGTATGTCTGTGTGTGTGTGTCTGTGTGTGTGTGTCTGTATGTCTGTGTGTGTCTCTGTGTGTTTGTCTGTGTGTCTGTGTGTATGTGTCTGTGTGTGTCTGTCTGTGTGTGTCCGTATGCATGTCTATTTAGTGTTGCCTGTATACCTGTGTTTCAGGCTGACCACTTGCGATCGGTAATCCAGGAGCTGCTTTCCAGGCGTCTTTTTTAAAGGCTATAGGGACAGTGCATCATTTCTTCACTGCTGGCTGACCGATGCTGAGGGCTCGCTCTCCAGGTAACGCTCCTTGCTTCCAAGATCACCTACCTTCACCTACTTACTATGTCTTGTCCTAAGATAAAGTTTCATTGTAGTTTGGGCCTTAAACTTGTAGACAAGTCTGGCCTTGCATACCTCATCTTCTTGCCTCTACTTCCCAAGTACTAGGTCAGAGGCCTGTGCTACCACACCAGGTTCTCGGTTTGTAAACATGCACTCAAACGTGGCAATTGTGGTCATGAGCCTGGGAGTAGTCCTTCTGCTCCCACAAGCCTTCCCTTCCTCTTCCCTTCTGTGCACAGCGGTGCTGATGGCGGTGAGAACAATCTCAGTCTGGACTCACAAAAGACAAAAGACAACCTGACAGATGAGAAACTGCTGGTTTTCATGCCTTTAACACAAGAGGTTTTCTAGAAGATTATCTGATAATTTTTGGCTTATATGGTAGCTACACTGAGACTCTTAGGAGCGGCAAACATGCTAGAACCACCCCACTTTAAAAAGTTTTCCAAGTGGAAGGTCTTCTGTTCCTTTAGCTCATGACTTGCAGACTCTTGTGAGTTGTGTAATGCTATCTTCAAGCGAAATTTCATTTGAAAATCTAATACCCAAAAGTGAATGATATGAAATTGCTGTGGTTGGAGAGGACTCACAGAGTGCAGAGCCTGCCTGCCTACAAGTCTCTCCTTCTGCCAGGCACAGTGCAGTACACAATAAACTGGCTCTCTGTGATATTGAGCAAGTCCAACAAATACAGGCTAGACCACTAGTGCCATCTAAGTTATGCCAACTTGACACGAGCTAGAGTCATCTGGGAGGGGGGGAACCTCAATTGAGAAAATGCCTCCATAAGGTCAGGCTATACACAAGCCTGTAGGACATTTTCTTTATTAGTGATTGATGTGGCCAGGCCCAGCCTACTATGGGTGGTGCCATTCTTAGACTTGTGGTCCTGGGTTCTATAGAAGAAAGCAGGCTGAGCAAGCCATGGGAAGTAAGCCAGTAAGCAGCACGCTTCCATGGCCTCTGTATCAGCTCCTGTCTCCAGGTTCCTATCTTGCTTGACTTCCTTCAATCATGAACAGTGATGTGGAAGCATTAGCCAAAGAAATCCTTTCCTCCCCAGCTTGCTTTTGGGCATAGTGTTTTACCACAGCAATAGAGACCCTGACCAGTACACTGGTTAAATGCTCTGAAGATGACTGTAGAGATGGACCTTGTTCTATGACTGCGGGGGGCACTGCCCTGTACCGACAGACTGATTGGACCAGGGTGGGCATCTGATCTGCTGAGTCTTTCTATAAATGACCAAGTAATGTTCTGAAAACACAGCAGGAAAATTCTTCCGGGGGGGGGGGGTACATTCTGGAAGGTTGAGCTCCTCTGTGGGAACTGTGGACTTGAAATGCACACGGAGAAAGAAAAAAAAAAAAACAAAATAAGATATGCAGAAAGAAGGCAGAGAGCGGGGAGCCTTGGGTGGTATGATTAGGAGCTGTCATGGCAAACACACTGAAGGCACTGAGTCGAAATGACAGGGGGAAGGGGACCCGAGAAGGAGTGAAGGCTGCTCCCAAACTCCCTGGCCAGACCACAGATTACTGACAAGCCTCAAAGTTAATTCCAAGATGGCTTCTGGCACTTCCCCAGTTTCCGGTCTCCACCTCACAGTTAACTCAACATTCCCAGTCGGGCTCACTCTGGAGAAGCCTCACAGACCCACCACACAGTCTGCTCCAGTTCTCAAATATGTGATCCAGCTGAGCAGTTACCACAGGAAACCAGGTTTGAATATTGGATTGTTCTATTATCTGAAGACCAGGCAGACACCAGTAACTGGACGACCTCTTTTACTCTGCTAATAAGACAGGAATCAACTTCAGGAAAAAAAAATATCCAACTGTTACCTAGTTTGCAGATCCATATTGTTGACACGGGGTTAAAACCTAGGTTTTCACTGAACACCTAGGGTTTTCAGTGCCCTGCATGGTATTGAGTCTTAGGCTGGGATGCGGCAGACATTGCCTTTGGGAGGAGAATGAGTGGGCAGAGCTCAGGGAAAGATGACTTTGCTCTAACCTTTGTGTTTTAAACACTGTTAGACATTTAAGACATTCTTATCTGTTCCATGTACTAGAGTCTGGTCAAGATTAATTTAGCAAATGTTCCTGCAGCTGCACGGAAAGTAAGTCAGAGTCACTAATGTCGTCACGGCGTTTGGAACGCTGTGCTCAGTCCTCTCGTCAATTCTACAGACTGACTTCTCAGTTCAAGAGCCAAACGATTCCGAGCACTGTGTCACGTTCTCATCGCTGAAGGGTGCACTTATGTAACGATAATACGTCTTCCTGTTGACATTTATAGCATCTTTCTCCTCCCAAGTGTTAATGAAGCACAAAAAGGTATCACGGGAGCAAAAATACATGTACTTTCCCGTAATAATTGAACTGGACGGGCAAAAGAACAGCAAGCACACTGAGGCCTCGGATGGTACTGTTGCCTAAATTGGTTCATGCAACTCACCTAACACCAGCAAAATATGCATTCTTTTCAGGCCTTTAGCCAGGTACACAGTGTTCTAAACCATAACATGCATCACATTTTGAAAGAACTTAAATCATGAGATAGACTCCTTTACCGTCCACTGAACTCAACCTCGACCATCACTGAATACAAATCAGCAACAGGAAGATAGCTACAAAGTTCCAAGTACTTAAAAATTAAAGAGCTTAAATTTATGCCTGGTAACTGAAGAAATCACTGCGAGATTAAATTATAAAGTATCATAAACTAGATGCAAGCAAAACACAATAATCTATGGGTCACAGCTAATGCACTTCTTAAAATACTCCTCTCTGCGCTAAAGAAAATGAATTAGCGGCTAAAATCTGCACACCAAAGTCCAAGCTCAGATGACATCTCTGGTAAATCTAACCAAATACAAATTCCAAAAAACTCTTCAAGGAAGTTGCCAACTCAGGGTAGCATTATCCCAATAATGAAACCCAAAGTGTTACAGGAAGAGAAAATCTGCACAGCAGTGTGACCTGATGTAGACAGACTCTAACACAGAGGACAGAATAATACTTCATAACAAGTTGGGTTCATTCCATGAACCCCAGGGTTGTCGTCACATTAGAAAACAAATCAACATAACTCACCGTGTTATCAGACTAAAACTGGAATCTTGTCATCATCCTAAAAGATGAAGACAGTGAAGTCCAAATTCCTTCCTTGTAAGAATCCACCACAGTGGATTAAAATAGAAGGGAACACATTCAACCCAAAAGGGGGTTTTAAAGAAAACCTCACACTTATCATCTCCTCTCACACTGGACGTGTACAATATTATCCCTGTAAGACTGAACTCAAGGCAGAAATGTCAACTCTTGCCAAGTTTACTAGATGTTACACTAGAGCTTCAACTATGCAATATTATTTTTTATATTTTATAATATAAAAAAAGAGTTCACTTTCTCCAAAAAATTGTTTGAAAAGACTGAAATGGAAAAAATGAACCTACTTGGAGATGAGATGACTGTCTGTACAGAAGGTGCTAGGAGATCCACTTTTAAAAGTTACTAGAACTAGTGAATACCTATAGAAAAGCAGAATGCCACACCCACGCGCAAAGGCTGGCCACATTTCCGCACACTAGCTAACAATGAGCTGTCAGAAAATACAGGCTCTTAGCTGGTCTGCTTCCACGAAGACACCATACTCTGACCCACCCCAGAGTATCCTCTGCACTCAGAGCAGTTGGTAAGAACCCTCCCCCATAACCCGAAGTCCCAGAGCTGCAGCTGGGAGCCCAGTGCACTAGGGACCTATCACCTACCAACACTACCCCCTTCTCCCCCCTCCACCTGGTCCTTTCTGCTGGGGCAGACTCCTAGCTGGTCTGCTCCCAGGAAGACACCATATTCTGACCCATTGTCACAGGTTCCTTCCAGTCTGAGCCAGTGCTCTGAGCAGACCTTGGGTGCTAGCTCTGCAACCAATCCTGCAACACCCAGAGGAAGCTGGTCTCCCAGGAGCTCTAACACACCCAGAATCATAGGCTTTCAGGATCTCAAAGGAAGCCTGACTCCCATGAGCTCATATACCCAGGATCTCAGGATCACAGAGACAGCTGGACTCTGAGGACTTCTGACACTACTATGATAACAGGAGAGGCAGGCTTCAGTCAGAGACAGTGAGTACAGGTAGCACTAGAGACAACCAGATGGTGAAAGGCAAGCCCAAGAACATAAGCAATAGAAACCAAGGTTACGTGACAATCATAAGAACCCGGTTCTCCCACTATGGCGAGTCCTGGATACTCCATGACAGCAGAAAAGCAAGATTCAGATTTAAAACCACTTCTCATGATGATGATAGAGGGCTTTAAGAAGGATATAAATAGATGGGCAGTGGTGGCACATGCCTTTAATCCCAACACTTGGGAGGCAGAGGCAGGTAGATTTCTGAGTTTGAAGCCAGCCTGGTCTACAGAGTGAATTCCAGGACAGCCAGGACTACACAGAGAGACCCTGTGTAAAACAAAAACAAAAACAAAAACAAAAACAAAAAGGACATAAATAACTCCCTTAACGAAATACAGGAGCCCACAGGTAAACAGGTAGAAGCCCTTAAAGAGGAAACACAAAAATCCCTTAAAGAATTGCATGAGCTGTCAGAAAATAAGAGAAAGCATTTATAATACCATTAAAAAAACCAAAATGGGTGAAATGGTAAAAGTCACTGTAAACCTCAAAAAATAGAAACTGTAATCTAAAAAAAAAAAAAAAAAAAAAAAAAAAAAAAAACCAGTAGAGGGGAAAAATAAAGAAAAGCCAAGAGCTAAACAGGTGAAAAGAAACGCTGTACACGTGGATCAGAACATCACAGCATCAAACCAAATCTCATAAGTTCCTCCTTTCCCCAATAGTCTTGTTCAAAATTAGCCAACAGATTTCAGTTAATATGGAAATCCAAAAGACCTAGACTAGTGCAGAAAAAAACCTCAAACAAACCAACCAAACAAACATAAACAAGAAAAGTCTTATCCCCAGCTCTGACACAGAGCACCTGCTGTGCCCCTCCCTCCTATTGGCTCTCAGCTCTCTTGGATCACACACATCTTTCCCCTCTCACCTTCCTTCCTCAGCTCATCACTTCATCCTGCACACCTGCCCACCCCACCCCACCCTCGAACTCCAGCAGGCATTCCCTGGGAGCCCATCAGCCTATCCTGCCAGAGAAACAAGTAGGCCAGCTAAGCATGTAGGCAAGCTTCAGATCTCTATTCTCTCTCCTCTCTTCCAAATACTATCCCCCAGTCTCACCCTCAGTTCTGTAGTAGACTACCTGTTATGTCCTGTCCTCACTCTCTGTCCCCGTTCCCAGGCCACTAAGCAAATCCTGGTGGAACACCTGCGTTCCCCACTTCTGAGGATCCCTTCAGACTATGCAACTCCTAGCCTATCCCTAATTCCTATTTGTCATCTCCCAATACCTAGAAACGTATTTCCCCCAGAATCCTTAGTGGCCACACCTATCAGGATCCTAGAAGAATTTCTTCTAGGAAACACACAGTCACTACATTTTCCTAAGAACCAGAAATAGCAACAGAAACCAAGGAACAAAACAGCCATCCAACAAAGACAAAACCAGGTATTAGCACTTAGAATTGCAATCTTTCCAAACCTAGATGCTTAGATGCCAGCATAAAAGCACAATCAATAACAGCCAGGACAATGTCTTCACTAGAGCCCAGTAGCCTTACAAAAACAGGTCCTGAAAACTGCAACATAGATGAAGCACAAGACAAAATTCTTGAATAACCTTAATGACTATGATAGACGTCTTTAAAGAAGAAATGAATAAAGAAATTTTTGAAAACACGAACAGTGGAAGGAAGCGAATAAACCAGCTCAAGACCTGAAGGTGGAATTAGAATCAATAAACAAAACCCAAACTGAAGAAATCTGGAAATGAAAAATTTAGGAACTTGAATGGTAATCTCACAGGCAAGTCTAGCCAACAGAATACAAGAGACAGAAGACATAATCTCTGGTATTAAATAAACAATAGAAGAAATGAATAACTCTGTCAAAGAAAATGTTAAACCTAAAAAACTCCTAGCACAAAACATCCAGGAAATCTGAAATTACTATGAAAAGAAAAATAGCTTTAAAAAAAAAGCATAGAAGAAAATATCCCTAACTTAAAGAAGATGCCTATCAAAGAACAAGAAGGCTATAAAACGCCAATAGACTGGACCAGAATAGTAAATCTCTTAGGCACATAATAATTAAAATAATAAACATACAGAACAAAGAAATATTAAGAGCCAAAAGGGAAAAAATCACATAACACATAAAGGCAGACCTACTAGAATTACACCTGGCTTCTCAATGGGGACACGAAAAGCCAGAAGGGCAAAGGCATATGTGCTGCAGGCTCTAAGACAGCGCTGATGCCAGCCCAGACTACTATGCCCAGAAAAACTTTCAACTACAATTGATGAAAAAAGTAAGACACGCCATGATAAAACCAAAATTAAGCAGTATCTATCTGCAAATCCAGTCCTACAGAAGGCACTAGAAGGAAAACTCCAACCTAAAGAGGTTAACCACAGCCAAGAAAACATAAGAAATAAATAATCCCAGAATAGCAAATCAAAAGAGGGAAAAATACTAAAACACACACACACACACACACCACCACCACCACCACCACCACCACAACAACAACAACAACAACAAAATAAGAGAAATTAATAAACCCTGTTCATTGACATCTCTCAACATCATGGTCTCAATTTCCCAATAAAAAGACACAGACTATAACAGAATGGATGAGAAAACAGATTCATCCTTCTGCTGCATCTGAGAAACACACCTCAACGTCAAGGATAGACATCATCTCATGGTAAAAGTATGAAAAAAAGATACTCCAAGGAAATAGACCTTTAGGAAGCAAGCTGGTTTGGCCATTTTACTATCTGATAAAATGAACCTCAAAGCAAAACTATTCAGAGAAAATAGGGAGGATACTACATACTAATCAAAGAAAAATCCACCAAAAAGACATTGCAATTCTTAACATCTATGCACCAAACACAAGAGCACCCAAGTTTATAAACAATCCCACAGCTTAAACCACATATTGGCTCTCACATACGGATACTGGGAGACTCTTGCCAATAGGCAGGTCATCCAGAGAAAAACTAAACGAGATGCTGAAGCTAACTGACATTATAAGTCAAATGGCCACCAGATATTCACAGACATTTCACCCAAAAATTAAAATTAAAAAAAAAAAAACCTTCTTCTCCACACCTCATGGAGCTTTCTCCAAAACTGACCACATACTCAGATACAAAGCAAGTCTTAAGAGATTCAAGAAAACTGACATTATCAGATCATCATGTTAAAGCTGGATAGCAACCACAGAAACCACAGGAAGCTTACAAACTCATAGAAACTGAACAGCTCACTACCGAGTGAAAAATGGTCAAGATGTGAATTAAGAAAGAAATTAAAGACTTTCTTGCCCTTTCTTTGACTGTCTGTGTTTATTGTATTGCTTGTTTCTTGACTATTTGCATCTATTGTATTGCTAGACCCTCAACCTAGAACTGACCTTAATACATGCATGTAATCAAAATGGTATAAAAGCATAAAGGAAGAGGGGGTATAGGATAGGGGTCCTAGGGATGGGAAATGGGGAAAGGAATTGTATTTACAGTACAAAATACATTTGTATTGTAAATAAATAAAATATCCAATAAAAAGACTTTCTAGAATTGAATAAAAATGAATACACAATGTACTCAAGCCAAATTGTAGCGATCTTATACTAACTTAGCAGCATACCTGAAATCTCTAGAATGAAAAGAAGGAATCACACAAAAGGAATAGATGGAAGGAAAAAACCTCATTAATGAAACTCACTAATAAACTTACTAATGAAATCAATAATAGGAACAAACAACAACAAATACAAATAATCAACGAAATAAAGAATCGATCAAAACAAATATGATTCTTTGAGAAAATCAGAAAGACTAAAAAACCCTTACCCAAATTAACTAAGAGGCAGAGAGAGAGAGAGAGAGAAAGAGAGAGAGAGAGAGAGAAAGAGAGAGAGAGAGAATATTCAAGTTAGCAAAAGTAGAGATGAGAAGAAGGATGTGACAGCAGACACTGGGGAAATCCAGAGAATCCTAAAAACCTCTACTCCAAATTGGAAATCTAAAAAAAATAGGTAATTTTCTGAATAGATGACACATACCAAAGTTAAATCAAGATCAGAGAGGCAACTTATACAGACCTATAATCCACTAGTAAAATAGAAGCAGTCATTAAAAGTCTGCAAAAAAGAAAGAATGAATTCTCCCCAGCTTTCAAAGAAGAGTTAATGCCTATACTCCTCAAATCATTCCACAAAATTGCCCAATTCGTCTACAGAGCCATAGTTACACTATGATACTCAAACCAAATAAAAATTCAACAAAGAGAGAATTACAGACCAATTTCCCTTATGAACATAGATGCAAAAATTATCAACAAAATACTTGCAAACTGAATCCAGGAACACATGAAAAAAATCATTCACCATGATCAAGCAGATGCCATCCAAGAGATGCATGGATGGTTCAACATATATAAATCTGTAAATGTAACCCATCATATAAACAAACTGAAAGACCAAAAGCACATGATCATCTCATTAGATGCAGGACAGGCCTTTGACAAAATCCAACTCCCATCATGATAGAAGTCCTTGAGATATTAGGGATACAAGAGACATAACTAAATACAATAAAGGTGGTTTACAGCGAGCTCATAGCCAACATCAACTTAAATGGAGAGAAACTCAAAGCTAGTCCACTCTCTCCATGCTTATTCAATATAGTACTTGAAGTATTAGCTAGATCAATAAGATAACTGAAATAGATCAAAGGGATACAAATTGTAAAAGAAGTTAAAAGTGTCTTCATTTAAAGATAATAGGATAGCATATGTTGGTGGCATTAAAACTTCCAGGAGACCAAGAAAACAAGGCCCTGTAAATCAGTATGGTTCAAGCTCATATGAACTCAGAGAGATTGAGGCAAGCATGCACAGGTTCTGTGGTACAGGGTCTGTACCACATGGGGCCCTAGAAATGAAAGAAGAATTGGACACAGCCCCCATCCATAATCCAGAAGCTACCTCTAATTGATAACCACTTGCAAATGAACATTTAGCTTTCTCCAAGGGTGTCTCACTGGGGAAACAAATTACCCTTAAGAGTAGGCTGCATGCCCAGCAATGGATGAACAACAGAAAACCAACTCAATGGCACTTTTGGGGTTTCTTGTCTCATAATATTATCTCAAAACTTTTCCTATCTATCTATCCATCTATCCATCTATCTTCATATGTATGAAAATATATGAAAAATATATATGAAAATCCCTGACATGATCTGTCTATATATAGTGTGTGTGTATATGTATACACACACATATATATACACATACATTTATGTATATATTATGGCTTCTAGTTTAGTGTTTTTATGGGATTCCTACATATATATTTGTTTGTTGTGCCTTTTCTTGGGCTCTTTTCCTTCTGTTTATTTGTTTTGTCCAATTCTGATATTTTAATTTTTCTTTTATCTTTTATATTAATTATATTCCCTTAGACGCCTTTCTTTTTCCCAATGAGAGGCAGAAATTGAAAGAATCAGGATAGAAATGGAAGTGAGGAGGAACTTGAAGGATTAGAAGGAAGAGAAAACATAATCAGGACAGACTATGTGGGGAAAATCCATTTTCAATAAAAGGGAAAAAAGGGGAGACAGCAAAAGGCTGGAGTTCAAACAAACCATCAAACAAACAAACACAGTATTCTCAGCAAGAGAGAAAAAAGTAGATCAGTGATCAAAATAGCAAATTCCCAAGTCCAGATCCGTGCGTGTGTGCACACACACATTGTCAACTGATTAAAAAATAATCCACTAACAAGGAAAGTTCTTCTTATAAATAGTGCTGACACAATCGCATCTATGTGCAAAGAAAGAGGTGCTACTTTGGACTCCAAAGAGTGCAAAAGATATTGACACAAAATGGATCATGATTTATAACCTGTATTTTTTGAGACAAGGGCTTGCTATGTAGCCTGGGCTAGCCTAGAACTACAATCCTCTTATCTCTGTCTTCCAATGGTCTAAAAGTAACAGAGGGCACTGCAAGCTGTAAATCACATATTCAGGGTCCAAACACTATATCCCTCCTAAATTCCTATACTCCAGACCTGAAGGACTTTATTACAGGCAACAGAGAAGCTTCTCGATGCTGTGGGTGAGCTGTTCACACTTCAGAGAGGAATATTAGGTGCTGAGAGTAAACGCTGAAGAGAGGTGGATTCCATCACTCCAGTTTCCCCAGTTACATCTTCTGCCTAAAAGATGAAGCCACCGCAAGATGTTCGATGATTTTTTTAAACTTTTCATACATAGAAATTGTGGCATCATATACACCAGGATGACAAGAAATGCCAAACTTAGGAGTGAAAGACATGTGTGGATTCACTGGTCTCTGTGTGGCTATGGGGAAGGAAATACGGTGCTGGTGCAATGAAAGCTAAAGCAACTTTTCTGTAATGTGAACACTTAGGTCACTGGTGAATCTCTAATGGTGCTTCACTGAAAGGGGGCACCAGGGTGAGTCCTTTGGCTGGACATTATGACAGCGTGCTCATTTGGCCCTGTGATGAACAGCCACAACGATTCTAAGCACATAAGTGTGATTACTTATTGAATGTGAGGCCCATTTTGTTATCCCTGCAAATGCTTTTTTATAGCTTCCCAAGAACTGAACTATGAGTTCGCCCATTCACCAGGTGAAGGAAGGAAACCAGTACCGTGACTATGTATCCTGACAGCCAGGACAGAGAAAGAGTCTCTGGTGGGCTTACCAACTTCTCCGCCACTGGTCTTCGCCAGTTTCCTCAGGGAAGCTAGGTAACCTCAGAACATATACAAATACTGCCTGGCATTTCATTAAAATTTTATCTTAATAAAAAATGGAAGAACACATTAAGTAGGCATTCTTGTTCGTACACACCAGAGGAAAATTGTCAAAATTTCTGTTTTATAATAAAAAGCCATGGGGACTGGGGAAGTGGCTCAAGAGATAAAGGTCTTGTTGTGAAGGCATGAGGACTGGGGCTCAGATTCCCAGCACACACATACATGCCGGGTGAGCATAGCAGTCAACCTATAATCCCAGAGCTTCAAACACAAAGTGGATCCCCAGAATAGTGGTCTAGATACACTGGTGAGCTCAACTGAGAGACCCTGCTCAAAAAATAAGGTGAAGATTGACTAGAGAAAATTTCTGATGTCATTCTTGCATGCATACAGACAGACAGACAGACAGACACACACACATACACACACACACACGGACATTCATTCACATGTGTATACCACACACACAAAGCATAGTTAAGAAGAATCATACACCATTCATGCACGCACACACATGCATGAACATGTACACGCATGTGGATATCCATAAACATATGTATATCATACATACAAAGCACAGGTTAAAAAACCACACACACACATGCACCTACACACACATGTATTGGTGTGGACAGAGTGTATTGGTGTATCAGAACCTCTTCCGGAGTCAAGACTCACCACACTGAGGGTGTGTCTGTAAATATTTATATCATAAGGTGTTAGGAGCCGCGTGAGCGTGATAGCATTCGCCATTACAAGATGGCGCGGGCATCCTGTCCTCCCACCAGTAAACAACTAACTAGGCAGGTGCAAAAGGCAAAAAGCGCGCCAAAGTCATTGCCCATCCCGGGGCGTATTATGGGTAATGAGTGAACAGCCAATCAGAAGTGAACACGCCACTCTAGGGTACATATAGCAGTGCCTTTTCCGGGCTTGGGGTCTTTCCGCTTCTGCTGATACAAGAATAAAGCCTCGTTGTGGTAACCACCCGAACACCGCCTCACGTGTCTCTTTCGCAGGCGAAGGAAACACGGAGGGGCTCGGAACAGTAAGGTGCTGTAATTGTGTTCTGGAAACTTGGCACTGTGTAGGAGCGACGGGACAACTTAGTAATAAAGGTCAGTTTAAGAGAAACTAGAAAAAATAACGGGTATTTTGAAACTAAGTACTATAGAAATGTACTGACAGAAATCGTAACAGTTGGGGATGTCCCTCAGTTGTAGAGCGTCTATCTAGCACACAGGAGACCCCAGATCTAAGCCCCAGAGACTAGAAATAGTGGCCAAACATATAAGACCAGCCCTTGGAAGGTGCAGGAGAGTCAGATGTTCCAGGCCATCCTCACTTAGGTAGTGAGTTTGAGACCAGCCTAGGCTGCATGAGAGACCCTGTTTCAAAAACTTCAAAATTATTGATTCTGGAATATTTTCTTTTTTGGACATTCTTTGCATATTATTTATTTATTTGCCATTACGATTTATTTATTTATTGTTTTGCTTTGTTTTTCAAGATAGGGTCTCTCTGTGTAGCCTTGGCTGTCCTGGAACTCACTCTGTAGATCAGGCTGGCCTTGAACTCAGAGATCCACCTGCTTTGACCTCCCAAGTGCTGGGATTAAAAGTGTGTCCTGCCACGGCCCATTCACATTTTATTTTTTATTATGATTATGAACATGGAATTTTAGTAAATTGATTCGAAGGAACAAAGGTTGATGGATGTGAAATAAAAAAGGTCTACTGCTCTCAGCGGCCTAAAGGCAGTCCACACGAGTTCACAGTGCCTCTGCCCGAAAGAGCAATTTGCAAATTTATTTGGAATAACAAAAACCCCAGGATATCGAGAACTATTCTCAACAATAAAAGAACTCCTGGGGGAATCACCTTCCCTCACCTCAAACTGTACTACAGGGCAATAGTAAAAACTGCATGGTATTGCTACAGAGACAGGCAGGAGGATCAATGGAATAGAATTGAAGATCCAGAAATGAGCTCACACACCTATGATCATTTGATCTTTGACAAAGGAGCTAAAACCATCCAGTGGAAAAGGGACAGCATTTTCAGAAAAATGGTGCTGGTTCAACTGGAGGTCAACACGTAGAAGGATGCAAATCAATCCATTCTTATCTCCTTGTACAAAGCTCAAATCCAAGTGGATAAAAGATCTTCACTTAAAACCAGATACACTGAAACTAATAGAAGAGAAGGTGGGGAAGACCCTCGAATACCTAGGCACAGGGGAAAAGTTCCTGAACAGAACACCAATGGTGTATGCTCTAAAATCAAGAATTAACAAATGGGACCTCATAAAATTACAAAACTTCTGTAAGGCAAAGGACATTGTCAATAAGAGAAAACAGCAACCAACAGACTGGGAAAAGATCTTAACCAATCCTACATCTGATAGAGGGCTAATACCCAAGTTATACAAAGAACTCAAGAAATTATACTCCAGACAACCAAATAACCCTATTTAAAAAATGGGGTACAGAGCTAAACAAAGAATTCTCAACAGAGGAAACTGGAATGGCTGAGAAGCACCTTAAGAAATGCTCAATATCCTTAGTCATCAGGGAAATGCAAATCAAAACAACCCTGAGATACTACCTCACACCAGTCAGAATGGCTAAGATCAAAAACTTAGGTGATAGTAGATGCTGACAAGGATGCGGAGAAAGAAGAACACTCCTCCATTGTTGGTGGGATAGCAAGCTGGTACAACCACTCTGGAAATCAGTCTGGCGGTTCCTCAGAAAACTGAACATAGTGTTACCTGAGGATCCAGCTATACCACTCCTGGGCATATACCCAGAAGATGCTCCAACATATAACAAGGGCATATGCTCCACTATGTTTATAGCAGCCTTATTTATAATAGCCAGAAGCTGGAAAGAACCAAGATGTCCCTCAACAGAGGAATGGATACAAAAAACGTGGTACATTTACACAATGGAGTATTACTCAGCTATTAAAAATAATAAATTCGAGAAATTTTTAGGTAAATGGATGGAACTAGAAATTATCATCCTGAGTGAGTTAACCCAATCACAAAAGAACACACATGGTATTTACTCACTGATAAGCAAATGTTAGCCCAAAAGTTTGGAATAGTGAAGACTCAACTCACAGATCACACAAAACTCATGAAGAAGGAAGACCAAGAGGGGATGCCTCAGTTCTACTTAGAACGAGTAACAAAAATACTCAAGGGAGCAAATATGGAAACAAAACATGGGACAGAAATGGAAGGAGGGTCCATCAGGAGACCATTCCACCTGGGTATTCATCCCATGTACCTAAGCTAGACACTGATGTGGATGGCTGGAAGTGCATGCTCTCAAGAACATGGTATAGCTGTCTCCTTAGAGGTCTGCCAGAGACTGACAAATTCAGAGGACGATGCTCACAGCTAACCACTGATATGATCAAGGGTTTCCCAATGGAGAAGTTAGAGAGAAGACGGAAGGAGCAGAAAGGGTTTGTGACCCCATGAGGAAAGCAACAATACCAACCATCCAGAGCCCCCCCAGGGTCTAAACCACCAGCCTGGGAGCACATTGGGAGGGACCCATGACTCCAGCGGTATATGTAGGGGAGGATGGCATTGTCGGGCATAGGTGGGAGAGGAGATTCTTGGTCCCATGAAAAACGAACACGGTGGGGAGGGGGGGAGTGAGGATGGGGAGGAGGTAGTGGGGGCACAGCCTCATAGAAGCATGAGGAGGGGGATGGGATAGGAGGTTTCTGGGTGGTGGGAGGAAGTGGGGTAAGGGGATAAAATCTAAAATGTAAATATAATACCCAATTAAAAAAAAAAACAGAAAAATCACACCCTCATGGAAGCACAGGGAGAGGGGATGGGATAGGGGGTTCCTGGGTGGTGGGGGGAATGGGGTTAGGGGATAAAGTTTGGAATGTGAACATTATATCCAATAAAAAAGGGAAAAAAGTTGTTAGAACCAACATCTTTAATAAAATGTCAACCCTCTAAAAAAATTATCTTAATACTAAAACTTGTTTTGAGAATTGTATATTGCAGAATACACAGCCTTGGTATATCTATTCATCAAGCAAGCTGAGTAGACCTGCTCAAACCTCTGATGTCCTGGAATTCCATCTGGATGCAGTGAAGACATAGCATCAGAGGCTTATCAATTTACTCTTCCCCCCACCCCTCTTCTAATATCTCAACGCCCGTAATCAGCTTGAAGAAGTCAATGAAGAGTCAGCGCCCCTATTCCCTGGGCTTGGGGACTAAGGTGGTTAATATTGGGCTGTCTTTCTAGGGAAAAGTAGTGGTTTTTGTTAGAACAGGGAGGATTAGCTAGGATTTATTGCATAGCCATAACCTATTGGTAGAAATCTGTATAACTATTATCAAGATGAAGTTATAATTTCTTAAATGGTACAAAATTTACTTTGATTTCAAATCTAAGGTTTTCATTGGTATGAGCTTTTTATTGATATAAAAGTGAGATGAATATTGATACTCTCATGGGCATTGTGCCTGTATAACACATTTAGGAATACAAGGCTTAGACCTAGTCCTTCTTTAACTTTTTTAAACTGATTTGAGATGGTTAGCCTGTGAGTTAAGGGACTATAGCAAATTCATGGCTTTGAGTTTATTGTTAGGGTGTTTTCTATATTTTATTTAGAAATAGCTCAGAGGAGTTAACAGACAACAGTCCAAATTACCTTACATGGATAGTTGGTTTTCAAAACGTCCTAAGTCCACAGAATTGACCTTATAAACATTTCTATATTAATGTTCATTTTAATTAGAGTCCTGTCTGCTCCTGACAGCTTCCTTGTCTTGGATTCTAAGAAGAAATTGAGCATCTTTGGAGTTACTCCAGTTGTGGGGAGACAGCCACTAGGCAAGAATTGCCTCTTTCCATCTACAGACAAATTACTGTCCAGAAAAGGACACACTTGCAGAATAGTCAACTGATTATATCTGCCTAGACAGAGTAATCAGCCCTTAATAATTCTGCATCACTAAGGTTTGTCAGTAGAGGGAGTGTCCAGGTGTTCAGAGGTCTCTATAAATTGGCTAGGTTTTAGAAGCTATGCTTTGTGCTTCCCATAATTTCAGTTAACTCAGTCATTCTGGATTTCTGACGGGGTTGAAAACTTATAGTCTCATAGCCAATCCTGGCTATTTACTTTGAGAGAAAAAATCTGAGTGGATGGTTTTCAGCTGACATTCATTCTAAAGCCAAGAAAAAAAAAAAAAAAGCCAGGTTCAGAACTAAGTGCTTTAGTTAGGAGAGGTTCTGGTTAGTCAACAAAATGATGGACTGGGTATTAGGACTATCTTGTACCTCACTGGTACAAATAGGCATAGTTATGCTCTAATTGCATGTTGAGAGAAAAGTTGTATTTTAACAGGAAGGGTGATATGTAGGAGGAGCTAAGGTGGGAGGAGTACCGAGAGGAAGAGAAGGAACAAGGAGAGGAGAAGAAGAAGGAGAGGAGCCTAGGTGATGAGAGAGAGAAAAGGGGGGATATGGAGGCAGATGTTCACGTGTCTCCACCAGTCAAAGATAGTTGATATATCTAGGCTGGGTATTGGGTTACACTTCTGATTGAGCATTACCAAACTTATAAAGCCTTTGATTAACATTTTAAAAAGTTGTATAAAAGCAAAAAGGAAAAGGGGGCATGGGATAGGAGTTTTCTAGGGAGGGGAAATGGGGAAAGGGGATGGAATCTGAAATGTAAATAAAATATCCAATTAAAAAAAAAAAAAAGAAAGAAACTGATTGTACCCAAATTTAAAACGTTTCTAGAAGGAGAGGAAGGAAGACTGGGCAGATTGAGTACTCACTACTTCCTCTTTAAAAGCAGTTTCTAGGTGTCCCCATGAACACGGCTGTAGCTTTATGGCCAAACATCCTATACTCGTCTTGGAAAACATAAAAAAGTGGGAGCCTCAGAAAGACTGGAAACATTAGGATGGGCAGGAAGACAGGAAAGCATCCACCCAGCAGGAACCATAGGAAGAGAAGACGCTGCCAACTGTTCCGTTCCTATGTCATTATTGTAATGGAGAGTGCAGAGAAGCTGGCAACTCTCAGTTTAAGTGGGGCCCCAAGAGCATTTATTTACCCGTCATAAAGCATTTTGTTTTTCACAACCGATGTGTCGTGCTTGGATGACAACCTTCCAATGCACTTAGATAACACCGTGTTTAATCAGACCATAGTGAAGTAGTCTGGAATTTAATTATGTTGCTGGACTTTCTCATTGATATTTTTGAAGAAGCTCAACTGACACACACAATTCAACTGCTAATGTGATGGTTTTGTCAATGCTCGGCCCAGGGAGGGGCACTATTAGGAGGTGTGGCCCTGCTGGAGTAGGTGTGGTCTTATTGGAATAGGTGTGTCACTGTGGGTGTGAGCTTTGCTGTTGGAGGGGCCTTGTTGGAGTAGGTGTGTCACTGTGGGTGTGCACCTACATCCTGGCTGCCTGGAAGTCAGTTTTCTGCTAGCAGCCTTCAGATGAAGATGTAGAACTCTCAGCTCCTCCTGAACCATGCCTGCCTGGATGCTGCCTTGATGATAATGGACTGAACCTCTGAACCTGTAAGCCAGCCCCAATTGAATGTAATTAAGAGTTGCCTTGGTCATGGTGTCTGTTCACAGCAGTAAAACCCTAACTAAGACACCTCTCCTTCTCCCCACCTTTATGTCCCTCATTAGGTCTTGCTCAGCAGCGACCATGGAAGCAGACTTTCCCGAAAACGTGCTGTGTAAGACAGCTTGATGAAATGATGAAAGCCAGATGCTCCCTCTGTGAGGCTCACCCGAGCTGTGTGTTGGTGGCAGTGTAGGTGGCTGAAATCTCCATCTCTTCTGCAGCTGGAGGGTGTGGTGCCAGAAGCCCTAGGCTTCCAGGACAGAAACACATGCTTCTTCCAAAGAAAGCAAGAAAAGCAAGAAAAGCAAGCAAGCAAGCAAGCGCGGCGCACGCTACACACAGGGCAAGCAACGGCAGGAGTGGCAGGGAGGAGAATAGGCCAGGGCAGCAGACTTGCGAGCTGGAACTGAAGCATGTAACAAAAAGGTAATAGGGCAGTCACAGGCCTGTCCCAGGGGAGTGTTCTCTGGACACTTCCCAGAGTGCAAAGGTGACAGACCAGAGCGTGAGAAAGCGGGACTTTCTGGATGGAAAGCCAGATTTTAATGAGCTGAAATGCCTTCCTCAGAGGCCAAACGAGTTACACTTGGAGGCAGAGGGCCCAAGCTTGAGTCTAAACTCCTGTTAGAGTCTTCCCGCACCTCCCTCGGAGCTCTCATCCAATGGGAGCACAGCACCTCGGTGTTATCATCCAATGGGATTCGTCAGCACCCAGCTCTTCCTGCCCAGCTAGGGGGTAGAAGATGTGTATAAGGCATACAGGGGATCTGAATTCTGACAGCCTGTCTCTCTGCACAAGCGTGAACACCTGTACGTCTCTCCCTTGCCACTGAAAACCTTTAACACATCTCCAAGGACTCAAAACACTCTCCACGGTGTTCGAGAATACACACTGAGAATACTATTTCTCTATACACATGTCGTATAAACCTGGAGTATAAACTTAGAGGCAGCTCAAGTCTGGTAAAAGTGGGCTGTCTGGACCTTCCCCGTCTGTCTGTCTTTTGGGGTGTGGATGGGGTAGAGCAGGGAACGAATGAATTGTGGAGCAGCAGCGCTCAGCACTATGGAAGAGAGTCATCAAGAGTATGAACGGTGAGCAAACGGACATAGAAAAGCCCCCTCCCCCTCTCATTTCCACACAAGGAGGAAATACATCTCACCATGCCTGAGTGTTGAGCTACACCCTGTCTGTGAGCTGCTAACACGGCGCCATGCCTAGTGTGTGTGTAAGAAGGCTGGGCACTGCGGCTCACCCGCGATTTCTAAATCCAGAGGTCTGTCCGCCTTGTGATTTCCCACAGCTGTCGCTAAACCATGTCTACATCCGGGACTGTGAGACTCTCCTCTTCCATCACAAGGATTCCCCGGTGTGCCTGGGCACATCCATGAATCCTAACCCAGTACCCTATGCTCCCTCAGGGGAATGAAGGAGACATTTCCAAACAGCTGGGAGAACAGTGTGTGTTCTTAAAGAAAACTCTAGTACTCAGTTTCAGACAGCAGACAGAGTGCAAGGCATACAGCTGACCCATCATTACACTGGCTTCTACATACAGCAGGGCAGCTGCCTCTGTGACGGCCTCTCCCACACAGAAACACTTCCTGTGCATGACAGGATGAGGCTCTGCTGTTGAAAGACGCCTGGGTCTACGAGCTGAAGGGAAAACGACACACCTAAATAATAACAGTGCTTCCTACAGTCCAACAGAGGAGGGAGGAGCCTTTTAAAGGACACAAGAATAAAGCAAGTATAACAGTGACAATTACTATGACTTCATACATTTCTATTACATTATTACATCAGTAATCTGACTTCACACATTTCTATTACAGGATCATAAATATTAGAAGGCTGATGGTATGTGCCAACTTGACACGAACCTAAGCTCGTCTGTGAGGAGGGAATCTTAATTGAGAAAATACCTCCGTAAGTCTGGTCTGTAGGTATGTCTGTGGGGCATTTTCTTGATTAATGATTGCTCTCAGAAGGGTCCAGCAATTGCTTGAGGCACTATCCTTGAGCAGGTGTTACTGGGGAGTATAAGAAACAAAATGGGCAAGCCATGGTGAGCAAACCAGTAAACAGCGCTCCTCTGTGGTCTCTGCTTTTGTTCCTGCCTCCAGGTTCCTGTCTTGAGTTCCTACCTTGGCTTCTCCCAATTGAGTATGATCCAGGAGCGTCAGCCAGACTAACCTTTTCTACCTCAAGGTGACTTTTGTCAAAATGCTTTACCATAGTGTACTGTCTGGTTTTGTGTGTCCACTTGACACAAGCTGGAGTTATCACAGAGAAAAAAAGCCTCCCTTGAGGAAATGCCTCCATGAGAGCCAGCTGTAAGGCACTTTCTCAACTAGTGGTCAAGTGGGGAGGGCCCAGCCATCCATTTGGGTGGTACCATCCCTGGGCTGGTAGTCCTAGGTTCTGTAAGAAAGCAAGCTGAGCAAGCCAGAGGAAGCAAGCCAGTAAGTAACATCCCTCCATGGCCTCTGCATCAGCTCCTACCTCCAGGCTCCTGCCCACTGTGAGTTCCTGTCCTGACTTCCTTTGGTAGTGAAGAGCAATGTGGAAGTATAAGCTGAATAAACCCTTTCCTCCCCAACTTGCTTCTTGGTCATGATTTGTGCAGGAATACAAACCTAAGACAAATAGTAACAGAAGCCAAGCTAAGAAAAGGGCATTCTGGTGAAGCACTGTACACTGGATGCTTCCTGGGGTTAAAAACACCCAAATTTCAGTATATTGAGAAGCAAAACATAGACTGTGACAGAAATTACAAGCAAACCTTCAGCTGAAATTATTGTCTCAGGAATAGAAACAGCCAGGGTGATGGATGGGGTTTGGAGATATTTATTTTCCTCCAAGATAAAAATTTAATGAAATATTCAGAAATTTGCCTAAAGACTCCTAGGGAAACAGCGCTTACTTAAAAACAAGAAAACTCCACAGGACAGCTTTTAAACAACAGAGACATCTCTAAAACACAACAGGAAAAGAAGTGGCCCTTAGGTGGCCTGGGAAGACCACCCTGAAGCCAGTTTGTCAGAAGTGTCCGGTGAATAACAGGGAGCAGACTGAATACTCCTGCTGCACTGCAGCAGTTCTGCCCGTCTGACGAGTGTTAAATAAAATAACAGCAACACGTGACATGGAGGGTCTGCGCCTCCCGTTCTTACTGTTATTACCCACATACCAGATGGCAACACACACCCATAATCAAGCACAGAGCCCCTGTGGGCTGGGGGCTGGAGGCAGCTGAGTCAGACTGGCCTCTGCAGAGGAGATGATCCACCTCCACAACGGGCTTTTTTGCACTGCCGATTCTCTCTCTGTCTGTCTCTCTCTCCCCCCGCACTCGCCCTCCCCACACCCTTCTTTTTTTGACAGGGTCTCACTATGTAGACTTGGCCAGTCTTAAATTTATAATCCACTACCTCAGCCTGAGATGACAGTACAGATGCTCTTGAGGACCAATGGTACCCATGGATGGGTTCCGAGCACCTGTGAATGGTGTTTCCTTACTGCTATATGAAAAATTATATCCAGTCAGAATTAAGATGCTGTGCAAACACACTGAGACATCCTAGGTTGAGCAGACTCAGCTGGATGCATAGGAGTCTTAGCTCTTTAAAAATGTCTCCTTTAGGCTAGTGTGCTGAGTGAAGGAAGGCAGTCAGGGACAGACAAGCACCGAATGACCAGGTCAATTTAGAAGCAGGAAGTACAATGGAGTTGTCAGGTCTGGAGGGACAGGGGAGGGGAGAGGGTAAATGGAAAGTTTCTATTTGGAGTATGTAAAGTCTCAGTTTTGCAGGATGAGCAGGTGGATGGTGGTGATAGCTACACCAGAGGAAAAGCATCAATTCCTACTCTTTTTTTTTTTTTTTAATTTTTAAAATTTATGTATATGAGTACACTGTAGCTGTCTTCTCACACACCAGAAGAGGGCACCAGATCCCATTACAGATGGTTGTGAGCCATCATGTGGTTGCTGGGAATTGAACTCAGGACCTCTGGAAGATTGGTCAGCACTCTTAACGACTGAGCCATCTCTCCAGCCCTCAATTTTACTCTTAAAATTAAGATGTATGTTGAGGTTCAAGACGAAAGGGTCAGGGGAGTTCAAGGCCACCCCAGACTACATGAGACCCGGTCTCAAACACAGAGTAGATTTTGCCTTTGTATATTTGTGATGGTTTGAATATGCTTGGCCTAAGGTATGGCACTATTAGGAAGCATGGCCCTGTTGAAGTAGGTGTGGCCTTATTGGAGCTTTTAGTGCCGCTTCTAGAAATTTGGCATTTGTCACTGGGCTAGGACAGGAAGTAGACCGTGACCATGGGGCTTTGTTTACCGCTTTACTTGATTACTATCTTGTGTGATCTCCTTGTTTACTACTTCACTTGATTACTTTGTCTTTGGTCTAAGAACTGACCATGTTTTTTGGATGTACCTAGAATGATAGAAAAGCAGGCTGGAGAAAAATAAACCTGCCTCAGCCTCAGCACTTGCTGGAGTCATGTTATAATCTTGTCTAACTATCTTTGTCTTTTCAATCCTTACTCCCTCCCTTAGACCCTGTTGACTGATGAGCTGGCTTGGTCATTAGAGGAGGTGTGTCACTGTGGGAGTAGGCTTTGAGATCCTCCTCTTAGCTGCCTGGAAGACAGTAGTCTTCTGTGTGCCTTTGGATGAAGATGTAGAACTCTCAGCTCCTCCAGCACCATGCCTACCTGGACGCTGTCATGTTTCCCACCTTGATGATAATGGACCGAACCTCTGAACCTGTAAGCCAGCTCCAACTAAATGCTGTCCTTTATAAGAATTGCCTTGGTCACGGTGTCTGTTCCCAACAATGAAAACTCTACGACAATATTTGAGTACAATTAAAAATACATAAATTAAAAATATGCAGAGAAAAATCCAGTAATTATCTATTTCCTCTTAGGTGAGAGAGGCCCCTGGTCACACTGTTACTCTCCCAGAGTCTGTCTTTCATGAGGTTACAGATTCCCCTGCATCAAGGTGATACCATCTTTGTTTCCTTGTGGATTTGTGAAGACCTTTCAAAAAGGAGGCTCATGGCAGGTCTGGGCCTCTATTATTAACAAAACTGAAATGTTAAGTGGACTTTTCAGTTCTACCAAAAAATCAGTTAAAAAAAAATCATCCTTCTAAAGCAACCGAAGTCTGTGGGAGGAGAAATGTATTTCTCTTAGAAATGTGAAGTTACATAAGTCAAACTTCAAAGAACCCAGCACATTCCTTCACTCAGCTTGTGGCTTTTGAACTGAAAGAGCTCAAATCTTTGTGGGACTGTGACCTCACATTTCCTTGTACCCGTGGAACAAGGCCTGGGAAATCAAACTTCACAATGGACCAACTTCTCTGCCTGTGCCTGTTACTGACTCAACAGAGAAGGGGCTGATGGGAAGCCAACTATAAGAACAGGCTGGTTGGATCTGTAACACAAACCCCTTGTTTTAATAATCAAAACAGCTTCTCAGGGGAACCTGAGGGATTAGGTCTCTGAATGGAGACCCAGGGAGGTCGCAAACACCACACACTGCAATTCAAGGTGAAACTGTCTCTTGCACTTCAGGTCTTCATCATGCACATAAGGAAAACACAAAGCATCTTTGACCTTCAGGAGTTTTACCTACTCAGAAATGTTTTAAGTCTCGTCTTCAGCAGAACCCAGGTACAATCTAAGAACAACTGTCCTTAAACACAAGAACCATCTCTACAGCCCCAATTTGTTTGTTGTTTGTTTGTTTAAATTTTATTTATTTATTTTTTAGATAGGGAAGTGCAGGTGCCTTGACACACGTGTAGAGGTCAAAGAGCAACTTGCAGAAGTCTATTCTCTCCTTCTACCATGTGGGTCCAGGAATCAAGTGCAGGGAACTGAATTTGGGTTATCAGCTTGGCAGCGGGCATCTATACTCAGTGAGCCGTCTCAGCCAGCCTGGAGATACATTTACAGTCGACTGATTCCATAGTAGCCGATTGAGTGAACAATCGTCTGGTAAAGTGGGTCCCCTATAGTCCTATTGAGCTTGTCTCTTTATGTGCCAACAAACTACAAAGTTCACTTTGCACCAAAATACAGGGTAAATTTATCTCTGAAGTGGAGACCGGAGAAGAGGCTGCGGCTTGGGATTATCGAGTCACGTGACCAGCCACCCATGATTAATTCGCTCTGCCCTGATCACCTACTTTTTAGCTCAACCAAAAGCTCATAATACGCTTCATCTACGGGCCGTCATAGGAGTGGCAAAAGCAGGGAGGTTTGTTTATAAATGATTTCAGCCTCTAGCAAGCATTTCCAGGCCAAGCACTCAGCCGGGTTATCAATCCCATTACGCCACGTGGGAAAACACAAAGTGGGGTTCATAGGTTAAAGATCACAGAAGAGCTTGATCTACTGCCCCGATTTAACAGACTTTAGAATCTTAGTGATGACTGTTAGAAGGAATATGGAAGACCATCACACGCAGCAAGGCCTAATGCATAGGAGGACCGTCTGAATTTTTTTTTTTTTTTTTTTTTTTTTTTTTTTTTTTTTAGTATCAATATATAATTCCTACTCACAGGGACTTTGACTTAGCAGATTTGAGTTGTCTTTTTTTTTTTCTAAAGAAAATCTAAAATCACCTTTAAAAAGTTTTTCCAGGTATTTTCAATGTGTAGCTAGGGCTGACCATCACTGACGTGGCCCAGTTGCTTCCCTGTCCCCATCCACAAAGGACGAAAAGACAGACAACTGGTCAGCAGTGGCAAAATGGTCGGTGGAAGCACACAGCAAGGATTCCTAGAATTCTAAACTGAGCATTCTAAACATCTTGAAACTTCAAAAGCCGGCCACACACGCTGCTCTTCAGGCGGAGCAGAAACACGTTATGTACTGTGGGTGATTTCACTCGAGTCGGAGTAATCTTGAGCTAAGCTGAATGGCAAATTATAAAGTTTAATTTTTATTTCTAGATTTGAATCATGATAAATCCAAAAGATGAAAGAATTCTATCTACTGCAAGGATTCTTCTGAAAGACAGACTAAATGAGCGTGTGTGCCACGCACGAGACACTGCACAGCTGTAAAGTTAAACAGAAGAACTAATTAACAAACGCTGTGAAGTTTAAAGAAAACTAAAGCGGAGAACGGCCACGATGAACGTGGGGTCCCGAATCAACTCTTACAATGATTCCGTTTTGTTAAGTAATGGAATCCTAAGAGAACTTGCAGCTGGGTGATAAACGCAGGAGATGTTTAATCTCATCAGAGATCGAGAAATAGGAAATAAACTACAATTTATTGGATTAACAGAAATTAAAATACTGATTATCCAGCTAAACAAAGATGGGAGAAAGAGGGTGATCTGGGGTACATTTGAGGATTATGTTGTTTCGAAATCTGAGCATCAGGAATATGTAGGCACAAAGGATTCTGGGAGAGGAAGTTGACAGAAAACACTCCTCTCCTTCCTTCATAGCCCCTACAAAGGACTCTCCCTTGAGACTGCTGAGTCAATAGAGCTGGGTCTTTGTTCAGGGTATGCGCAGTTCCCACATCAGTTCCGGGAGAACAGCAGCACTGGAGCGGTTCCCCTTGTTCTTTGCCCTTCCCCGGAGCCCCCTCCAATAGCAGACTCCAGGGAGACCACAAAGCTTATCTACTCCACCCCACTCCCACCCCTGGTAGCAAGGTCCTGGCCAGCGTGGTTGCTAGACATTACCACGTTCTGAATGTTCACTGTCCAAACATCTTCTCATTTTCTCATATTGATTTTGTCCTCAAACAACCCTAGGAGGTAATTATTATTTTTGTTTTAATTATACATCTAAGTAACAGATTTGGGGGAGGTTAAGTGGCTTTCCTGAGGACACTGCCTGCAACAGAAAGGGTCCTGATTTTTCTTGCTTGAGAGTATCCTTTGTATTGAAGAGAGAAGTCTTCAGAGTGAAAATAGTTTTCTAACAGTTTCCCTTCCTAGGAGACTGACCCTAAACAGATGTCTGAGGAACTGCCTAAGGGTTGGAGGCTAGCCCAGGTCATGGGACTCTGAGGAACTACCTAAGGGTTGGAGGCCAGCCCAGGTCAGAGGACTCTGAGGAACTATCTAAAGGCTGGAAGCCAGCCCAGGTCAGGGGATTCTGAGGAACTGTCTAAGGGTTAGAGGCTAGCCCAGGTCAGGGGACTCTGAGGAACTGTCTAAAAGTTGGAAGCCAGCCCAGGTCAGGGGACTCTGAGGAACTGTCTAAGGGTTGGAGGCTGGCCCAGGTCAGGGGATTATGTGGAACCAGCTAAGGGTTGGAGGCTAGCCCAGGTCAGGAGACTCCAGCACTCTTCTGACACATTACATTCTGCTCTGCCAGAGTCACTGTCTGCCTATCTGCATGTTGGGTCTTGTGCTACCCCTGGTGCACATCACTGGAGGGAGAAGGCCCTGCTCCCAGGGATCCTGTCTATCAGGAGCCAGCAGACACGGGGCTTACATCAGGGGCCCTCTGTAATAGTTAATAGCGATTGTCAACTTGCCAGGATGTAGCATCATGTAAGAGCGGGGCCTCCAGCCACATGAATGGAGGAGGAGACTGACTGGGTAACTGAGGTGGGAAGGGACATCCTAAACATGGCCTGCCCCAGTCCATTCCCTGTGCTGCGGTCCTAGACTGAATAAAATGGGGAAAGTCAGCTGAGCACCAGCGTCTCTCTCGACCCAGCATGGCTGCAACGTGACCAGCTGCGCCAAGCTCCTGCCCTCATGGCTTCCCTGCCAGGATGGGTGCACCCTCAAACCGTGGACCAAAATAACCTCCCTTCTTTAAATTTCTTTCGTCAGCTACTTTGTTATCTTCCCTCGTGCTCTGAATTTGGTTCACTGTCTTCCGATTCTTCTGAGAAACGGAGAAAACCCTGAACAAGTTCACCTCAGTTTGCCCTTATAAATCTGGGCCTTTCAGGTTGCCTTCTATCAGAGGGCCTGCAGAAGGGGAGAGAGCCTCCTCTCAATTCTGTTAGAGTGTATGGTGCCCTGTGCCACAGACCAGTCTGGAAGGGTAACACGGCGGTCCACAGAGATGGCAGGTAAGTCGGACCCCACCCAAATTCCAGCCTCCTGATCCGATCACTGTTGCATCTTAACAAGAGACCCGAGCATTAATCAGAATGTTAGAGCCTTTCATTAACATGAGTTGATAATGAAAAATAAAAAGGCTGCCACTTCAGGTCCCTAAATTCAAACATAGACTCAGGGTACAGGGTATAACTGATAACTGTCTCAAGGAGATTAAGCAGCAAAACAAGAGCCTTGGTGGATTCTGGTTAAGAATTTTCCAGGCGGCTCTGCCACTGCTAAGTTCTCTATTATGAGAAACATTTATCCTGACATGCTTGATTTCTGCGTCATCGTGGAGTTGCCATTAGCAAATAACAGTAATGACTCAAAGTCGCTACAGTGGGTATAAGAATTTAAAGTCTCCTATACTCTCTCCGCAGAAAAAGCTACAGAGGACTAGTCCGGGGGATGCCGGAGTCTGGAGCGCCTGCTTTGGAGTCTCCATGTTGGTCTCTCATCTCTGCCTGTCTTTGCCTATTGCTTTGTTCCGAGTTGAGGAGTTGGGGGAAAGAGGACTATCATAGCAACAGCAGGCTGAACTTTTAACTTGTCTATCCCACAGCCAACAACCTCTCAGTAGACCTGGCAGGAAAATTCTGGAGGAGTCAAACTGGCTTCTTTGGACAATGTGACCTTCTCTGATAATTGAAGTGGGCTTTGTTATCATAGAAACTAGGGAGAGCCAGGGCTCGGGTTGGAGCTTGTTGTCAGCGTGCTTGTCTGGCAAGTGCAAAGATGTGGTTTCTATCTGCAGCACTGCATAAAACACATAAAATTCTAGTGCTCAGAGGTAGAGGCAGGAGGATCAGAAGTTCAAGGCCATATATATTATGTACAATGTACTATATACTGTGTACAATATACTCTGCACAATATACTATGTGCTACGTACAGTGTTTTATGTACTGTGTACAATATGCTATGTACTGTGTACAATGTACTATGTACTGAGTACTATGTACAATGTACTATGTACTGGGTACTATGTACAATGTACTATGTACTGGGTACTATGTACTATGTTCTGTGTACACTGTAGTATGTACTATGTATTATGTACAATGTACTGTGTACTATGTACAATGTACTGTGTACAATATACTATGTACTTTATACAGGGTGTTAGGTAGTAGAATATGAGTAGAATGAAAAACACATAACTTTATTTCCCAGGATTTGTCAGGCAGCCATCACAATGCTGGGGTAGAGCTGGAATCCAGCATGTCCTTTCAAGTAACTGAAAAGAGAACCACCTTTCATCTTGATGCAAAACCCAATAGAAGTGGACACTGGGAGATCATGAGGCTAGAACTGTAAATTAAGAAACACCGCGAGGAAGGAAAAACGAAATCAGGAAGTTGGAAGATCCAACCAGCCCCACTGCTAACAAACGGCCATCCAGGGAATGCATGCAGAGAGCCGGTGATTTCAAAGGATCAGGCTGATGGCCAAGCATTAAAAACTGAAGATGTCATAAAATGAACTGGGTCTAGCTAATTCTAAAGTGCTGAACAATTGCAGGAAGAGTTGACATGAATATTACATGAAGGGCAGAACCAAGCTTGGGAAACTTACTGCCTCCCACCGCCTTTGTCTGATCCAATTTCAAGATGGAAAGACCATCGGGCCAGACATCCAGACAGATCTCTTAAGTGCCTAATGAAACAGGGGTCTAATGAGAATCGTGCTACGGGAGTACTTTCTGGCTTGGGCTAAAACCTTTTGTCTTTCAGACTCAGTTGCACACGTCCTTGCTTTGTGCACCTTTTACAGGGCATCTGTCAGCGTCTCCAGATGAAGTGTGTCCTGACAACTTCCTCTGAAGTGGTGGGAGAAGCATCCGCAGGAGAGCTGGTGGGTTTTGGGGCGTCCCTTCTCAGTATGAGGGAGGAAGGGATGCCACAGGGAGAAGGCTGCCATCTGGGGCAGGCACACAAAGCAGGGCCTAGACGTTTGCCTGAGGAACAGACAAGCCGTTTCTCATGGGTGAAAGGCAGTGACTGAGAAGAAGTGAGTGTTGACAGAGAAGGTAAGGGCCACATCTTTACAGAATAGATTCTCTTCCCTTCCAGTTTTATGTGGGCTGAGAGGGAGATTTGTATGGAGGGTGTTTCCATAGTCTTCTGTTGCTGTGCAAATACCCAGGAGGTCTCAGTCCAGGGCAGGAAATCACAGCAGAAGGATGTAATAGATATGAGTTGCCCACCTAATGGTGGTGAGGGAGAGGGAGGAGGAGGAGATGGAGGGAGTCAGGGGAGGGTGAGGATAGGAGAGACAGAGAGAGATGAGAGAGGCAAGGCAGCAAGGCAAGTTATAACCCCTTAAGCTTCCAGAACCTGCCAAAATAGCATCTCTAGCCACGGAGCCAAGCCTTCAATACACAAAATTGTGGTATCAGGAGAACCGAACGAAGGCTCATGGGTGCCCTGGGAGAGGAGCTCCTTCAAAGAAGAAGAGGGATTCCTGGGGCAGGGGCTGCTGGACTCTCTGGATGTAGGTTCCCTGTCTCCACATGGTGGACCAGGGAGCAGCATTTGCTGACACTTCTGCATGGGATTCACCCAACCCTTAACACCACAAGGCGGACGCGGGGACAACCTGAATTCTACACTTTCCCATGGACGCCTCTTTCCTTCCCACTGGGACAGTCACACCCTTGAGTCTTCAAAGACCTCATCAACAGGAGTCTTACTTCACAGCTAACTCTACAAACAGAAGTGTAATGCTTGCAACAAGGAGAGAAGCAATCAACGTGCGCGCCACTTACAAAAATTTTGTTTTATGTTATCTCTCCTAGTTCGGCCATCGGTCATCCCGCACCCTTCGCTAGTTCAAGTTCTTACCTTCTAGCTGCGAATCAAACCCGGGGCTCTGGGTGGAGGCTTTAAGCGAGCGTCCTGTTCATTCTTCTGAAACATGATACAGTGAAATAGAAGTTGTCTGGGTTTGGTTCTCTCACGGTGATACACACTGTTCAAGTGAAAATCATGCGACTTTCCAACTCTCCCATGCAATGCTTTTCAGAGACGAGAATCATTTCCACCCACGGCTGAGGACGTGAGGTCGCTATGAGACCCGCCCTGTTGGGAGCCGACTCCTAGCAGAAAGCCGTTATCATCTTTGCAGCCAGCTCGGACCTATACCCTAACAAAAGACTTGTTTTTCAGCAGCCTACAGCAGCTGAGCACACTCTGATAAACATCTTGTTTTTCCCACATATCTTGTTTTGCTGTTTAGTGCCCCCAGCTGCAAGGCGCACGTAGTAAAGTGTCTACAGCTGCGTTCCCCTGCTTGTCCACGGCTGCAAGGCAGGTGGTGAAGTGTGGATTTTCCTTTTAGTAAACCAGACTTGATCAGACCCTCTGGCTTGTCTCCATTCTTCACGTCTCTTCCCCTTCATCCCCACTCTCTCTCTTGATAGACCCTGACCCTCAGACCGGAGCAGCAACTCGGGTGGGGACACAGTGGCCCCCAAGCTGGGCAGTGTGGGCCTCAACACCGCTGAGGGTGCGCGCCTCTAAAAGGCATCGGTGTTTTGGCCCCTTCCGGTCACCCCTGACGCTCATTCTTGTAGGACAGTTTCTAGATGCTTCCCTGACTCCCTCGTAAAGGAGCAGCATATTTCCCCTACACAAGTCTGAGGCCGAGCATTTTGAGTAAAATAATAAATGATACAGCAAAATCTGAGATTCAGTTCTGAGCAGTAATGGCCATGCTTTTCCATACAGTCAATGGCCTACTCGAACTCCGCTTATTTCCTGTTCTTTTTGTTCTCAAGGTGCATTACCGCGGCCTTGCTCCCGTCTCCTTCCTGTTAAATATCTCGGCCACTCTTGTAACCATAGCACTGGGCACTTAGTTTTTTTTTGTTTTTGTGGGGTTTTTGTTTGTTTGTTTGTTTTTGTTTTTTTTTAGAAATTCCGCTTTCGATCTCTACCATCTATCAGGATAAATCCCAAGACCGTGGTCCAACCTCTTCCCGCTGGGCAATCTGAGCGCTCCTAGCCACCATCACTCCCTCTCTAGAGCCAGTTTCTGTGCTACAATTCCAGACTCCTCCACTCAGCTTCCTTACTAAAGCACCCGTCCACTTTCCTTTGTCAGTCAAATCTGAGTCTTTTAGACTCAGCACCCGTTCCTTTAGAGAAGGTTCCATGTCTTCACTCAGCAAATGATAGGAACTACTTAGGCACCTGACACCTTTGTGTGGAAATTGGACCATGGCTTCCTTAGCAAGGTTGAATACACTGCTAGTTGGAATATGCTTAAGAACCCTGAAAAGGACATTAGATGAGACAGGAGTCAAAGGTAGCACCTGACCCACCTGGTCCCTGCAAAATAGTCCTAGGGTGGTCTAGGCTGAGTGAGCTTCCTGTAACAGTCAGTCTGGCAGACAGTCTGATCATGCCCTGAAGGCTGATATGGGTGGCTTTGTTTCCCTTCCACAAGGTGGCCTTGTGGGGTCACATCTACCCTCTTTTTATTTCCTATAACTTCAACCTTTTATCGTAATTGAAAGGTTTGATAGAAGTTGGATTTCCTAACACCCTAGAGATCTGGTTTTTTTGATCCAGGGCCTAAGATAATTTACCCTTAGCCTTTAGCCCAGTGAATCAAAGGAAACTTGAACGCCCTGCAAGTGACACGGCTGAGGCCTGCAACCACACTGCTCAGTTCATTTGTCTGCGTTACACGAAGCTGATAGGTAGCATGTGCACATCTCTGACTGTGTTAGGCTCGGTTCATTCACTGTGCACTTGATGCTTTTGACACCTCTGCATATATCCTGTTCACACTCCCTAACTGGGAGAACCCGTATGTCAACTGTCCACTGCTCTTATACTTTGAATACAGAATGCCCCCATCTAAGGCTCATGTGATGGTTTGAATATGCTTGGCACAGGGAGTGGCACTATTAGGAGGTGTGGCCTTGTTGGAGTGGGTGTGGCCTTGTCGGAGTAGGTGTGGCTTTGCTGGAGTAGGTGTGGCCTTGTTGGAGTAGGTGTGTCACTGTGGGCATGGGCTTTAAGACTCTTGTCTTAGCTGCTTGGAAAACAGTCTTCTGTTTGCCTTTGGAACAAGATGTAGACCTCTCAGCTCTTCCTAGATCATGCCTGCCTGGATGCTGTCATGCTCTTACCTTGATGATAATGGACTGAGCTCAGAACCTGTAAGCCAGCCTCAATTAAATATTGTCCTTATAAGAGTTGCCTTAGTCATGGTGTCTGTTCACGGCAGTAAAACCCTAACTAAGACAACTCATATTTTCAGGTCATAGTATCCAGATTTTGGTACTATTTTGAAGGCTATGGAGCCTTCAGGACAGTGGTTCTCAACCTTCCAGATGCTGTGACCTTTTAGTACAGTTCCTCGCACTGTGATGGCCCCCAACCATAAAATTATCTTCATTGTTACATCGTAACCGTAATTTTGCTACTGTTATAAATCATAATGTATTTACTTTATCTGGTATGCAGGATATCTGATATGCAATCCCTGTGAAAGGGTTGTTGGACCCATAGGTTGTGAACCACTTTAGGAGATAGGGCCCAGACGGCAAAGGCAGGCCCCCAGGACAGGCCACTGAAGGCTATTCTCACTCATCCCTGGTTCAAGTCTAGTTGCCTTTGCTTCCTAGTTTATCACAACATGAACATCTGCTTCATGCTGGAGTCAACATACCTCCCCTGCCAAGACGGACAGAGACCTCTCTGAAACTTTGATACAAGTAAACCCTCAGCTCCTCGAGTTGCTTTTGCTGGGTGTTTTGGTCCCAGCTGTCTTTGAGAGTCAGAGGCCAGGCTGTAAGCAGTGTTATCATCTGGTTTCAGTTTAGGCAAATTACGTTAGTGGATGCATTTTCACCGTAAGAGGCTAAACTGAAACTCACTTGTTTGCTGGAGACCGGGTCTTCAACGTGATCCTGACTTCTCCTCGGGTGGCCGCTGGGATCTGAGGGCCTCTCATTACCTGAAATATGAAAATGGCACACACTTAATTATTCATTTTCTATCACCCTTAATGAGGGGATTAACTGCAGAATGAAACAAAAGGAAATAGTCCAACCTTCAGGCTGTCAGGAAGCGATAATTAACTAAAAACCCAAGTCCCTTTAAATGAAAGGGCTTTACTGATCACTATCTAAATGAGTCATGGGGTCACTAATTGAAGTCACATAATGGGCAACAGCCATGAGGCAATAAACACGTGCTAAAAATATGATTTCTAAATTACGCACACCTGATGTTTCGTGTGGAGGAGATATAATGCCGCCCGCATGAGGGACAGAAAGCGACAGGGAAGGGAGGCTGCTTGGCAGGGTGTGGGGGTCAGTTTGATCTCCAAAGAAGAAGAAGTGCAGCAAGGTAAAGCTAACTCAGAGATGTGCTAGTCACGGCATCTACGTTAACGGCTTGGATTTCCCTGACTTCGTTTATTAGTCTGACCAAACAGTACCGTGGCAATGATTCATGGACACATTCTGCCGCGCGGCATGTACAAGTAAACACAGCCTTCTAATGTAGACCTTCGCTGTTACAATGGTCATAAATAGCTTTGAATTACTTCTGTTGCACAACCCAGGACTTTATCACAGCTTCTGGCCAAGCAGATGGAGCCATGTTCCAGGCGTTGCATTAGTACCTGTCTTCCCCAGATCATTCAATGAGCACACCCTGGTAGGCGTGCCTCAGATGACAGAGTGGCACCTTCTTCACCCTGTTCTCTCCCAGGATAACACATTTTTCCCAAAGACCATCAAGTCTTGAAAGTCTTCACACACCAATGCTGTGAGACAACACACAAATTTACACACACACACACACACACACACTCAAAATATGGCAGATCAAGCCACTACTAATAATTCAAAGAATTATGGGGATCCAGTCGGTCCAATTCCTCTGGCAAATGTTCAGAACATTTGCTCAGTACTTTGATTTTTTTTTTTTAAAAAATAATCTGTTCTTGCTTTGCTTCAGAACATTTCCTATTTAGATCCTTTACTGAGTATGTCAGACTTTATCTGTGACCTTACTAGGACATGCCAGTGAATACAGGAATGGCAGGCCTTCAAAGCCTTGGGGTTTTTTAAAAATTGTGCTTGCCAAACAAACATTTCCCATTTCTCCATAGCAACCATAGCAACCAACATCTTTGCCATATATGCAGAAATGGCCGGAGGAAACGCAAAGGAGCTCTACTTTGTTTTAGGCTGGCAACAGTATGCAATTACTAACTATTTCATAAATATCTAATACTCCCAGACCCAGTATTTCTATATAATTGATAACCACTGCACCAATCCCACACAGCATGTGTTATTCTGATTTCACAAACCAAGGCTCGGCTATTAAGGAATTGGCCTGACGTCCCACAGTCCATGGCTGTGGAGTTCAGGCAAGAACTCAACACCAATGCTCTTCAGCTTGAGCCGTGGGAAACTGCCACGAGTCAATTATTTCTTAACCAAACTGACAATTTTATGGTTTGACCTAATAATGTAATATGTTGACCTTAAAAGGAAACCTATAATCTGACATCACAGAGTCTTTCTAAGCTGGCAGTGTGTAGATTGGAGAACCATCTTGTACAGTGGGGGGGGGGGGGAGAGGCAACGGTAATGGAATCTACCCCATCTCTGTATCAGAAAAAGGGCAAAGCAATATCAAAAACCCTTTTTGATACATTCTATCTGGAAACCTCCGTCTGGAATCATGCTCGTTAGAGCTCTCCAAGCATTGAACTGATTTCAAGTATTCAAAGCTAATGATGCAAAAATATTATTTTGGTAGGTCACTGAGCTAGTAGTGTATAAACAGGTGTGTGGTCAAATGATATATTGGACAAACAGATTTAACTCCACAGAAACTACGTGGGAGTCAACACTGGGGTACTTCATAAGGAAGGGACAAATATTTTCTATGCATTCTCCTTTTGGAAATAATGAGTGATAAACTCAAGTTTCCATTCAACCCACAGCTTCCGCTATTGACACAGTCAGGATGGAAGAAGTCAAGGGAAGGAGATTCGTGACAGTTGTGCTGGATATACACTGGCTTCTAAGCAATGAGCTGTTAAATGAATCGTGATTGGGATGTTTTGTGTTGCCTGTCTTTCTTTCATCAAATAAGTCAAAGAATCAGTCAATGAGAATTAAAGTGAGCTTTGAAGCCCAGGAGGAATCTTTTACTGAAAGAAAAGCTGATTCACAAGAGCTTCTCACCAGTGACAGCTACCCAACACACGGGCATCATCACAATGACCAGCATCAGTTCCTGAATCTAGGGCCAGAGCCCATGCCTAGGCGCCGACCCAGCCCAGTTCCAAGTTGTATTTTTCCTCTGTCACCCATATTTATTTCCCTGGAAAAGAATACACATAATAAACAATTGTGCCTCAAATTAACATTATAAAACATCCTAGGTAGCTATATTTGAGAGTCTCCTTATCTGAAACAAAATGGTCAAATAACTTTTAAAGCCAATGTTTACTTAAACACCAAGCAAAGTGGACGCAGCTTCATCAGTACAGCCCAGACGTGTTCTCTCCTACCCTCCCTTCCTAAGCGTAGCTCACGTTTGGAAGGCACTTGATTGACACAGTGTTAGACTATGCATGACTCAAGTTCACAAATCAATACTTTTCATAGGATCCGAGCCATGATAAAGTTAATAGCAACTGCACTTTATTACTTGCAAACCAAATAACAGAACTGAAGTGAAAGTGTTTTAAATAGAAGACCTCTGGTGTCCTTCTTAATATAATGATGGATGTATGAAAGAAAATGAAAATAAAAATAATGATTGAAGGAAGACGGGTGTATGGATGGATGATGGATGAATGGATGGATGGATGGATGAATAATGGATGAATGGGTGGGTGGATGGATGGATGGATGGAAGGAAGGATAGATGGATGGAGGATGGATGAATGGAAGGGTGGACAGATGGATGGATATAAGGAAGGGTGAATGGGTAGAAGGATGATAGAAGAAAGGAAGGAAGGGCTGATGGATGGATGATGGACGAATGGACGAATGACTCATCTGGTTCCCAGCATCCATAGTGACTCGTTCTGCAAAGCTGGCATGTTTAGAAAATAAATCCTACGGTTGTACCAGAAAAGACAAGGACATAATATAGTAAAGAACAAAGCATGCCAAAAACATCATTTTCTTTTACTTATGTTTGGAATATTTCTCTTGCTTCTAATGATACAGAAAGTAGAAATAAAAGGAGAAGCGGTTCTTTATGAATGAAAGCATTTCTAAACAGTGTTTTAAACATTTTAAGATATATTTATTTGTGTGTCACATTATGGAAGTCAGAGGAAAATCTGCCAGGGTCAGTTTTCTTCTTCCATCATATAGATTCAGGGATAGTACTCAGGTTGTTGGGCAAGTGACCCCACCCACTGAGCCATCTTACCGTTAAAACATTGTACTTCCCCCTGTAGCTCTTAGGTGGAATTTGTGCAAATGGCCCTATCCCAGTGAATAGTATACCCTGCACATGACCGACCTTCAGGACCACTGTGTTAATATGCTTAAATCTACACCAATGCCGATGTGCCCTGTGCTGCTGGCTTTTCATCGGATTCTGGCCCGAGGCACTACAGTAGCCAGATGGCAGGTAATGCTGGCTCAAATAGGCCTTTCCAATGGTTGACAATGCCTTCCTTAGTCAACACTTTGTAAATGAGGTTGAGCTAATTCCAGGTTTTTCATTTCCCTCCCTCCCTTCTCCCTCCCTCCCTCCCTCCCTCCTTCCCTTCCTTCCTTCATTCCTCCTTCCCTTTTGTCCAAGGAAAAAATAATAATGATTTTCTGTCTCCCTGATGCACTTTAAACAATTCTAACAGGATTCAATGTTCAAGGGCAGATGACAGTCCAGAAAGCGTGGCAAAGGTGCAGGCATGTTTCTGAACTCCAGGCTCAGAGGTGCACACAAGCAGTCAGACTACACTGTATGGATGGCAGGCATCTACCTTGTAGGTGTCATATTAAGGTCCAAAGTCCATGGCAGACACTGGTCCTCATTGGTGTTTCTATGGTGTTCCCAGAGGAGTTTGTATGGTTTGCACAGTGTGGAGAATGGGGGGGGGGGGTGTTCAAGTGGGGGTGGAAATCAGCCTTTTCTGGCAGGACATGGGACTGACCTCTCAAACAGTAAGCAAGGTGAGAACCTCTTACCCTGCATGTCAAAATATGGTGACTGTCAGTCCCTAGTGTTGTGTGTGGCCTTCGTACACTCTGCTCCTCTGTAAGGCTCCTGGAAGGCCAGAGAACAGCCTGTGAGAGCAAGATCTCTTTCCTGACAGGAGAAAATACTGGGCCAACAGCCCTGGGTGGCCAGGAGAAGGGACTGTCCCTTAACCAGAGGCTGCTGGTTGCTAGGAATCAAATCTAGTTCTAAGTAACTGGAGTTGAAACGAGGAATTTACTGTGAAGAGAAAGCCAATGAGCTCACAGAACTCCACAGGCAAGAAGCAGAGTCCAGTCGGGCTCCATGGCTGCCGAGGTGGGAGAGAAAGTCCCTCACACTCAAACTGCATTCTGATTCATTCACTCTTGTCTTTGGATTTTTGACCAGGTCAGTTTTGTTCCTTAAAAACATGTCAGATTTCTTCTCCCCATAAACTTTGAATTCCTCTAGTTATAAGGGAGAAATGGTGCAAAGTATTTCTAGTTTTTACCTGACTCTGGCTAAGCTTGCTCTGATGCTAACCTTAGCATCCTGGGAGCATGGGACCATTGAGACATCCACAGCCTGGCCTTGCCTTTACATCCTGCCTCAAAATCCTGAGAGACTCTGAGAGTCAATGTTTTTTACCCCCAGTATAAAAGGGTGGCTCAGGACTACTGAGTCTGTACTTTCTAACTGAGACTATGAAAGGGAGGAATTCTCACAGAAGGAAGTGGAGAAAGTCGCATAGATATCTCAGTATACAAGAATTACTATTCCAAAGTAAGTAGCCTCTCATCAGCATGTGGCATGGGACTGGGCCGGGAGAGTGCTGCGTTATGTTTTCCATGGTACACTATGTACAATGATGTTTGGAATATGCATGAATATTTGGTGTCTGTTTCTCCACCTTTCTACTATAAATGTCACACACACACACACACACACACACACACACAGCTGCTACTGTCACAGGGGCAGGAGTCACTTCTACAGATGTAGTTAAGAGAAGCTAATGGACACAACAAAGAGGCAGAGCCCTGAACTGAGGTTGTCTGCATCCATTCATTGACTAATACACTGAGAGTCCTTTGCCGTCACCTACATCACAACCTGGGCAAGAACAGCGCTATACCCGCCCCCAGAAGCCTTCTCTACCAATCACTGTCTGGTGTGCTGTTCATGAGCTTTCCACGGAATCACATTTTAAATACCTAGAACTTGCCCAAACATCCTGAAATCTAGTTTTCCTAAAAATGCCGACAAGCAGAGCCTTAATAAATGTAGATAAACAGTGAGAGCTCCTGGCTCCAGACACCAGGTTCCCTTCAGCACCTGGAAACAAAAACCAAGCAAGAAGGCTAAAATAAACATCATAATCCGAGCCTCGCCTTCTCTTCTCCACACTGTGCGGCCTGCAGGCCAGCTTGCAGGAAGCTCACTGTTTGCCTACAGCAGATGTTTATTCGCTGGTTGTTTAAAATCTAGTGATTTGAAATTGGACAGGAAAAGAAAAGAAATTATTTATGTAGGAGATTGTAATTAAGCAGTGTGCTTTGAAGGGTGTCTTCTCCATATGTACATTTATCTTGAGAGACACACAAGTTATTTTAGGTATTTTTAGTGGCTACAAGTAGGGCCATTGAACCAGGCAGTGCAGGACTTGAGTTCAAGTTTTGACTTTGACAATCAAAGGTGTGCAAAGGTGAGTCAGCTCCTTGATCCCATGCTCTTCCACTGCTCTGTGCTCTTTACCCATCTATCAAGTTAAGGGCGTTAACCAAGAGACTG
Source organism: Arvicanthis niloticus (assembly GCF_011762505.2). Lineage (NCBI taxonomy): Eukaryota > Metazoa > Chordata > Mammalia > Rodentia > Muridae > Arvicanthis > Arvicanthis niloticus. Next base: position 71,563,234 of record NC_047670.1, on the reverse strand, counting down.
AATACTAACATTCTTCAGAAACTGTAAAATACCACTCTCCTAGTTGGATTCTCCTCGGCCCCCTCCCCGTGTCCACTTGATACTAGCTGGGGAGCATCAGCTGAGAAAGGCCATCAGAATGGCCTGTGAGCCATTTTCTTCATTCTTGATTGGTGATAGATATAGGAAGGCCCAGCTTCTGATGGGCGGCAGCACCCTGGACAGGTGTTCTTTGGAGGTATAAGAGAGCAGGCTGAGCAAGCCGTGGGGAGCAAGACATGGGGAGCAAGCCAGTGAGCAGCAAGCACCTCTCTATGGCCTCCACTTCAGTTCCTGTCTCCAGATTCCTGCCCTGTTTGTACCCCTGGAGCTGGAGTTCTGGGTGGTTGTGGGTGGGAACAGAGTTTGGGTCTGGTGAGGTGCAGTCTGTGCTCTTAAGAGCCTTCTCTCCTCCACAGCTCCATCACACAATAGGTAGATTCCAAGGGTATTTTCTAAAATACGCAGGAGGATGAATTAAAATAGTCACTAAGAAACAGATACATCCCAAACAGACGAGGAGGTAATAAAACTAGAAACGGCTACAATATCCATTTGCAAAAAGTCTGCTTTTTTCTTTTCTTTTCTTTTCTTTTTTGCTTTTTTCTTTTTTAATTTAGGGGATTAAATCTAGGGCCTCATGCACGCGAGGCAAGTGGTCTAGTTCTGAATTATAACAACAGCCACCAAAGTCTGATTTAAAATACTCATCTTTCTTAAAGCAAGAACAGATTTTGCAATTCAACCTGACCCACAAACTAAACCCACAGTGTGTCAGGGGTTGGACAAAGAGCTTCAGGGGCTGACAAGACACAAGAAGACTGGCTATCTTTCCAATGATTGAAGAGAGAGCAAGATAAAGGGGAAGTTAAGTAAATACAGGTGAATTAGTTTCTCTCTCTCTCTCTCTCTCTCTCTCTCTATATATATATATATGTGTGTGTGTGTGTGTGTATTTTATTATATTAATATAGATATAGACTAACAGATAATTCTTTAGTTATAAAGATAAAGTAGATTGTTGAAATGAATTAGCCCAACTGATTTAATAAGGTCTGTTTATATTTCCAAGTCATGCTTATCCAGTGTGTAATATAGGACAGTCTCTAATCAACAGTGACGTTGTCCTAAGACGCTACTAGTGCTGAGATAGGAAGCACACAGAAATGGATTTCAGGAGGCTGGAGTGAGAACACAGATCATGTGCACCTCAGGGACGCCATTACACTGACTCTCTTGGCTTCTCTTGCCCAACATGAGATATTGTCTTGCTAAAATAACAGCCCCGGTACCAAAGGAGACCTGCTTCTGTGAGCATCCTCTCCCAGTGAGGTTAAACAGGCAGCACGTAGTCCTCCCTGACTAGGGATGTGATGGTCAAGCATAAGGCTGTGGGACACACACAACAGGGAACTAAGCTCTAAGCTTGGAGGGGCTGGAGAGATGGCTCAGTGCACTGGCAGCTCCTACAGAGGACATGGGTTCGATTCCCAGCACCCACATCAGCTGGTTCATAACCACCTCTAACTCCCGCTCCCGGACATCCGACTCCTTCTGGCCTCCTCAAGCACCTGTACGCAAGGTGCACATACAGACTAAACCAGATACACATTAAGAAAATAAACTTAAAAAATTTAAAAATGGTCTCTCTTCATGGGAGGAAAGAGGGAGGGAGAGAGGAAAGGAGGGAAGGAAGGTAGGTAGAAAAGTACTTTGGGGCTGTGGAGATGGCTTATCAGGTAAAGCACTTCAGTCTGATCCCTGGAACTCACAGAAAGATGAAGAGCTGACTCCATAAAGCTACCCTCTGGCTTCCATATGACTGCCAAGGTACATGCATGCCTGCACTGACACACACACTCACACACTCACACTCACACACACACAGACACTCATACCCACACACTCACACACACACTTACACACACACTCATACCCACACACTCACACACACACACTTACACACACACACACTCATACCCACACACTCACACACACACACTCACACACACTCATACCCACACACTCACACATACACACACTCACACACACACACTCATACCCACACACTCACACATACACACACACACATACCCACACACTCACACTCACACACATACACTCTCTCTCTCTCTCTCTCTCTCTCTCTCTCTCTCTCTCACACACACACACACACACACAAAGTTAAATTAAAAAAAAAAACCCCTCAGTTTCTTAGCTGTCTAACTCACAGATGAGCTAAAAATTAGTTTCCAGAAAAAGAAGGTAAAATACTCGTGCTAAGTATGATGAAGAGGGTAAACAATTAACAAAAGACAGACTTTCTCTAGAGATATTGTTTTAAAAAAATTAAATAGTCATCCAATGGCTCTCAGTATCTCAAAAAATATCTGAAATGAAGAAATGAATCAGTTATTCATCAGGTTGGACACAGCTGTGTCTGAGAGCTGGGATTCCGTCGGCAGAAGGTGCGTGGAAGCAAAAGCCATGGAAGAACAGAAACAGCAGCCAGAGACAAGCCACGTGGGTCACACGTCCACATGTGACCGGAGTTCCAAACGCCAGAGATAATAAACAAGACAAGAACATCGACGTGTAGATTCAAAAAATAAGATAAAACACTTGGAAAAATGCAAGCAACTACATCATAGTCAAAACAATGCAAACCAAAATTTGCAAAAGTCCTTAAAGTTAGCCAAAAGAATAAAAAAACAGACATTATCTTCAAAGACAGAACATTAAGATTTACAGTTATGAACAGATATAATGGATTCCAGAAGACAACGCTGTCAACATTAATGGCTCAAAGAAAGTAGATGTCGGTCTAGATCGTATCTCAAGAAACCACCTTTCATAAATGAAAGGGGAATAAGAATATATATTAGAGAAACTGAAAGACGTTCTTTAAAGCAGAAGAAAAATAATCTCGGGGGAACTTGCAAGAAGAAATAGGAAAGCACTGGAAAACACACAGATAAATAGATATTTCTACCTTACTGTTGTCCGAACAAAATGGTAGTTGTAATGCACTTGGAAGTACAATATCTATGTAGAAGCAAGAGGCATTCCAAGAACGCAGTCCTCACGGGGATAGATGGCTTGATCAGGAGTACAAATGAATTGTATAATTCTGTGTAATGGTATGAATGTTTACACTTTCCCCAAATCCATCTGTAGGAACTGACCCCTGGGGTGATGGTAATAAGAGCTGCAATCCTTGATAAGTGGTGGTGTGATCGTATTAATTGTCAATGTGAGAAAACCTAGACTCCCCTGGGAAGAGAGGCTCAAGGAGGAAGTGGTTGGATTAGGGTGGCTCGTGGGCATGCCTGTGAGAATTTTCTTAATTGGTTTGGTTAAACTGGGGTGGAAGACCAGTCAAATGCAGGTGGTAGTATTCCATAGGCTAGGCCTTGAGCTGAATGAAGAGGGGTGAGCAGGCTGAGCACCGGCAAGCATGCATGCATCCTCTCCGAGTGCAACTGTGGCTATGAGGATGCTTCAAGTCCCTGCCACCTGTGACTTCCCCGTTAGAGGCGATAACCTGGAGCTGTGCTCTAAAATAAACACTTTCTACACGAAGTTGATTTCGTCAGGGTATTTTATCACAGTGCCAGAAAATAAAACTAGGACATTAGATTATAAGGCTAGACCTTTCACAGATGGCACACAGCCCTTATAAAAACACAGAGAAGTATCTTTTACTGAATAAGGAATCAGCCAGAAGGCACCACAGTGAGGACAGGGCTGGATCTGCTGCCCTGTGACCAGGGACTCTTCAGCCTCCTAACTGTGAGAAACAATTCTGCGTAAGCTATGCAGTTTAGGTTATGTGGTTACAGCATCCTGAACAGGCTAAGACATTCTGTGACAAGTCAGGGCCGCACGCTACGGTTTCTAGGATACTTACTTTAGAATAATAAAGTAGTATATTACCTGTAAGTTACTAGAATGCAAACAGTAAATAACATTTTTAGTATTCCAAACGAGGTGAGAAAGATCACAAAAGAAACCGAAAATGATAACAAAAAAGCCAACAAAAAGAGGATGGCTACAAACCCGAAACGTCAGCTCTTGTACCGAACATAACAGAATCGGTTTTTAAAAAATTCTAATTATATGCAATAAATGTAACAAATGTTTGATGTAAAAGCAAAGAGAAACGTGCCCTCCCAAAGCTAATCAAGAAGGGAATAAGAAAGCCGGACCTACACTTTTAACAGCGTGAAGCATAAGCAGGATGACATTACAGACCTGAGCATCTACACAACTAGGAGCCTGGAGGAAAGAACCTTTAAAATGTCTAAAATATCGACCCTGTTGAGATGAATGCATCTCCAGCAACTGGCAGAAAAAAAGCAAAAAAGAAAGCCCAGCATGTATAAAGAAGACATAATGAACACCTGATATCAGTCCATATATGTAAAACTTGTAGCTTCTAGTGACCCAGCTGTATGACATAAACCCTGCCCCCTTGCTTATCCCCAACAACCTGCCTCCTGTTCAGCTGTATGTAATAACCCTGGCCCCCTGCTCGCTGTCTGTGAGAAGCACATGCATTTCCAGGGTGCTAAGGGTTCTACAGCACAGAGCCCATTCTATCTGACCCCAGATTTTTCTGTGTCCATCTGTCTGTCTCTTCTCATTTTCTCTCACAGCCCCTAGTCAGGCCAAGTACACAGAAGCCCTGTGAAGGACGCAGCAGCCACCTATTTTAACATATAGAATGTGTTTGCATTTGTACGTGGGATAGTTATGTTAGACAGAGTTATGACTGGGTTACTGCTTTCATTTAGAAATTAAACATATTATTAAGAGGATGATGAACTTGGGATGTCTGACCTTTGCTGTCAATTTGACTAAAACCCAAGCAGCTGGGCATGTCTGTGAGGGATTTTCTTGATTGGATCATCTGAAGTGGGAAGACACACCCTAACTCCAGGCCCCACACCTTCTATTAACAGCTTACATAAAGAGACATGGAAGAAGGGAGCCTTTGCTTTCTGCCTGCTTGCCCTCGCTCACACTGGGGACTTCATGGTTCCTATTGTTGAACAGTCCTTTGCTGGTCTGAGAAGAACCCACTTCCTCACAACGTAGGCTGAAGACCAGCAGCCCTCTAGGGATTCCCTGGGACTCCCACAGCAGACTGGACTGCTGAGACACCCACACTGAACAATTACCAGGTTTTTGGCAGTTTTGTTAGTAGACAAACTATTGTTGGACTATGCCAGGCCACAGCATGTAAGCTGCTCCAATAGGTTCTATCTATAGAAGCTCACAGAGACTGAACCACCAACCAGAGAGTATGCACGGGATGGACCTAGGCCCTCTGCACATATTCAACAGGTGTGCTGCTGGGTCTTCATATGGGACTCCTACAGTGGGAGCAGGGGCTGTCTCTAACTACACTGTCTACTCCTACAGTGGGAGCAGGGGCTGTCTCTAACTACACTGTCTACTCCTACAGTGGGAGCAGGGGCTGTCTCTACCTACACTGTCTGCCTTTGGATCCCTTTTCCCTAACCAGGCTGCCCTGTCTAACACCAAGAGAAGAAGATGCACCTAGTCTTATGGCAACTTGATATACCAAGGCTGGCTGATATCCATGGAGGCCTCTCCTTTTCTGAGGAGAAGGGGATGAGAGGTGGGTGTGAGTGTGGGTGAGGTGAGAGGGTGGGATGGGGAGTGGGGAGACCACAGAGGGTATAAAAGAAAAAAATAAAACTGAATAAATAAATTCCATTTATATTCATACATACATGAATATATATATATTCCTATTAATTCTGTTCCTCTAGGAACCCTGACTAATGCAGGTAAAGAGAAATGAAAAAGAGAGTCTCACTGTGGATCACACAAATACAAAAAGGATGATGAGAGGAAAAATAAAACTTTATGCAGAGGAATCTGATAATGTGGATAAAATGGCCAATCCAAAACTAAAGCTGACCAAAGCTGATGGAAGCAGACAGTATTTCAGTAATGTACGACAAATGAGTGTAGGGTCAGTGAGACGGCTCAGTGGGCACTTACCACCAAACAACCAAACCAAACCAATCACTGGGACTACCCTGCTGGAAGGAGTGAGCTGACTCTTCCAGGTTGTCCTCAGACTCTACCTACGTGCTGTGCACACACACATGTACTATTATTATTAATAATAATTAATAATAAATAATGATGATGATAATAGATGTAAAACATTTAAATGAAGTCTATAATTAAAGAGAAATTTCTCCCTAAAGAAAATCCAGGCCAGGATAGCTTACCAGTGCGTCCTTCCAAACATTTTGAGCAGAATCAATACCTGAATCCTACAGTTCTTCAAGGAAATTAAAGCCTCTTAGACATTCCCAAGGTATTAAAATAATACAAGCAATTTAAAAACTGGGATAAGCTTTATGAGAAAAATATTCTACTTTTCTTTCAGAAACATTTTTAAAAATGGGTCAATAAAGCATTAAGAAACCAACGTGAGTTTAGTTCAGCCTACATATGTAAGGAAGACCTACAGTTCAAAATAAGTTCACCCAGAACAAACACGAGGAAAGCCCTGCTGGCATCCCAAAGCTGAGAAGCACATGAGAAACTTTGGCTCCTGGTTTATTAAGAATTAGAAAAGTATATGATACTGCTGAAAAAAACACTACAGAGTCAAATAAATAGAAGCACACGCGTTATTATGTGAGAAGTGTATTGTTGGCAGTTCCAAATGAACGAACACTTTCAGGCAGCACCCTGGTCAAAACCCAAGATGCCTGCTGGCTTATTTGTTCTTAGAAATTGACAAAACTTTCTAAAATTAGCATGTAACTATGAAGAGCTAGAAGAGGCAAGGTGTTCTAGAGGGACAGTTATGGGGGTTCACAGCATGCGTGGCAAGGCTATTGTCCCAAATCTACCGATAATCAAACAGGAGTCTGTGGGTCCTGGAACTGTTAATGAAATAGTTAAAGAAATTGTGGTGTGGCCACACAATGGAATACACAGAGTTACAGCTAACCACAAAGCCAAAACTACAGATGAAGCTCTTGAATAAGTTTAGCACCAAAGCAGACAGAAAGTGTCAGACTCCACTAACATAAGGTATAAAGCTATCTGCATTGTTCCAAGTCAGGGGGCTCTGACACTGGAGGGTGGTGGCTGCAAGAAAACCCAGTGGGCATCTGAGCTGGTAGAAGCTCTGTGAGCTGGTAGAAGCTCTGTGTATGGGCCACCTTTGTAGGCACGTGGCTCTTCTGCTCACCCTGTTCCGTGAGTCTGGTCTACTGCCTGTCTCTTCCCCTATCAAGCTAGCTGGTCATTTTATTGAGGCTCTGTAAAATGCCTGCTTCTGTTGACTTAAATTCTGAGCCTTTATCTCTTGAGGTAGCTCCTCAGCTTTCTGCCAGTTTCTCTGACACAAATTCTCTGTTCTTTATCCATGTGCCTCTTCCTCATCACGAGTCTACCTAATTCACGGCGAGGCTCTTCCTCCTCTGCTAACTTACTGATCAGAGAAAAGGGAAAAGATCGGTCCAAAGAGCAACAGCGGTGGTTTTGGGTAGGGCAGAATCAGAGGCTATTGTACTCCTTGTGTAATAGGGTTCACTGGGGGTGAGGGTGTAGCTCAGTGGGTACCCTTGCCTAGCAGGCATGAAAACAGCCCTGCATAACAGGGAGTGGTGGCTTACTCCTGTAAATTCAGCACCCGAAAAGCATAAAGAGGAGGCTCAGATGTTCAACAGCATCTTTGCTTACATATTGAGTTCAAGGCTGGGATACACAAGACCCTGCTTCAACCAACAAACCAACCAACCAAGGACCCACCACCACCACCATCACCACCACCACCACCTCCTCCTCTTCTTCCTCTTCTTTCTCTTCTTCCTCCTCCTTCTCCTCCTTCTCCTCCTCCTCTTCTTCCTCCTCCTCCTCCTCTTCTTCCTCCTTCTCCTCTTCTTCCTCTTCCTTCTCCTCTTCCTCCTCTTTCTCTGCTTCCTCCTCCCCTTCCTCTTTCTCTGCCTCCTCCTTTTCCTCCTCTTTCTCTGCCTCCTCCTCCTTTTCCTCCTCTTTCTCTGCCTCATCCTCCTCTTTCTCTGCTTCCTCCTCCCCTTCCTCTTTCTCTGCCTCCTCCTTTTCCTCCTCTTTCTCTGCCTCCTCCTCCTTTTCCTCCTCTTTCTCTGCCTCCTCCTCCTCTTCCTCCTCCTAAACCTAGTTTACTGAAAAATAGGAGTTAATATGTGCTTGCACTCCTTAACACATGGGAGGATGAAGCAGGAGGTTCACTAGTTTAAAACCAGAGACTCTGTCTCAATAAATGTAAAAGATTTCAACCATTACTTGTGGGATCTCTCTTATGTCATTAAGATTATAATAGCTTGATACTAAGAGGCCAAACCTACACTATCTTGGAACTGGCCTCCATCTTAAAAGGAAAAAAAAAAAAAAAAAAAAAGCCTGAGAACTCGGCCTGCAGCTAAACCCAAGCTGCACTCATGTAGGCTTGTTTGTCCTTGGCCAGAGCTACTTCCTAGCAACGATTAACCAAAGATTAGTCTGATTGTTTCAGATGTACTTTTAGACTGTTCGTGATTCGAGATTGTATACCGTCTTGCTTCAGAGCACCCACCTGTGGGCTTACGACAGTCATTCAGTTAGACGATTGCCAGGCTGGACCTCCCCTCGATTACTCCCCTTTACTATAAAACCCTGTCCCCATGAGAGTTTGAGCTGCCTCACCAAAAACACTCCTGTGGGTTGGCGGTAAGCCCAAACTCGAGTTTGTAATAAAGAGACCTTAATGTGATTACATCAGAAACGGCTCCTTGGTGGTCTTTTGGGGTTCACGAACGCTTCCTGGCACAACAATACCATTACATATTAAACATACCAAACACTTCTATTTCACACCCAACAAACACATTCATGTCTATAACTTTGGTTTCTCAAAGCTTTCTTTCAGGCATGAAGTATAGCCAGACCAAAAGTTGAGTTCTGATCTTGCTATAAATGAATAGGTAGATATTCGCTGGGTTCTATTTTACATCATTCTCCACGGATGAAAGACACCAAAAATATGGAGCTTCTAGTTTTGCAGGTAGGAGCTACGCAGATGCTCCCGATCTGGCCCCACTTGGGGACCACAATGCAAAGCTGGTGATCATATTGACCACACACTAACACAACAGCCAAGAAGCCAAGACTCAGCCTGTCTGCTTCTGCTCATAGCAGCCAAGAAAACCCATACCTTCCTCTACCTCGATTGTTACCACAGTGTAGGATGCAAGGGGCAGCATGTCAAAACTCTTCTTCTCCAAAGTGATTTGTTTGTTTGTTTGCTTGCTTGCTTTAGTTTGATTTTTCTATCAATGTGCCCTTTGGGTATTTTCCACTGAACATGAGACGACCCCTCTTTACTCCTAACTAAAGGCCTCCACCAGAGAACTCACTCTCATCAGTCCCCGGGGCCTCTGAGAAGCCCAGGTGGGTACACCAGCTGACGCCTGTCATCTGCAGCAGCAGAGAGAGAGCAAGGTGGGCTGGGCAGCTAGAACTTGCTGTACTCTGGCAGAACAGGGCTCGAGGGCCACATAATTGGCATAAACATACTGTGGTAAGCCACCTCTCCAGCTCCAGTTATTTTGTACATAAACCTTGCCATTAGGTTCAACAAACATTTATTAAACATCTGTGCTATATCAAACCACAGCTAAGGCCAAAGGCAGTAAGACAAATACCCTTTACAGTTTTATAAACCTCAGAGCACTATTCACCTGTCTCAACCCTGCAAAGCCAAACTGCTTCTCGGTTCCGTCACACCGGAAGGCTGGAATCTGAAAGGCTGACTTCTTCCTAAAGATCACAGAGCCAAGAAACAGAACATTTGGGACCCAAATCCAGGGACTTGACTCTTTATTCAATGGTCCATTTTACCATATTACTCTATTTCTATACCCTCCCACTTGGCACTTAATTACAGGATGTTTTCAGACCACGAGATATATCTTCCTTTGCCTATAAATCTTTGTGGTTAATGTCATGGAGAAGAGAAATCTTACAGTTGCTCGATTCCTTTTGTTGTCAACTGATTCTGAGGTAGTGTCTTATGAAGACCAGGCTAACCCTAAACTTGCTACATAACCAAGTCTAGTCTTAAACAACTGACCCTCTCGGGTCCACCTACCAAGAATCAGGATCACAAGCATGGGCCGCTGGGCCCTACATGTTCACTTAGTCCTGAAACCAGCGTTCACCTCTGGTTACTTACTAGTTTATCCCAAATTATGTTTTAACTGAGATACACTTCACTTTGATGAAGTGTTTTGCCAACAAAATGAATTAAGAGCTAAAGTTCTGCATCTTTCTGGGGAGAGCATTTCGGCAATGGGTCAGCTCCGGCTCGGAGTTGCGTTCTCTGTACTGCGTCATTGCTGTATTTATTTCTAATCACAATACAGATTCCTAGAAGAGAGCAACCACATTATAGTTCTGGGAGTGTGGCCAGGACTAACAGTATTTGCTGAATGGAATTTAAATCATGGCTGGCCCTGCTACTCCCTAAATGGGAAACATTAGCACTAATGGTTAAGCTTGCAGCTGGAGTAAGAAAGGCCAAGGTAGGGGAGCGGGCTCTACCTCTGATCTTGGGTCAGTTTACTAACTAAGCCGGGTAGCTCATGTTAGGAAATGGGGTGGGGGGGGAGTAACAGTCACTTCCGAGGGTCCTTGTAGCAGTTCTGTGGGAAGCATAGTCCAGAGTGTGGTGAAGTACTGTCTAGACTGTGTGCACTTGCTAGGGCCACTTCCTGTGATCTTTCCGGAAGTCCTCCTCCTGAGGAATGTGATGTTACACTTCACTAGTACAAACAGAAAGGTCAGAGTCCCTCAGCAAATTATCCATGGAGCACCAAACACACAAGCCTGTGTTTGCTGAAAGTAGCCGATGGAGCACTGTGGTCATGACCGCTGGCTGTGCAACAGGGAGGTTTCTCTTTTTCTCCCTCAGTGCTATCTTGTTTCATTTGTGTTACAGTTAGCTGGCCAGTGATGTTTGCTTCAAACTAGATGTTACTTTGAATAATCACATTTGCCTTTATAAAAATATGGTAATTAATTAATGCTTCATGAAATCCTCAAACCTGGGACTTTTAAATGTTATCAGTGTGTATCGGAACGACAGTGGTGACTCCAGTTTTGAGGATATAATAGCATTTAGGAATTCAATTAGATGATCCCTCCAGGCTAGTAATTCGAAAAATGAAAATTAGTCCCCTACAATTTATGCCCTAGATCCTAAGAGGTAATCATAATAATTACAAACATTGTTTTGGCACACTTGATTTTTTTCCCAAAACTGTGTATTTTTTTTTGTTGTGTGCATGTTGTGTTTATGTGTGTGTGCATGTGTTGCGGGGTGTTTACTCATGTATACATTTGTGGGGACCAGAGGTTGATATCAAACATCTTTCTTTAATAGCTCTCTACTCTTATTTTTTGAGCCAGGCTCTCTGACTGAGTCCAGAACTTGCAGTTTCACCTAGACTTGCTAGCCTGTGAGCCCCTGGGATCCACCCATCTCCAGAGAGTCATAGGATTACAGGCCTATGGGTCTGGTTTTGTATGTGGGGTGCGCACATTTGAAGTCATGTCCTCATACCTGAGCAGTAAACTCTATACCCACTAAGCCATGTCCTCAGCTCTACAGGTTTTCAGAAGCAATTTTTGTTGTTGTTGTTGGTTTTTTTTTTTTTTTTGAGACAGGGTTTCTCTGTGTAGCCCTGGCTGTCCTGGAACTCAATCTATAGACCAGGCTGGCCTCGAAATCAGAAATCCGCCTGCCTCTGCCTCCCACATGCTGGGATTAAAGGCGTGAGCCACCACTGCCCCGCTCAGAAGCAAATTCTTACCGGTGTATTTCATCCCTAAGGCTGAATTTAGAATATGAAAGAAAATGGGCGTATTTTTTTATAAATATATTTATATGCACTCCTATAAATTCAGCATTTGGAAGGCAGGGGCAGGGAGATGGCCAGTTTGAGGCCAGGATGGGTTGCATAGCAACAAAAGGAGAAGGAAAAGGAGAAGCAGAAGGAGGAAGAGAAGGAGTAGGTGAAGGAGGTGGGGAGCAGGAGGGGGGGAGCAGGAGGGGGAGAAACAGGAAGAGGAGAAACAGGAAGGGGAGAAACAGGAAGAGGAGGAACCGAAAGAGGAGGAACCGGAAGAAGAGGAACCGGAAGGGGAGGAACCGGAAGGGGGAGTGGGAGAGGAGGGAGTGGGAGAGGGGGAAGTTGGAGAGAGGTGGGGAGCAGATTTGTTTCTAACAATGCATAACTGTGACAAAGAAGAAAATCATTTTACTGACTTGTTTCTCACTCCAGTGGACTTATTCTTTGAGCAGAAACTTTAATTTGCCACCGAGATTATGAACGGCAATTCTCTGATTCCATTTCTCCTCCACCTTGCAGTCTTTCTGCAGGCAGCACACAGCATTTTCACGATTAGGAGAAAGGTCCTTGATTACTATTATTTTCATTTTCTATCGAGAACCCAATGGTGGTATGGGGAGTGGAGCATGTGATCTTCTCAGAGGCTGGCCTTGGGAGGACTCACAGTGTTTTGCAGTGAAATTCAACAAAAGACTGGAGTCCTGACCTGAGCTGGGAAGGCAGGAAATCTGTTTCCATTGTGTGCTTCATTTGCATGGCGCTGGCATAGTGGCTGCCCGGTCATTTACACAGCACTGTAATCCTCTAACGGTGCCGCACACTTAGGTGCTTAGTAAATGATGAACCACTGCAATGCTAACACAGGTGGAGTTGTGTCTCCATCCTGTCCCATTTAGGGGTTACTTCACTGCCTAAGAGGTACAGGAAGGAGGACCTGGCTCTCTGAAACTGATGTGGGTGTTTAGTAAATGAGAATCCTGACTAACCAGAAACTCTAATCAGCTAGAGCTCTCTGTTGTGTTTTCCTCATCATAAAATATTGTAGAATACTAGGACATAGAGACAAGGAAAGAAAGGGTGTATTTTAAAACCCACTGGTGATGTAGAAATATAATTTATTCACAAAATGTATACATAATCTATAATTCATATATATTACAAGAATCATAATTGTACCATTTTGTAATTTTAATGTCTTCAAATAGTACCCTTCTATATTATTTTAGATAACAATATAGCAGGGCTTCTTAAGCTTTTCTACTCATGACCCATTATTGCCCTACAAATTTTTATTATATATATACATATACATATATATATACATATATATATATATATGTATACATATATATATATGTATACAAACTGAAAACATGCTGGAATAAAAATTTTATTTTAACACAGTTTTTGGTATATGATTTTACTATTTATTGGAGATAAAAACAAACTTGCGTTGCAATGAGATAAAGGTGGTGGTTATTTTTACAGAAAGAGGCTGGAGGGATGGCGCATTGGTAAAGTCTAGGTGATCTTCTGGCAGAGACCAGTGATCAGTTCTCAGTACTCAGACTAGATGGCTCACAACTGCCTGTAACACCATCACCAGGGAATCCAATGCCCTCTTCTGACCTTTGGAGGTACTTGATCTTGCCTGTGTATGTGCGTGCATTCATGATCATACACACACACACACACACACACACACACACAATTTAAACAATCATTGAATCTGCAAACCATGGCAATTGACACTAAAGGACACTGTCACAGAGCACTATCAATGCTTTTTTTAGTTGATTGATATAAATTTATAATCACCAACGATGATAAAAAACAAACTGCATAAATACATAACACAAAATGGCAAAAGTGTGTTTTGGCTATTTTTAGGAATTCTATCCTAATCCGAAGTCGATTTTTGCTTCGTGATTTTTTTTTTAAATGAACACTAGCCTGCCATTCAAACAATAATATTTAAAAACAAACTAACAGGACATAATCCAAACATACTACTTCAGTATCTGCATGCTGAGGAACCATAGTAGGGGAATAGTAAATGCTTTTGTTTTTCATAACTAGACTATTATGTTTCTATATAAGCAGAAAGTCTTGTATATGCAGTAAAAACACCGCGAATCATAGCATTGGGTCTAAGCTGGGGTGTTTCTAGCAACTTTCATGGGTGCTACACAGAATGACAGCAGAAGTGTGCATGCTATGTGTTCAGAACCAAGGCTGCAGTGACGTCACATAATGTAACACAGGTGAGCACTGCCAAACACTCCTCGGATTCCCTCTAATTCTGAATTAACTTTTGGCTTTTGAATGTTCAGACACTAACCCTGACATCTGGTTACTCTCCCAAGGTCACAACCCAAAGTCGAAGAGGCACTAAATGAGTGTGATAACAGCTGTGTGCACACAGATATGTTTACCCACATGCCTGCCACACTAAGAACGTGCCCCAAGTTTTCTGTTAGAAAAGGTGTTGTCATGAGCATATGATATCCAGCCACAGCTCAATACCTAAGCCAAGTCTGCTGACACACCTGTACCCCCAACACTCAGAAGGCTGAGGCAGGAGGATCTGCAGTTTGGGGCCTGTGTGGGCTACATAGTGAGATCCCCACCAGCCTGAGCAACATACCTAAGACCTTGTTTCAAAACAAAACAAAACAAAACAAAACAAAAACAAAAAACCCCAAAACCCTCAACTAACTCACCAAATAAATAATTTAAAAAATCACATACTTGATAAAACAATCAAACTGTAAACAACTGCCTTATAATTGCTTCTATTGAAGGAGCAAGAGACAGACACCAACTACTCCGGAGACTGATGCTCAGTGCGATAGCAAGGGATCATGTGACCTGTTGCAACTACTCAGTGCCTGCTGTTTACAGTCAGTGTCCCAGGCTTGAGCAACAGAGGACAGACATACTGCTGCCCAAGACTCAGGATGAAGCACCTAAAGAGAACAGTGTTTGGCATAGCCCCATATTTAATCCTTGGGGATTCCAGGCAAGTTATGTGAACTCTGCCGGAGACTTGATCTTCAACCTCATGGCAATAGTGGGGTTCTATGACCACCCTGCCGTCTCAGACTTTCAGAGTTCAAAACTCTCAACGAATGGGACTGTAACCGCTCCCTGTTTATGTCCAAGTACAACCAAACCAACTATGCAGGGGCTTCAGCAGGCTGGTTCCAACACCACCCAAACTCTGGAAAGGGTCAAGTATGAGCAAAGTTATATACCAAAGGCCACACACTGCAAGACCCCTTTTATGCACCCGGCTGGAAAAGGCAAATCTCCAGGGACAGGAAATGAGACAGCTTGAAAGGGCTGGGAAGAGTATAGTAGCCATTTTTCTTGTTGTGTGAAGAAATGCCTTACAGGGAGTAACTCAAGAGAGGGCATCCTTGGCTTACAGTTCAAGGCTGCACACGCCATCCTGTTGGGAAGACACCATGGCAGGAGTGCCCCTTCAGTAAGCACTTCCTCCAGCTAAACCTCACTTCAAGGCCTACACCAAGCAGGGGGCCAGCTGTTCAAACACAGGAGCCTTTCAGGAGACATTTCACATCCCATCTTCAAAACAGAGGAGCAGGTACAACCTACTTAATGCCCATTGGCTTAGTGATGCTCGGTGCGTACTGCTGGAAGCATACCAAAATATGATCTTACAACTCAGGACAAGCCAAATTATACAGTTAAAATGTAAAAAAAAAAAAAAAAAAGAAAAAATAAAAAAGAAAAAAAAGGGCGACTTTTCTCTCCACTGACTATGAACAACAACCTGGAACGAAGAGGAAACCCAGGAAGTGGACACTGCTTCAGAAATGACTACCGGGGCTCTCCCTGGGCAGGGGATGTGGTCCCAGCACCATTTCCAAGCAAGCAGAAGGTGCCTCCACAAAACCATGGCATTCGAGTTGAGTCTTCCCTAAAAATACATCTCCAATATTAAGAGTCATGGGACAGTGTACCGTCGCCCTAGCAGACAGTAGGCAAAGTACACAAACCAGCAGGGGCCGGCCAAAGTAAGGAAAGGCTGCTAAAAGTGGGTGCACTACTGGGGCTGCTGGGCAAAGCCACGCATTTCCCTTGGGTCAACACTTTAGAAAAATAAAACCCTATTGTAGCAGTGAAATAAAGGTTACGGATAAAAGGATATCTGAGGTATTAGCCAACCAAGCTGACCAGAGGAGTGGAAGGATGGGGCTCTGAGCCAGTTCTGGCAGGCAAGCTGGCTCCCCCAAAGACTCTCTTCTTGGAGGAATGTGAGCAAGGCACTATTGCCTCCTGAATATTCTTATTTCTAACGCAGCCAGTTATAACAGGCTTCATTGTGGGAAAAAAAAAATGGTTTCTAAGAAGCCACCACTGTTCCAGAAAGGGCACACCCCATAGATGGGGCGCTAGATACGACGAACCAAGGAGAACAGCAGTTTTGTCTTTGTAGCTATGAGAGTAGTTAGTTCCCACCACGGCAAAACTGCCAGTTGATCACGGAAGCAGGAGAACCGAGAGAGCAGAATATGTAAAGGCTAGCAGACCCCACCAGGGTCCAAGACCCTGTAAGCACCAGCAGCAGTCAGGGCAAACCGCCAACAGCCAATCAAGGTCAACATCAAACAAACAAGTCAAAGATGAAGAGGGGGCTTCAATGCTCGACCACTCCCCTAACTGAGAGAGCATCAGGTGTGCAGCCTGTGAGCATCTCCCCGTTGGACACACAGAGTGCCAGTCTCTATTGGCTCAACTTATGATGCGCTCAGAGAATAAACCAATCATAACAGAAATGTCTTCCATCTTTCTTTAGTTCCTGCCGGCCTATAAAAAGGCCCTAGACAAACATTTTAGAGGGTTCCCCCTCCTCCCCTGGAACCTCTCCCGAGCTCCGCTTTCCGCAATAGATCTTTAATCTCCTTCAAGCTGTATCTCTGTAATAAAAAGCTCCCTCCTAAGAGTTCCCTTCTAGCCTGTGATTTTCTTTCTTGAGCTTGTGAGACAAGAACCTAGAGTAGAGTCACTGAGTCATCTATGTGACCCTTAGTGCTTGGTGCTCTAACCCCTGAATAATGTATACCTAATATAAGAAACTCACTTTAAAGGACACTCCCTTTCACTGTCCGTTATTATGAGTGCAACCTGGCAATGTGTAAACACACACAGACACACAGACACACACACACACACACACACACACACACACACACAGAGGAAGGGGAGAGACAGACAAACAGACAGACAGACAGACAGACAGATAGACACTTCAGTGGATCACAGAAAACTTGCTAGACTCAAAAGAAATGAACATGAAAAGCCCACACAGGCTAGAAAGCCCCCACTGAATGTTAGTATTAGCGAAAGCAACTATTGGTTATGGTTCATCTTGCTTGTCAAATGAACTGAATCTGGAATCACCTAAAAGGCAAGCATGCTGGGCAAACCCGTGAGGGATTTTCTTGATATGAGAAGATCCAGCCTGGATGTGGGCAGCACCCCCATGGTAGCACAGATGAGAGCTTTTCTTTTTGCCTGCTGGCCATTGTTCTCACTGGCAAGGCCATCTACCCCACTGCTGCCATCGCCGCTGTGTTCCTCTGTTAATGCCAGAATCCAACATCTTCAGGCTTCCAACTATGGACTGAAGACGGTCAAACAGGAAATGCTCTAAGCCTTCAGAGCCAGGCTGGGTCTGCTGAGGCTTCCAACCTCTCAGACTGCACAGCTACCAGATCCTCAGCATCCCCAGTGTGAAGACAGCTAATGACAAACTACTAAGACAGTATTATAAGCCAAGCTGGTAAGTCCCCTCTTCATACACAGATCCACTGCATCAGTTCTGTTTCCCCAGAGAAGGCTAATACACTACTGCTATAATCAATCGTTCCTTGCCTTTGACCTCTAATTCTTCAAATTTTTAAATATAACCCAAGCAACTGGAAACCACAGAGCTAGAACCCAAGATCTCAATCACCACCTTCAGACAGGAGAGCCTTCCAAGGCCAGAAAGGTGCACCACGACCACGCCCATCTCAGCACACTAGATTCAAAATCAAACCATATACTGAAGCCACTTCCTACTATCCACTGGAGTAATCATCGAACGGTCAAAAATACCAGGAGAAAATACCACACGGAGGAGACCAGAGGACCATCCATCTGTCCCTATTTTAAAGCCCGAGACGGCACTTGGCCATCTGTCATGGTACTCACTCCAAGTTGGAGGAAGAAGCTTCTCTGTTCTGTTCAACTTAAAACCCTTCAAGTGGAACCTCGAGACCATTTCAACCCATTCCACTTTCAAACAATTCGGAGTGCAGCTGTTTATCACCTGGGTTATGGGACAGTATCATGCTGGGGGATTCCGAGAACAATGAGCGAGCTACTGTATGCAAGCACATCTCAGTCTGACACATGAGGAGCACACGGACAGCTCACACCTCCACTGAATGCATCAGGACTAGGACAGTCACAAGGGATAAAAGCACAACGCAGAACAGTGTACCCCAAAACAAAGAGGGAGCAGTAGAGAATGCAGTTAAACGAGAGCATTCGGTGGCTTTCAGGCGTGGCTGGATCCAGGACTCTGATGTTTGTCAGGGTCCCCTGCTTTCAGGCAAGCTTTATAAAGTGTAAAGGGTAAGAACCAGCAGACTGAGACCATCACCATCCAGAACAGGCATCCTGTAGGTCGGTTTCATTCATCAAAAGGTTACCAAATGCCAACCAAGTGTCAGCTGTGACCATGACAGAGGAAACGGCTGGCTTCACAGAATTTTCCTTATAATGGAGACAGGGTGCTATGGTTTGAATATGATTTGAGAGTGTCCTTCCAAAAATCCACTTGACAGAAGCCTGACAATATGTGACCTACTAGGGTGTGAAGCTTCCAGGTTGGGTTTAATGGGTTTAATGTCGAGCCATTGATTCAGAGGCTCACCCATGGACAGGATTAATGAATGTCTCAAGGGACCACAGGTGCTAAAGTTGTTATAGAAAGAACAAATATGTCTCCTGAACCTCTCTGGCATGGTGTGCCTCAATGTGCCCATTCCCTCTCTTACTTGTCTACCATCTACCGTGCTATGAGTACCATGGGTTCTCCTCTAACGGTAGGACTGAGCAAGAGGCATGATCCTGGACGGCCAGCCTCTAACTGTGGGCTCAATGACATTTCTTTGAAAAAAAAAAAAAAGCACCCCGTTTAGGTTATTTTGTTATAGCAACCTAAAATGGACCAATGCGGTGGGGATCCATCAGATGATAAAGGTTAGCAAATAAACCTGAAAAATAAAAACATTATCCCCTGCATAGTAAGGCCATACCTTTTGCTATTATTAAAGTCAGCTTTCTTGTCTGCTTGCTAGGAAATAGACACCTTTCATGCTACCCCTGCCTTTGACATATGTGGGAGTCCAGAGACCTGGTCTCCAATAGACCTGCCTGTGAGTCTGTGTACAGCTGGCTTACGCTGTGGGGTGATACCCAGATACTCCTGCAAGCTGCTTCCAGGTTTGGCATGACTTCCACGCTCCGTGTCTTAAAAATACCCATTTTAGATCATTTTGTGATAAGCACGGGTTTAACAGCCTTCCTGATTTCCTTCCACTGGTATGTTAGTACAAATACTGCTGCAAAGCCCAGTTATTTACTGGTCATTTAAATAATATTCCTTTGATTACCTGATTCCATCTCTAGGTGACTGTTCAGCTTTGTGACTATGACCGCTAAGCCAGGGGGTGTGGTCTGACAGAAAATCTTAACCTATTTCTCCCGGGAAGTGAAGAATGTGCCCTGGGAGCACACTAGGCTGGATGCTGGTGGTAAAAGTAAATCTTTAGTGAAAGTGAAACTAACAGGAACCAAGTTGCCCTCCCTTGAAAACACTGAATAGCACTATCGCGGAACCAGTCCACATTAACGCAACACACAGATCCATCAGATCCATGCCAAAAACTCACTCAGGAAGTTTTCGCTAAATTTAAGGGCGTCTGGGAGGTAGGGTAATCATTTTGGTCTTTAAAGTTGTATCCACGTGCTCTGCCCTGTCTCCCCAATGTTGTCTGCCTTTCATTGGCTCTCTATCCCTTCTGCATGATTTTGGGGGACAGTAATTTATTTCTTTTAATCCGTACACAACGGCCAAATGGAGCATTTGGCTCAGTCAAATCCCATCGTTTAAGCCTTAAACAAAAATGGATTTGTAATCGAAAAACCCACCAGCCTCAAGCTCTACCTCATTTTCACATGGCCTTGTCCAGCTTGTGCCTTCCCGGCATGCTAGCTCAGTCTACCGGAGCCCTGGTGGCTGCACGGCCTCTAGGGGACAAGTCCTTCTGCGTAGCCACCCCTGCCGGGATTAATCCTAGTCCCGAAGCCTCCAGCACCATTCTGGATTTTTTGTTTGTTTATTTTTTTAAGGCTAAAGCCCTTATCTGTGCATTCCAACCGGAAGCCTTCTTTCCTGCCCCTTTGCTTCTACAACTGGGCCCGGTGCCTCGGGCCGCCGTCTCCGAGTTAGGAAAAGGGCTCGAACTTTCCCAGGGAACCGGGGGGCGTCCCCGCGGCGCCTTCGCACCCCCCACCCCCGCAAAGCCCCGGCGGTGCCGGAGGGAACGCGCCGCGGCCCTCGCTCCAGTCCTCCTCCTCCTCCTCCAAACCCGGGCGGGGACCCCAGCAAGCACCCGGTGCACAGCGCCCGCCAGGCCCCTCGCCCCAGCCCCTAAGCCAGGCTCCGAGATCGGGGTGGGGTGCCACCTGCGGGCCACCGCGCGCGGGCTCCGGCGCGCGGCACCCCGGCACCCTGGGCGGCTCCCTACCGGGCTGGGCGGCTCCCCCGCGGGCGCGGGGCGAGGGGCGCGGGGCCTGGGGGTGCAGAGTCGCAGGCCTCGCTGCGGTCCCACCCGGCCGAGAGGCGGCGCGGAGCCCGCACGGGGCCGCCTCTGCGATTGGCTGCGCCCCCCCTGCTCCGCCCGCCGCGGCGCCCGAGGAGCGAGGACGCGGGGACCCGCCTCCCGCCCGCTCCCGACCCGGGGCGCGCGGGATAAAAGGCGGGCGGCGGGCGCGGGAGCCCGGGCCCTGCAGCCTGCGAGCGCCACCGGCGGGCCGGCTTCCCCCGCCGCCCACCCCGCTCCCGGCGCGGCCGAGCTCCGGCGGTACCTGCAGCCGAGCGAGAGAGCCGGGGAGCCCGCGCCGCCGCCACGAAACTCGCCAAAGTTGAGAGGCTGCCGCCCACCGGGAGCCGGAGGGAAGGTGCGAGCGCGCAGGGCGCGAACCAGCAGGCGGACGCGCGGACCTTCCGAGCGCACCGCCGTCGGCGGCCTCTCCCGAGCCGCTGCGGCTTCCCAGCGCTGTGAGTGGTCGGCTAGACCGACGGCTGGCTAAGTATTTCCGTTCAATTGTTTATGGGATGCGATTGTGTATTTTTTCTGTGTCGGTGGAGGGAGTTAAGGCAGAATGCATCCTTTAAAAACAAAAACACACACAAAAAACCTGAGTTTCTGATAGTGAGACTGTTGCATTGAGAGAAGGTGCCTGGAAATCTTACTGAGTTGGAGTAATCTAGGAAAAATGCATTTAACAGGTTCTCTCTTTTTTTTTTTTTTTTAAAGCCCCCCCTCCTCCCCCCCCGGGTGGAGATGGAACCCATTTCAAAAGTTAATTTGAACGAAAGCGACTACGCGATAACTCGAAAGGGTTAACTAGTGGCAGTTAACTTGTACTTTTCTCCCGTTTTAAATGTTGTTCCCAGATCAGTGGGAAGCTGAGCTGGTGAGAAGCGACTGGCAAGAGACTCAGAGGCGACCATAATGTCGTTAAGGTTCCACACACTGCCCACCCTGCCTGGAGCTGTCAGACCGGGTTGCAGAGGGCTGCTGTGTTTGTTGGTGATCGCAGTGATGGTGAGCCCCAGCGCCTCAGGAATGTGTCCCACTGCTTGCATCTGTGCCACCGACATTGTCAGCTGCACCAACAAGAACCTGTCTAAGGTGCCTGGGAACCTTTTCAGACTGATTAAAAGACTGGATCTGAGCTATAACGGAATCGGACTGCTGGATGCTGACTGGATGCCAGTGTCCTTTGTCAAACTGAGCACCCTGATTCTTCGCCACAACAACATCACCAGCGTTTCCACCGGCAGCTTCTCCACAACTCCAAATTTAAAGTGTCTTGACTTATCATCCAACAGGCTGAAGTCAGTGAAAAGTGCCACGTTCCAAGAGCTGAAGGTTCTGGAAGTGCTTCTGCTTTACAACAACCGAATTTCCTCTCTGGACCCGGCAGCGTTCGGAGGGCTCTCCCACTTGCAGAAACTCTACTTGAGTGGGAACATGCTCACACAGTTCCCTATGGATTTGTATGTTGGGAGGTTCAAGCTGGCCGACCTGACATTTTTAGACGTTTCTTATAATCGAATCTCTTCCATACCAATGCACCATATAAATTTAGTGCCGGGCAAACAACTGAGAGGCATCTACCTTCACGGGAACCCGTTTGTCTGTGACTGTTCTCTGTACTCACTGCTGATATTTTGGTACCGTAGGCACTTTAGCTCTGTGATGGATTTTAAGAATGACTACACCTGTCGCCTGTGGTCTGACTCCAGACACTCTCACCAGCTGTTCCTCCTCCAGGAGAGCTTTCTGAACTGTTCTTACAGCGTTATCAACGGCTCCTTCCACGCACTCGGCTTTATCCACGAGGCTCAGGTTGGGGAAAGGGCGATTGTCCACTGTGACAGCAAGACTGGGAATGGAAATACTGATTTCATCTGGGTCGGTCCGGATAACAGACTGCTGGAGCCAGATAAAGACACGGGGAACTTTCGTGTGTTTTACAACGGAAGTCTGGTTATAGAGAACCCCGGTTTTGAGGACGCCGGAGTTTATTCTTGTATCGCAATGAACAGGCAGCGTCTGTTAAATGAGACCGTGGATATCATGATAAACGTGAGCAATTTCACCGTAAACAGATCCCACGCCCACGAGGCCTTTAACACGGCCTTTACCACCCTGGCTGCCTGTGTGGCTAGTATAGTTCTAGTGTTACTGTATCTGTACCTGACACCGTGCCCGTGCAAATGTAAAGCCAGGAAACAGAAAAACACACTGAACCAAAGCAGTGCTCACTCGTCCATTCTCAGTCCCGGCCCCACTAGTGATGCCTCTGCTGAGGAACGGAAGGCAGGTAAAAGAGTGGTGTTTTTGGAGCCCCTGAAGGATACGGCGGCGGCGGGACAGAATGGGAAGGTGAAGCTTTTCCCCAGTGAGACTGTTATAGCCGAGGGCATCTTAAAGTCCACCAGGGCAAAATCTGACTCAGACTCAGTCAATTCTGTGTTCTCAGACACACCCTTTGTGGCATCCACTTAACTGGGTGCCTGTGTTCGTCTGCTGTCGTGATTTAATCTCTTCCTTGCTCAACTTTGGTCTGCAGAATTAATAGCAGGACAGAAACTGTTTTGTCTTTTGAGATGAAACCAAAGGGTGTCTTTTAAGATGGTTGCCAGGAAGTGAGGCAAAGCACACTGGTTGCTTCTCGTGCTGGGTAAAGAGGCAGTGGACTCTGAGAGTTTTAAGTTCCTGACAACAGCGTCTTAGCCTTCAGCATCCTTGAGGATTTCAAAGCCGGCTTGAAGGCAATAGGACTGGCCATTATCTCTTTATTTGGTTATCTTGAAGAAAAAAATAAAGCTATGTGTTAGCATTCTTTAAAAATAGAATCTTTTGACTTACTAGAACCAAAGTTGGGCTGAGCTAAGTCTCTTTTTTTTTTTTTTTTAAAGAAAAACATTACTGGCTTCTTTCCCTTTTAAAAGATCTAGAAGGAGGGATTGGTTATTTATAAAGCATAAAGTTAGCCTAGAGGTTTTTCAGCCAAAACCATCATTTCAGACCAGAATAGGCAAACATATAATATCCACAGGATTGTGCCCCATCCCATGTAGTGTAAAGAGCCGTAGCTGTTTAGCTGTCTTCTCCGTAGTCTCTGCATCCTGGTACAGAAGATCTCACCGAAACAGTAGAGGTGTCATTATTTGTTGCCAAGAATATGTGTCAGTACCAAAATGTCTGAGTAACTCCCTAAACCTTCATCGTAGCAGACTCGTGTCTGTCCGTCTGCTTGTGTATATGTAGAACCTGAAGTTATATGGACGCCTGAGTAGACCCCAGTGTACTGTGTCTCACACTTTTAAGTCGCTGTAAATACATGTGCTTTGTGACTTGATGCTTCAGTTGCCTGTTTAACCGATGCATTCTGAGATGTTTGGTGTGACGAGCTCGTGCTGCGTGTGTAAAGCACCCTCACACGGTGTCCACATTACAGCAGATGCCTCTCCGGAGTTCTTGTCATTACAGCAGGGACTTTACCTTTCAGAGGGAGGAAGCAGCTTTAATGTGTTCCAATAAGAGTTTCACTCTCTGTATCACAGTCTACTCTGATAGCCTGCATTCCAGCCAGGTTTGGGAAACCCTTACGTTCTAGCTTTAGGACAAGTGAATGTCTGGGGGACCTGATTATTCTCCTGTCTGCCAAGAGATAACCATGTGCCTCTCTGGCACTGAAATGGGGAGGTGGGGCTCAGACCCATTGGTGTTTCAAGTTCCTTTCATATTAGAATCTGTTTCCTAGGAACGCCAGCACAGAATCACGCTGGCCTTCTAACCTTCCCATATACAGAGTCTGGGGTTAAGATGGACTAAGTAGCACAGCACCATAGCTCACAGGTGTCTCACTGGAGGAGGCTCAGAGAGAATCCTGGGTTGTGAATGACGGGAGCAGAGGGGGTGAGGGGATCCCAGGCTCAGCACACTCACTGGAGAAGATAAGGGGTCTGAAAGAATGGTTACCTTAAGCACCCACCGGCATGGAGAAGGATTAAAACCAGGAGTGACCAAAGGCAGAGGAGAAGTGGGTGGGCGTCTTCCTAGGGAAAGTCGGGTATGGCCAACGCTGGCACCTTATAGAGATGTAGATGAGGACGGAGAGTTGACGGTGACACTGGTGGCTTACTGGCAACACGGTTGGTAATAGTGGACATGGGACAGCTCTCAGTGCTGTCTGGGGTTCTCTGTGGCAGACTGGTCAGCAGGGAGCTAAGGGGCAGGCGGTCCTCAGGACCCTCCCTAGGGAGTAAGCTGCAGAACCGGGGCTCAGTACTGTGAACACTACATAGTGTTAGCAATGATCTCCTTGCTTCTTAAATCCCTCACCCTACAGACAGAGTTCTTCAGAGCTGTGTTACCAGCCAACATTTTATTGTAGTGGTGGCCATTTAAGTATCAGGAGGTGTATGGAGCTGGTATGGCCACAGGGACAATCTTCACTTCTTCATATTTAGAGAAAGTCAGACTCGGGGATGCAATGATTAATTAGGATCACAGCAGCCTCAAAGGCAAGGAAGGGAGGGCATGGCTGTGCTGCCTCTGGGGTATGATGGAGCTGGCACCACTCTGGCAACGAAATTGAAGAGGGTCCCTAAATTGTACCTCATCTCATCTGGATGAGATCCCTAAGAAATAAGTGTTTGGCTTGGCAGATAACTAGGGGCCAGTCCTGGGAGGGGGTGGTGACGGCGTTCAAACATAGATGCTTCTCATGCCCAGATGCCAAGTTAGGGCAGGATAGACTTGGGTAGGAACCAAGGTATTTTTAATCAGAACAAGAACAAGAAGAAGAACAAAATCCTGAGTATTCAGAAACTCTTGTTGTGAGCAAACATAGGATGGTGGTAAGTCCTGGGACTGAATGTCATGGTGTGGAATCCTAAGTGCCTAGAAATATCAATTTTTAAGTGGGAACCTGATCTCATGTATTTTAAATATAGGTACAAAATTAATGTGTGCCTTGTAAGTTTGTCTCATGCAAAACTTTTATATAATTGTCCTTCTAAAGCAATAACCTGGGCTTATGCAACTGGGTTGCTCCCTTAAGCCAGTGAGAGATGGAAACTCAAGGAAAAACAAGTGACAAGTGACAGGCTCAGGAGTGCCATTCCATTTCTTTTTGAAAGATTTATTGTTTCTTCTCCTCTTGAGAGAGAGAGAGAGAGAGAGAGAGAGAGAGAGAGAGAGAGAGAATGTGTGTGTGTGTGTGTGTGTGTCTGTGTGTCTGTGTGTGCAGACCACAGTTGCTGGATCCCCTGGAGTTGGAGTTACAGGAGTCGTCAGCTGCCTGACTCAGGTGCCTGAAACTTAACTCTTGTCCTCTGTAAAAGCAGTGCATGCTTTTAACCATTGAACTACCTCTCTAGCCCTGATGTGAAATTTCCTTGGGTTTAGAGCATTTTCACTGAAATAGAGATTCCAGGTTCACACTTTTCTATATGTATATACAGGAGTTCTAATTTTAAGACAAGCATTTTAGGGTTTCAGGGGTGGGGATTCAATAGGTAAAAGCCAAGCCCAACGACCTGAGTTGGGATCCCCAGAACCCAGGTAAAGAACTGCACACTGCAGCTACCCGTCAGTTACCCAGAGCATCTCTGGGGCAAGATGGGAGGTGGAGACAGGAGAAATCTCTAGAAGCTGGAAGGCAGCAAGCCTGACTTACACAACAATGAAGAGATTCAAACAAGGTGCAGCACTGGCTAAGGCCAGCATGAGAAGGTTGTCCTCTGATTTCTGCAGGCCTGATGAGGCATGCATACACTCATCTCCCCCAGCCCCCGACAAAAGCACATACATAAGTACACAAATATGAACACACAAGTACACACAGACATAAGTATATACACAAGTACACAAACAAGTACAAGTGCACACACAAAAGTATACAAGCACACAAA
Source organism: Arvicanthis niloticus (assembly GCF_011762505.2). Classification (NCBI taxonomy): domain Eukaryota; kingdom Metazoa; phylum Chordata; class Mammalia; order Rodentia; family Muridae; genus Arvicanthis; species Arvicanthis niloticus. Next base: position 71,536,486 of record NC_047670.1, on the reverse strand, counting down.
AGTACACACAGAAGCACAAACACAAGTACACAACAACACAGAAGCACACACAATTACAGATACACAAGTATACACACAAGCACACACAGATACACAAATACAAAAACTCAAGACACAAGTGTACACACAAAGTATACAAGTACACACGTAGACAAATACAAGCACACATAAGTACACACAGAAGCACAAACATAAACACACACACACATGCACACAAACACAAGAACCCAAGTATGTAAGTGCACACACACACACACACACAATTTTTAAAAAAGAAAGACTTCCAAGACTAACATCCTGTAAGGATGGCCTAAACAGATTTTAGAATGGAGACTAGGCTTCTGCATTATCCCTCACTGCTGCCCAGTTCAATAATTTTTAATCTTGCTTGATTAAGCATAGAAAAATGTATTTTATTTTTCAAAATAAGCTTTTTTCCCCAAAACATTAATTAGAAAAAAGAACAGATGATGTCTCTGAGGGTAGACCTTGAGAGGAACAGGCAGATCGACTCTCAGTCCCAGACCTGAAAAGATGTGTGGTTGGGGAATCCTCCTGAGTGTCGTTGGAACCGGCTCCAGCCTGCATCCTCACCACCACCATCCTTGTGGCCGAGGCCAGTTCTTGTCACCCTCCACTGTCAACTGACTTACTGTGAGGCTAAACTGTGAGCACAAAACCATGCTGCCCCATCGGCTCTTCGGGGAAAGTAAGATAGACAAAGGGTTCCCACTCTCCTGACCAGAGTCTAACTCAAAGTTTGGGACAGGGCCTGCCCATCATATTTAATTTTTTTCTTACCATATGATTCTCATTCTACCTGATTTGATGAAACACATGCTAAGTGGGACCATAGCAGGATTCATGTGTCCAGGCCCTGCCAAAATACAGTATTACTTGTTAATGGATTTATTAATAAAAAAGAAAAATCTTAGTCTCCTAAAATACACTAATTTAAAATAAAACAACAACAAGATGTTGGTATTCGGTCTCTAAATGGACCCCTAAGTAAAGCGCTGGCTGGAGCTCAGGGCTTGTGTTTTTGTAAATTATAAAATCTAAAATTACTTTGGTATGGCAACATCCCCGATTCTTTCGTTTTTAAGCTATTTTTAGTCTGGAGGCAGCTACAACAGATCGGGTCTGTGACAATGAGCGCCGAGGCTTTCAAATTTGATTAGCTCATAGAGCTGTTGGCATATATGCCACGGACTCTGAATGCAGGCTCCATTTACAGAGAACCGAAATGTCACTGTTTCCCAACATACTAGAAGATTCTTCTTTCTAAAACCCACTAGATCTTTTCCAGGTTCCCTCCTTCCTCCCCAAGGACAGCTGCAGGTCCGTGTTTCTATTTCTTATTGTGGGATATGTGGGGAGAAGATTATTGGTTTGGTATATAAGGTAATTAGGTGGTTTGTATCTCAGTAATGGTTGAAAAATAATCTCTTTAAATACTCATACAGGTGTTTTCCTGGAATGGCTTTGTAAGACATGGGCTACACATAACCTTTCTCTGGGTCCTAGCCTTCTTTCTGTTGCCTTGATAACAATGTGACCAGAGGCAAGTTGGGGAGGGAAGGCTTTATCTGTCATACATATCCTGATGCAGTACATCACTGAAGAAAGTCCAGGCAGGAACCACGGAGGAATGCTGCCTGCTGGCTTGCTTGCTCTTCAAGGCTTGCTTGTCCTGTTTTCCTATATATCCCAAGATGCCTATGTAGGAGTGGGACTGCCCACAGTGACTGGGCTCTGCTACATCAGTTGTCTTTCAAGAAAATGCCCCAAGAGACACCCACAGGCTAGTCTGATGGAGGCAATGCCTTCTTTGAGATGAACTCTTCTCAGGTGTATCAAATTAATAAAAACTAACCAGTTCACCCCTTGTCCTGAATAATCGAGAATATTACCTATGTGCCATTGCAGATGGATTATAGCAAAGGACATGGCTAAACCAAATGGTTAAATAGTCACTTTAGAATGCAAGATTGGCTTTTATAATGGATTCTTGTATTAAGCACCTACTGAATACCAGGCATACAATGAAAGGGAGAAGAGGTTTGCTGTCATTTTGACAGTCTGGGGCAGATGGGAAGTCTATCAAATGGGGAAAGAAGTTCACAACAGAAAAGGTACCCAGTCAATAACTGGTTTAAAATCATGTAACCACTAAACAAACAAAACACTGTCCATATTCTCACATAGACACACTATAAATGACTTTGAAAGTCATAAGTCATAAGAAAACTTTCAGTAAAAGTTAATGTGGAGGAGGCCTGGGAAGATGGCTCAGGCAGCAGAGAGCTTTCTGCACAAGGATGAGGACTTGGGATGTGATCTCCAGAACCCACATAAAAAACTGACTTGATGGCTTTCACCTGTTTCCCAGCACTAGGGATGGGAGGGTTGGGGTAGAGATGGGATCCCTGGAGCTTCCTGGACATCCAGTCTACCTGACTGGTGAGTTCCTGGGTTTAGTGAGAGATGGTTTCAGACAAGAAGCCGAGGAAGACCCAGCTTTGACCTCTGGCACAAATGCATATGTGTACAAACAAACACACACACATGAAAAATGTGAAGTATTTGCTATTCAGGGAAAGTGTGGAGGAGATGAAGAGAAAGCCACATATAATAATAAAATTGAACACGATTTTGAAAACAAATGGCGGTACAAGTAGCAAAGTCGGGAATCCACCTAGAATGGTGTAGGTTAGATGGCTGTCTTAGTTACTGACACAAACCATAACGGAGACACTGTGTAAGTGAGAGCTTTTAATTCGGGGGCTCACAGTTCCAGAGACCGTGACCATCATGATGTGGAGCATGGTGACAGGCAGGTGTTGCGCTGAAGGGGTTGCTGAGAGCTTACGTATGACCCACAAGCTCCAGGAAGAGAGAGAGGAGAGAGACAGACAGAGACAGAGAGAGGCAGAGACAGACACAGGGATAGAGAGAGACAGAGACAGAGAAAGATGGAGGGAGAGACAGAAAAAAACAGGGAGAGAAAGAGAGACAGAGGGAGAGAGAGGCAAAGAGAGACACACAGAGACAGAGACTCAGAGAAAAAGACACAGGGAGACCAAGACAGAGAAAGATGGATAAGGGAGAAACAGAAAGAGAGGAAGGGAAAAGAGAGACAGAGGGAGAGAGAAGAGAAAGGGAGGGAAAGAGAGGGAGGAGACGCAGAGACAGATAAAGAGACAGAGAATGAGGGAGAGACAGAAAGGGAGGGAAAGAGATGGAGAGAGGAGAGAACGATGTAGAGAGAGACACAGAGACAGATAAAGAGACAGACATGGAGGGAGAGAGAGAGAGAAAGAGGGAAAGAGACAGGAAGAGGAGAGAGAGAGAGAGAGAGAGAGAGAGAGAGAGAGAGAGAGAATGTTAACTGGGAATGACTTGGGTTTTTGAAACCTCCATTAACATACCTCTTCCAAGAAGCCTATGCCTTCTAATCCCTCCCAAATACTTCGACCAACTGGGGACCAAACATTGAACTACAGGAGCCTATAGGGACCGTTCTTATTTAAACCTCCACACTAACCCAGGCTTCTCCAGTTTGCTGGCTAATTAATCTGTTTCTACTTCTCCATGCAATCACTTAAGGCGCAAAATAAATTTCTGCTTTGTCACTATAAACTGTATACCAACACATTTAAATGAACAAGCGTTTAATTTCAGTATTCTGAGAATTTAAAATTATTCATGGTTTCGTAAAAGTTTTATTTGAGGGAGAGTAGAAAATTTCTCTTAAATTTCCAGGAAAATAGTGTGGGCAATTCAAACCTTTTTAGGGATTTCCAAAACTAATTTTAAAATTGAGTTTCACAAGATAATTTAAAGATTATTTTTAAAGTGCCACTGCTAGATTACTTTATTAAAAAATTTCTATTAGGTAATATTCGGACTGAGCATTAAATGTATTTTTAGAAAATTTTGTAGTGTCCATAGCATCTTTGTATCATAGGGTGACAGGACAAAGGACTTCCACATTGGCAATGACAAAGTTCCTAAGCGTTGCCAGTGCTATGGGCCGTAAGTAACGCATAGTAACTATACTGTCCTCCTCAAAGGCGTTGTGGTACAGAGAGTGTCTTGATTTCGGTTGCTGTGATAAAACTCTTGACTAAAATCAACTTGAGGAGGAAAGGGTGAGTTTGGCTCACTTACGTCAAGCCCACTGAGGGAAATCAAGGCAGGAACTGAAGCAGAGACTATGGCTGCTTCCGAATTGGCCCCTCATAGCTGACTCAGTGCACTCCAGGACCCCCTGCCCAGGGGTAGGGCGCCACCTACAGGCAATTTGATGTAAACACTCTCAATTGAATTTCCCTCTTCTCAGATACGTCTAGGTTTAGGTCAAGCAAAATCTAACCAGCCCAGATAAACCTAAAGTGATTCAAGAGTGATTGAGAGTTGCCCACTAGTGACTGTGACAGCCAGTGGGAGGTGAAACGGGAATGTGATTGGCAGACACCTTGCTTTAGCCACCTGGGGTAATGAGGGGAGACTCGAACACTAGTTCAATAGCCCCTAGATCGGTGGCTCTCACTCCATGGTCCCAACCCCATTTGGGGGATGAAGATCAGATATTTACATTATAATTCACAACAGTAGTAAAATTGCAGTTATGAAGTAGCTACAAAATAATGTCGTGGTCACGGGTCACCACAACATGAGGAACTGTATCAAAGGTCGCAGGATTAGGAGTGGATCCTCACCTGCTGTCGTCTTACAGAGGTAGGGCAGGCTAGTAAATAGTGACCTGAAATGAGTATCAGAGATCTGGTTTCAAGTTGTACTGTCTGTGGCTTACTACCATTCATGATCCGTGCGGAGGCCATGCTAGCCCATTGTCTACACTCACAGCCCCAAGTCCCACCACCACCCACAGTAGAATAAAGCTTTCTAAATGTGTGCTGGCCATGTCATGAGAGAGAGAACTATATAATTATTTCCTCGTGTTAGGCTTCATGTTAACACGCACATTTTGTCTCATGCCTTATTTTGGACAAACCTTTTAGAGGGTAAGCTCGGAGGTGTACAGGGATCTGAACCACTTGGTCTGGACCCAGAACACCGTCTGCTGTGGATATTGTACAGTGGTTTTCAACCTTTTTTAATGAGCCCTTTAATACAGTTCCCTAGTGACCCCTGTAACTTTAATTTTTTTTTCAAATCCTATTTTTAATGACAGTTCTTAAATGCTTTAACCTCCCTTAAGCCCACCACCCACCAGAGGTAGTGGAAAAGAAAGGATACAGGGGAAGTGGACCTGTTTAGAAAGGTTTTCTGGGGCAACTCCCATCTGTGTTGTCTGGAAATCGGCAGTTCAGTTCACAGGTCAGCATGCAGTAGCAGCTCGATCCACTGGCAAACACCTTACTGATACACCAGCAGTCCAGTTCTGTAGAGTCAGGTTAGCAACAGTGGTGACACAATCTAGCAGAGACAGCCAGGCCTCAGCCTCGGCTCCAGTCAGCAGGAGAGCCCTGGAGGGATACCAGGAGAAGTTCTCAGCTGTGCCTCTCTCAGGGAAGCGAGGGTCAGGGAAGACTCAAGGCCCACAATCATTGCACAGCTAGCTGTACCAGCAAGCCAAGCTCTCTCTCTGTCACTCCATGGAGTTCTGTTTCTACCCTCCAAACATCAGTGTCCTCCACGTGCCTTGCCTCAGCACGTGCATCCAGTCAGCCCGAGTCCAAGGAGTCTGTACAAATGCAGCTCAACAGCTCAATGTAAGGTGGACCAATATATGTGTGTTGTCAGCAAAGAATCCTTCATCACGTGTCCTTTCATGTGTTTGCTTTAGCAGAACATCTGCTTTCCTGTGTCTGCTTCAGCGAAACGTTCCTTCACGAGTCTGCCTTAGTCTTTTACCTGTGTCCACTTCAGGAAAACATTCCTCCATGTGTTTGCCCTAGCAAAACACCATCCAACACAACTTTCCAAAGAAACGCTTAAAGTTTCCACTTCAGACCCTCCCAACAATAAAATTATCTTCATTACTACTTCATAGCTGTACTTTTGCTACTATTATGATTCATAATGTAAGTATCTGATGTGCGGGCTGTTGACCCAGAGGTTGAGAACCATTACCTTAGCACATTAGACTGCAGTGTCTTTCATCTCCACAAGAGGGCTCTGCTCTTGCTGCGCTTCTGTGTGGAGGTTGCCTTCCCTTCTGTGGTCCCAGTTGTCTGCCTTCCATCACTACGACCTTTCTTCTCTTTATGTCCCCATCTTCCTGAATCGGTCCTCGTCCTGTCATCTGTCTATTTAGCCAAAAACTTAGCACAAAACAGGCATTTCCATTTCACCTGCCCTCCCATCCCAGAAACATTGAAAACCTAGTATGTACCTCTCCTCATCTTCAACCTGAACATCATCGACAATCAAACCATTCATTCCCAGGCTTTGAAGAAATGCAGAGTTTTTCTGTGAAGTAAATGTCTCATCGTTGAAATGCTCCGACGGGGAAGTCAAAGAATTCCTGGAAGAGATAACGCCCGGGCACCTTCCATGGGTGTCCAGCCCAATACAAAGGCTGGACATGTGGATCAGAGTTACAATGAGCCCTTCAGTAGTGGGGGTCACAAGTCCCTTTGGATGGGGTACAGTGTGAAGACCCTCCTCACTTCACAGTCTTCTGTCCGCCCCTCTGGTCTGGAGATGCAGCCCCATGGACTGCCTCATAGCTCTTCAAGGAAAGTCTGCTGGTGTGGCTCACAGAGGTCCCTATGTTTTGCTAGGCTAAAAAGAGCTAGAAACATTAGCTTCTCATTGGAAGCTGGATTGTGATAAGCAATCCTACTTAACTCAGTGGTCACTCAATAGACCAAGAAGTGTCTCAGAGCCAGTGTCTACCCAAGCCTCATTGTAATTACGTTTACATTGCTAGCCCACGTATTGACTGGATTAAACCAATTTTGTAAGAGTGAATACTTTAGGTGGAAAGGGACAGAAAAGTGTGGCTTTGAAGGGTAGACTATCAGACTGACCTGCATGATTATTGCAAGCCTGCATGTGAGTGTGTGTGCATGTGTGCATGCATGTGTGTGTGCGTGTGTGTATGTGCATGCATGTGTGTGTGTGTGTGTGTGTGTGTGTGTGTGTGCGCGCGCGAGTGTTCGCACTTTGCCCCAACCCTGCCTGCTTAAAAAACGTCTCCAAAGCGTTTGGGCTAGAGCCACACTCCCTCAAACTCTTGTCTTATAGAACTGCGGCGCATGGAAAAGAATCAGTTTTTCATCGTATTTCCCCTCCCCCCCCATTCATCTTGCCTGGGGAAAAGAAAACAGTGAAATATCTATGAGGAGGGAGTTTAAAAGAAGTCGATTGTTTTTTTAAAATTTGTTCTCCGATTTTTAATATTCATAGTTAATTACAACCTTAGGGATGTCTTCAGCTTTCAGTCTGACCTACTTCACGTCAGTGGAGAAAATAGCAAACATTTCCCCCTCAGCAACCATTTATAATAACTTTGACTTTTTCCCAAAACCCAGAGGAAACACACTGCTTGATCCCGAGCCAAGTTTGTCAGGAGCTATTTGGGCTGTAAATCTCAGTCATCCTAGGATCCAATTGGAAAAGCACAGCATTGATTGTTATATATAATTTACAATAAGGATCATGATCACCTATGATATATAGTGATTGGAAGGACTAGACGTTGTTGGGATTGTTTTGTTTTCTAATGTAAATACTTAAGAGAGAGCAGCAGAAGAATCTGACAGGGATTTTGAAGATAAAACCATACATTACCCCCCTACAGGGTCTTGGATTTTCATAAAGAATCAAGTCCGTCATTACTTTACATGGATTTTGCAACTAATAATGTGACTGGCTGACTCCCTGCTCTTTGTCTCTTGGTCTGTTGGGTTTTAAGCACCACACAGTGGGGAAGTAGGAATGTCACCTACAGGATGAGGCACCCTGCACTTCTCGTGAGTGTGGAGATCATGGGAGGATCCCTGTGAGGAAGTGAAGCCTCTTCCCTCAGGGTGTAAGGATTCGGAGCTGTGGGCAGGACCATTTCTAGGTTTCCTGGTTCACATCTTCATCTCGTCTCATTCTAGAAACTACTTAGAACATAAGAACTAAGTATTTAGCTGCTATAAAATCACTCTAAAGATACTTAGCTACACTTGCCCCCAGCTCCTCCCTACCGCAGAGGTATTTAGAGCACATCCCTGGTCCTGGGGAATTCCCCTGCAAGGGTTTATGCTGATCTGAAAATGGCTTCTCAGTTCTACACTTGTCCTTTCTTGTAGAGGAATTTTAATCCAGTAACGTGGCTGCTTTGTCCAGGCATCACATCCAAAGACCTTCTAGGTCTATGCATTCTGGCTGGAATACAGACCCACCCTTACTACACATCTTTAATCCCTAACAATAAAGGTGAGGTTAGTTTGTAGAGGGAAGCAGCCACGTTTGAAAGTGATGTCTAATTGAGTGGCAGCCAAAGTGATGAATCAGAGAAAGATTTGACAGAATGAGTCAGAGATGGGATATTCTCAACTCTTTCTCACCTCAGTCAAATGGTAACTCCATTCCTTCCGTGACTTAGGCCCCAGACCATCGTGGATGAGTCCCTTGCTCTTTCATCCTATACCTGACCTGCAGGAATATTCCCTAGGTTCCATCTGCAAATTACACGTGGTATCTCACCGCTTTTTGCTACCCCATCTCATCCTTCATTCAGGCATTTATTCCTTGATTGACTGCACTGCTTCCATCTTTGCCCTTCCAGGGTCGGTCTTTAACACGAGACACCACAGGCCTCACCCAAAGTAGGGGGAGAGTTTACCTCATCCTCAGTTTAGAGCCCTGTGATTCCCTGTCTCTTCCTTGCTCACTCTGCACTGGGAACATACGACAAGATGCCAGAAGCATTCCCAGGGCTGGGATCCACACGAGAGACTCACTTGACTAAAAACTCTGCAGTAAATTGTCAAGTGCAGCCAAATGCAAGTCTATCTCATGGCCTGCTGGCCCTCACTCCCCAGCCCCACCCCCTGACCAGCTTTGTGAGAACTGGACTCAGTCTGCATTGGTCCACTGGCTCTGTGTGCTGTACACAGTGATCTCCTTATTCAGGACCTTTCTGCTTCTCTCCCATCTTCCGAAACACTTTCCTAATGAGGTTGGCTTCCTTTGCTCCTTAAAGGAAGGTTTCTAATCAGAACCAACTCACTGTGTCCTGCTTTCTTTGATTGCTGCCTATGCCCTGGACTACTTGCTGCCTGACCCTACCTGCCCTTGGAGGTGAGGTGGTGCAGAGTGAACTCCAGGAGCAGGCAAGAAACACCACAGCTGCTGCAAGCTCCTTGAACACCCTCTATCCACACCCCATTGGTCCCAAGAAAGCATCTCTTCTAAACAGCAGTTCCCCATTGGCTGGCATTGTCTGCACCAGCAATCCTTGGTCCCTCAGGCAGTCCTCAATTAGGTCCTCCTGCAGGAGATGCTTTTGTGGCACAGCCCTGGTGTTTACATAGAGGTGGTCCCTCTGTTCTTGCTACAGTTGATCTTTCTCCACCACATTATCACAATCAGACACACATGTACCACATATGTCACCTACTGCGTGTCTTAGTTGGGCTTTTATTGCTGTGAAGAGACAACCATGTGTAGACATAAATTTTTTGCAGCCTATTTTAATAAACGTTCAACCTCTCCTCTTGCCCACCACCCACCAGAGGCAGTGGAAGAGAAAGAGGTTTTAGGATATGGGGAAGTTTGAGTAATAGTTCCTTGAGGGTGAGCTCAGTCTTTTTTTTATCACCAGTTCAGTAGCAAACACCAAATACAAACCGGCAGCTTCAGTGCAGTCATTTCTGCACAGACACCAGGCAGGAACCAGAAGTTGTAGTTCAATCCTGAAGAAACCGCAAGGCTTGCCAATCAGCCTGAGTGAGGCAAGCTGCTGCAGGAACCTCACAGCAGTTCCTGGGCGAGTCTCTCTCTGGTACCACCACAAGTTGAGCTCAACAATGCTATGTAAGGCAGAGCAATACATGCCTGTCATTAGCCAAGAATAGCAAGGCAGAGCAAACCAGACCAATGCTCCCCTCCCACTGTCTGTGGGGTCATAGGACACTTCATAGGTCGTAGGTCAAAGGACACTTCATCACGTGTCCTTTCACGTGTCTGCTCCAGCAGGACATCCTTTCACCTTGTAAGGCCCCCACGAAGGGAGGACCTCACCCAAGCCTCAGGAATTCGTGGCCACGCATTAATTCACAAGACACCGAACTTGATGCAATCAACAAGAGGGATATTTTAATCGACATGTTGAGGTCAAGACCTGTAGCCCACGCAGGGGCAATGGGGTCTGACACCAGGGCTTTGGAGACAGAGAGAATTTAAAGCCAAAAACCACAACTCAGGCGGGGGGTGGGGGAGGGGAGGGAATCACAACCCAGGGGGAGTGAAGGAGGGTTATTGGAGAGTACCTGTGGAAAGTCCCAGCCCATTATTCAGTTTGTGACAGGGTCCAAGGAACAGTCATGGGGAACATTTTGTATAGGCCTATAAGAGCCTGTACATAATCAACCATCTATCTTGTGGTCAACCAAGTTCCTGAAACACAGAGCTCACGACCAAGCTGACCTGCGCTCTTAGTTCTGCTCTGTCTGTTAGGAGTTTTTGAAAATTTTTAACCCTTTCAACCTGTGTTCCCCAACAAAACATTTGACATGACTAATCTTACGACAAAACTAGAAGTTTCCACTTCAACCATGACCATGCCAACTCTTATAAAGGAAAACAGTTAGTTGGGGATAGCTTACAGTTCAGAGGTTTAGTCCATCATCGTCCTGGTGGGAAGCCTGGCAGCACACGGGCACACATGGTGCAGGAGGAGCTGAGAGTTCTACGTCTCAGTCGACAGGCGGCAGCATAAGACGGTGACACACTGGCCAGATTTGAGCTTCTGAAGCCTCAAAACCCACTGCCTAGTGACACACCTCCTCTAAACAAGGCCACACCCACTCCAACAAGGCCACACCCACTCCAACAAGGCCACACCCACTCCAACAGTGCCACTCTCTGGGCCTCTGGGGCCATTTTTATGATCATTACACCATGAAACTTCTGCAAGAGTGAGGTTGTTTATCTATTTTGTTGATCACTGTATTCCCTGCACCAAGAAGAGAGTCTGGCCCAGCAAATTATTAATATTTATTAGTAAATGACTGACTGCGTGAACTTCCAGAAGGAGCCGATTGCCCACTGACGTGAACCTGAGCGGTGGCCAGGCCACGTAGGCACATACTGTTTACAACACAGTTGACTTATGCTTGACTCATTTTCCGCTGTGCCCCATAGTTTGTGACATTTTTCCCCCTCGCCCCTCAAAAGAGCACACGATGAGTCTCTCCACATTTGTGTAGGAATAAGCTGTCTAAATACATCTAAGTACCCATTTGGTGCTTCTGAGACAATGTCATGCTGAGTACAGGAGAGGCAGGAAGCTGGCTGTCTCCTCTCGGTGTCTGCTAACGGAATCATGCCAATTAGCATGTGTCAGGCCTCCGAAAGGAATCAGACCGGGCTGAAAAGGCATCAGGCAGTAGGCCTGACACACAGTTAATAAGCTGTCTCCTACCTTTCCAGCAGGTTTTTTAGCATCACGTCCTGTCAGGGGGATTGCTGACTGCATGAACATGCCAACTGGTGTGTTTACTTAGTCAGGGAAGGCCAGCTGTCAGAGATGACCTCTGTGGGGGTGTGCGGTCTGACAGGCCAATTAACTGCTCTCTTGTCAATATGTGGCAACTTCCCGAAACTTCCATGGTAACATTTTTTTTTTCTGAGTTATTTCCTGGTACGGGGAGAAATCTGCATTATCACAGAAATTGAACCATAGAAGGGACCACGTAGGGTGTGGGCGTAGCATAGGGCTGAGCCCTCAGGATACCTGCTCCTCCTAAGGGGGCACCTGGGGAAAGGGAGGGAGGGATGATGGATGGCCCAGGCTGTAGGAACTGTGAAGTGCAAGGCATGGATGACCTTCAAGTATGGCTACCAGGACAGTTAGGGTGGGAAATCTGTCACACCACAAACTCTCTTCTTGGAGAATTAGACAGGTGTTTAGTTTTTTCCATATTTGTGCCATTTTTATATATAGCCCGGTTTCTGGCTACTAATTAATGAAAACAAAACAGAAAGAAAACAGCCTAAAAATTAAAAAACCCAAGCAACGACAACCGAGTGTTTTTCCACAGTGTCAACCTGTGTGCTTGGTGAGCTAACCATTGTAATTTTCCCAACAACCCTGAGTTAAAGTCAGGGCAAATGCCTGGCATGATAGGAACATCAGGAGATGTGGAGAGACGTACCCAGGGCCACACCGCTGGCAAGTGGCAGAGGATGTTTCATTTAATTTCAACAACACATGGAAGTAAATACTGTCATCCCATTGACACCAAGAAGACGCAGAGAAATTAATGACTGAGAAGCCTGTGGCTGAGAAGCAGAGAGTTAAGATCCAGATTTGTTTGGCTTTCAACACCTAGGCTGTGTGTGCCCTGTAAGACACACTCTTAACGATCCATTATTGACATTCTGTGTTTGGAGTTATCACAACAAATACTGTTGGAAGTAGGCATCCCGATGTCACCCACTGGGGTTGGAGATCCCGGAACTGTTAGTGTTATTTTAAAAATGAAAGATTTTTGGCTGGAGCTCAGCTGCAGAGTGTTTGCCGAGCATTTGGAAGGCCTTGTGTTGTATGGTCTCCCGAGGGTTGTGAACAAATGGCTGCTCACCCTGAATATGATACTGTCCTAGTCAGGGTTTGACTGCTGTGAACAGACACCATGACCAAGGCAACTCTTATAAGGACAACATTTAATTGGGACTGGCTTACAGGTTCAGAGGTTCAGTCCATTATCATCAAGGTGGGAGCATGGCAGCATCCAGGCAGGCATGGTGCAGGAGGAGCTGAGAGTTCTACATCTTCATCTGAGGGCTGCTAGTGGAAGACTGACTTCCAGGCAGCCAGGATGAAGTCCATGCCCACAGTGACACACTACTAACAAGGCTACACCTCCAAATAGTGCCACTCCCTGGGCCAAGCATATTCAAACCATGACAGATACTGTTGACAGACTAAGTGGCTCTACACAAGCAGAACTCAGAGAACCAACGAGCTAATTGGTTATGTACAGGACTATAGCGAGAGGCCACGTACAGGATGGTGGGAAACTCAAAGGCAGATGCGTGGTAGAAAAGCCCACTCTAGCCTAGTGGTGACTCACAAAAGCTTCGTTCACTGAACTCCCTCTCCAACTGGCATGCAGCTCCACTGTCCCCTGTAGTCTCCTGTCCGCCCAGCAAGTTCTCATAGCTTTTTTTCCTTTAAAAGATTTGTACACCTGCAAGCCAGAAGAGGGCGCCAGATCCCATTATAGACAGTTATGACCATGTGGTTGCTGGGAATTGAACTCAGGACCTCTGGAGGAACAGCCAGTGCTCTTAACTTCTGAGTCATCTCTCTAGTCCACTCCAACACTCACTTTAAAAAACAAAACAAAACAAAACAAAACAACCCAAAACATTGGAAAGAGGCCTCAAAAAATCCCCCCCCCTTTTAGTTTAATTTTTTCTTTGACAATTTCATACATATATATGCTATATTCACAACTGCCCCCACCGGCTACTCTATTCTTCCCAGCAAGTCAGCAAGGTCCCAACCCACATTAGTGTCTTTTTGTTTTGTTTTTGCTCTGTGGCTTTGTGACCCTCTGTGTTTGGTCAGGGATGCTGACCATCCTAGTGGATGCTGGGAGTGGGAATCATTCACTGTAATTCACCAGCGGCTATACTACTGACATGAGGCCTCTCTTCCAGCAGCCTTTGATGGCCAACATCTCCCTAGGTCAGGCCTTAACCTCATGAACATTTATTCCATCTACTGAATATTTACAGGTTCCGTCTAGTACAGGCCCTATGCAGGCAACCACAGGTTCTGTTAATTCATGGGCTCTGTAGCCACGTTATGACCACAAGACAGTATTCCACGGCCCTATACTCATTAGCTCTTACATTCTTCTTGTCCCCTCTCCCGAGCTGTTCCTTAAGCCTTGGAGGGGGGATGTGGGTGTTTCATTTAAGAGTAAGCACTTGACAGTCACTTTTCTTCAGCACCACGAGTGTCCACATCAACATTGTCATTTGCTGTGAACAGATTTCTTTGATCAAGGCTGATGTATGCACATAAACACATAAACACAAATATTTAGGGAGCCGTTTGACAGCCATTTAGCCAAACGCAAGTAGTGGATTTACCTTTTATGCCTATAATCTCTGTAGTCATTAGCCTTTGACCTGGTCTTCAGTGCTGGGCATGAGCACCCTCTGCAGAAAGCGGGCCTCAGAGCCAACCATACATTAGTTGGTTACACCTGTAACAGTGTTCCCATTATTGTATCAGTAGGCACACCTTGCCTGGCAACTTGGTATTGCATCATGCAAGAGCCTTGCACGTCTTACCTCTTTCAGAGCCTTATGTGTTTCATGACCTTCCTGAGACTCACCAGTTTCCTTTATGGTTTTTGAGTCTTATGAGCCTCTCTATGAGGCAATGTTTCAGTTTGGATGAAAGGGCTGTATGACACCCTGGACTCACCAACACCCCCACATACACACGAAAAGTCAATGCCCAGAATCTGAATAACAGAACGATGAAGAAGCGCTAACAGTACCTTCTCTTGGCGCAGGTGACTGCTAGAGTCAGTCAGGGTCTCTGCTTACATTACTGCCAATGACTTAATGTCAGCCTTGTGTGTTGCACATTGTAGACACATTTCAGATGGGAGACTTGGTGGAGATTCTATAACAGAGCTATATTAGCAGGTAATCAGGATGAGACCCGATTTCCTGTCCCTCACACTCAAGCTTCTGGCTGGGTTACCCCGTCCTCCTCCAGTGCTCAGTGCTTATCATGACTGCTGGACACAGGCATCTAGGCAGCTTAGCTGCACATTTTAAAAATTGCAGTAGAAGAACCTAGAACCCAGATCTCTGGGTGTTCCTGACCACACTGGGCAGCTTTTGCCTGGGTATGTCTGCACCAGCATCACAGATGGAAAAGTGATTCTCTGCCTCCTTCATTTGCTGTCTCAAGGATGCTAGTGTACCAGCCGCTAAGAAGACCCTTGCAGTGGAAGAAACCCATCACAAGTCTGACAATTCTAAGAGCATGTCCTATGTACACTAGGTCTGGTAGCACTTGACACTGGGGACATAAAGGAAGATACTAAGTCGTTTGGCCTACCTGCTCTCGTTTATGCGTGCAGTTGCAGTTAAGATTAGCCTCTTTCTCTGTCTCAGTGCTTAGTTCAGTCAGCTTCTAAAGACTTCTAGAAAGTATTTATTGGCATCTGGGTGTTTTTGGAAAGTGTGTGTGTGTGTGTGTGTGTCTGTTTCTGTCTTGCTCTTTGTGTGTCTCTGTCTCTCCCTCTCCGTCACCCTCTCCCTCTCCCTCTCTCCACTCCCTCTCTCTGTGTTTGTCTGTGTCTCTGTCTCTGTGTCTCTGTGTCTCCCTCTCTCTCTCCCTCCCCCTCCGTCTCCCTCTCCCCCTCCCCTTCCCCTCCTCCTCCCCCTCTCCCTCTCCCTTTCCCTCTCCCTCTCCCTTTCCCTCTCCCTCTCCCTTTCCTTTTCTCTCTGTGTGTGTGTTTCATTTTTGCAGCTCTGGGAAGGAACCCCAAGGCCTCTGTCATGTTAAGCAAGCAGTGTGCCACTGAGGTATTTCCTCAGCCCCCAACAAAATATGTTCGAAGTCAGGAGCTGTGCGATCTTTCCAATGATCACAGAATTTATGCTCATTCCAAATATTCACCCAAATATTCTTATATTGTTTAAATCCTCATGGGAAGACATGCTATTGTGTAATGAGAAGATATGCTATTGTGTAATGGGAAGATATGCTATTGTGTAAGTGCCAGTGCTTATGTGCTGACTCATGGGAAGATATGCTATTGTGTAATGGGAAGATATGCTATTGTGTAATGGGAAGATATGCTATTGTGTAAGTGCCAGTGCTTATGTGCTGACTCATGGGAAGATATGCTATTGTGTAATGGGAAGATATGCTATTGTGTGAGTGTCAGTGCTTAGGTGCTGACTCATGGGAAGATATGCTATTGTGTGAGTGCCAGTGCTTATGTGCTGACTCATGGGAAGATATGCTATTGTGTAAGTGCCAGTGCTTATGTGCTGACTCGGGGCCTCCTAATACGGTCGGTGGGAATGAATGAGGTCAGTTGGAGGGGTCTCAGCAAGACTGGAACAAGTTTATTTTTAGCAATTGGGCTTTTTATACACGTACCAAAACAGAATGCAATGGCCATTGCAAGCCAGACAGAGCATATGAGATTAATGGGATATGAGATTAATGTCCAAGACTAATTGTACTGCCAAGCTTCTACATGTTCCACCAGCTTCTACGGATTGCAGATTCACATAGGTGACCTCTATGTGGCCTCACTTCCAGGAAGCATCTTGATTTCTCAGGAACTGAAAAGCACACACAGTACCCCAGGAGTCATGGAGTCAAACCTCAAAACCTGTGGTGCATGCCTCTAGAGGCAGCTGGACCAGGCCGTCTCCACGGTTCCCTGCATGGCTGAGTTCGCCAACATGTACTGAATCTGTTCTCTCTTGTATAAAAATGTTGGATCTTATGAATTCATCTCTCTCCCTACCCCCACCCCCTCCACCCCTGCTATCTCTTTCATTCTCTCTCTCTCTCTCTCTCTCTCTCTCTCTCTCTCTCTCTCTCTCTCAATTATTACCAGCTGTTTTATATTAATTTTAGTGCTAGAAAAATCTGGAAACTTTTGATTTCTGTCTACGAAAGCTTTAGCACTCCTCTCAAAAAAAACTGGAATTTTTAAAAAAATTATTATTCCAAGCTTGGAATCTGCTAATACGTTTTATTCCGAGTCTAACCACACATTCCCGCTTACCATTCAGACCAGTTTCTAACATAGCACTCAAACCGTTCCCTTCCCTCTTTCCCCACTGGGGCTGAACCAGCAGGGATTATTTTTCTATGTATTTCTTTGGGTGCTTCCATTTCCATAAAAGCCCCGTTGGTGGGAGGGAAATGACCCCACCCAACCACCGAAACTTTATTGAACACTGTATCGTGTCACAAAATAGTCCAATACACTACTATACAGCTCACACTTGAAGTCATGATAGGTAGTGTTAATATCGATGTCAAAAATAATTATGTGTTTCTCATCCGGGTCTTCTACAAAGGACGCATCTCATTAGTGCTCAGACTTTTTAAATTGTCAAATGTTTTAGTGAGCTCTCTATCACTTAAATAGAACACCTGATATAAGACAGTTGTTAAGGAAAAGGGGTTCCTTTGGCCTTGGTGTGTTGGGAGCCGACTTTAGCAGAAAGCGGCTAGATCAACTTTGCAGCCATCTGGAACCATATACCCTGACGAAAGATTTGGTTTTCAATAGCCTACAACAGCTGAAGCACACTCTGATATCCCACATATTTTGTGTTGCTGCTTACTGCCCCCAGCTGCAAGGTGCACGTGGTGGCCACGCCTGCAAGGTATTGCAGTTCACGTGCTGTCCACGTGCTATCTACGCCATACATGCCTGTAAGGCACACGTGCTATCCACGTCTGCAAGGCATTGCGGTGCACGTGCTGTCCACGCTATAGATGCCTGTAAGGCTTACGTCATATCAACACCTGCAAGGCACGTGGTATCCACGCGCCTACAAGGCACGTGGCAAAAGCCTATAAATAGCTCCGAATTCCCTTCAATAAACGAGACTTGATCAGAATCTCTGTCTTGTCTCCATTCTTCGCGTCTCTTCCCCTTTATCCCCACTCTCTCTCTCGCTAGACCCTGACCCTCGGACCGGAACGGGCAGTACGGGCTGCAACAGTTTGGCGTCCAACATCGGGCTCCAGTTAGCGCATTGGTGTCTCAGAGAGGTTCCAGCCCATGCTAGGTTACTGTTACTACGTTGGGCCTGTATTGAGGCAGCATACAGTGGGAAGAATATTTGATAAAGTAAAAGTGTTCCTCTCCAGGATCGATTGTTGACTGATGCAATGGTCCACCATGGAATGTTGCTGGAGGCCTGGGAATCCAACCCAGATGTTCCCATTTTCTAACCTTGACTCTAAAAATTCTTTTAAAATAATAGCAAAACATACATCAATTCACCCTTCCCAGTTTTCAAAAAGAATAGAAAGTGAAAAATCCGCTTTAAGTTATCAGCCAATCAAAGTGACTCATGCCATCCACTGCCTCATTCCCTACAGGGAATTTTCTGATGCCGAGCAGTTTCTTTTGTGGTAAGCAAGAAAACAAACAAACAACAAACAAACAAAACAAAACAACAAACAACCCCCAAACCCTCCTCCCCACAGTATTCACAGAGTTCCACACTGAGCCATATTTTAAACAGCCTGTCACTTTCTCTGGAGACAAAAGCACCTTGTACCATTTTGTTTTCCTTTAATTTTTAAAAATTAAATTTGTTTATTGCAGATATACACACATGCAAACACACACATACATGCACACGCACACGCACACATGTATGTAGAAGCCAGGCGACAGCGTGTAGGAGTCAGTTTCCTCCTTCCATCATATGAGTCGAATTCGGGTCTGGGTTGGTGGCAAGGACCTTTACCTGCTGGCCTAGCTCACTGACTCTTTCCCTCTTTCTTTTCCTTTTCCTTTTTCCTTTTTCCTTTTTCCTTTTTCCTTTTTCTTTTTTTTTTTTTATAATTTCTGAATAGCAAATGGATTCAGAATGTGCTGTCCCCAAATTTGGGACCAATCAATATTGAGATGGCAGGTGTCTTAGGATTTTATTGCTGTGAACAGACACAAATGACCAAGGCAAATCTAAAAGGGACAACATTTAGTTGGGGCTGGCTTACAGGTTCAAAGGTTCAGTCCATTATCATCCAGGTGGGAGCCTGGCAGCTTCCAGGCAGTCATGGTGCAGGAGGAGCTGAGAGTTCTTCATCTTCATCTGAAGGCTGCTAGCAGAACACTGGCTTCCAGGCAGCTAGGATGAAGGTCTTAAAGCCAACACCATAGTGACACACCTACTCCAACAGGGCCACACCCATTCCAACAAGGCCACACCTCTAAATAGTGTCATACTCCCTGGGCTAAGCATATACAAGCCACCACAGCAGGTTAAAGGTCACTCACCCACTCACCCTGGACAGACATCATTTGAGAGCCCTTCCTCGCAGTCCCTGAAAACTAAGAGGCACAGAGAAGAATCAGAACAACTGGCTCTGTTAAGTTTCCCCTGTTTACCATCACTGATTGAGTCATAGGCCTTGGTTCCTCCTGCTTCTCTGTGACTAGGGACCTCCTCATCAAGCCTGAGCCATAGCTGACAACAGCTTACCTTTTGGTCTTCATTTCTGAAGGTCTTCATGTAAGATAAAAACATATCAAATAAATTTTTTTTCTGTCTTTTTCTCTCTCCCTCTCTAACCCTACCCTCTTAAATTTTTTTGAGGTCTTATTTTTATTGTATGTTTATTAGTGTTTGTCTGTATATGTGTCTGTGTATCAGCTATACAAAGTACCACTTGGGTGCCAACTAGTTGTGAGCCTCCATGGATGCTAGGAATTAAACCCAGGTCTTCTGGAAGAGCAACTATTGATCCATCTCCCAGCCGTTCTTTTTTCTTTTATTTTCTTTTTTCTTTTGGCAGTGCTAAGGAACAGTCCCAGAGCCTTGTTTCTGCTAAAGAAGCATTTTAGATTTCAGTACTGTCCAGCACTTCTGTAGCTAGTGTGTCTGTTTTCTGTCATGGGGACACTGTCCACCTCTTAGAAAGCATGTATAAGAGATTTTCATCCCTCACAATGTATCTGTGTGTACAGTTTCATTCCTTATAGAATACATGTGTAACATTTTTATTCCCTGTAAAGTATATATGTGAACAAATTGTACCAAGCTTCTCCATTAGACCCTAACAGACCAAACCAAAATGGAGTCACTCATGCTAAAATTCCATGAAGGTGAAATTGCTTAACTCCCTTCAAAATGTGGAAGGGGGAAGAGAGACAGGGAGGGATGGAGGGAGGGAAGAAGAAAGGGAGAGAGGGAGGGAGGGAAGAGAGAGAAAGAGAGATAGAGAGACAGAGAGAGACAGAGAGAGACAGAGAGAGAGATAGAGAGAGCGAGCTAAATCCCCCAATAGGCCCTACAGTAAGGAAGTCTCTCCCTTTAACCTTAGAAAGAAAGTAACTTTGGAACAACTCACGTGCTTTTCTCCCTTCTTACTGCTGTTTTTTTTAGTTTTCTGTCTATGGTGATCTCCCAATCTTTCCCTGGTCCCCAGAGATGCCTGGTTTGTGAGCCATTCTTTGCTCAAACTGTTATGTTTATTTTGTCTGAAGCCTTTCTTTTTTGTTAAATAGCATGGACATACACTTAAAATATGAAGTAATTACTTTGGTTAGATACTACAGTAACTAGTGTTTTTTTTTTTTTTTTTTTTTTTTTTTTTTTTTTTTTTTTTTTAAGTTTTCTAGGTCAATCTATGTTCTAGTTATTTCCATATCAGGATGTTAAAGTCTTTGTTGTGAGATTGTGTCTCCTAGTAAGCTTAGAAACTACACACTCACAACGTCTCACCGAAATGACTGCCAAAACAAACATGAGCTGAACGAGGACACTGATGAACATGCCAAACTGGACAGGGGAGTGGGGGTAAGGAGCTCGTAAGGCCTCACCACCACACAAAGAACTACAGGCAATGAGGGCAGGAGCCGTGACCCTCCCTAGGAAGGGCACACTGATTGGTTATCCAGTAGTTAGCCCGGAAAACATACATACAAGTAACATTATATTGACCCAACAGGCATATTATATACATATTATATTATTATAACATACATATTTAGGAATGTATATACACACACAATAACAATAGATGAAAAGACAGTGTGAATCTGAAGGAGTGGAGAGGGTTCCATGGACAGTGTGGGGGGAGGAAAGGAAGGGAGAAACATGATTAAATTACAATCTCAAAAACAAACAAAAGAGCAAAAAGATAGATCTTAAGATGACATCTGTGTAGCCCACTTAGCTGCTCTCCCCAGTCTCTCCTGAATGCTTTTGACATTGCTGTCTTTGCAGTTACAGTCCTTTGAGATGCTGTCTGTGATCTGCCACTTCAGAAACATTTCTTTCCTAGCAACTCCCTCCCCTGGGTTAGTCTCAAGTAGGAGAGCTAGGTGCAAAGCCAGACTTCATCCTGCAAACAACACACCGGATGATGCAGATCTTAAGCATCACGTTGACAATTCTCTATATCGGTTTGTGAACAATGTCTCTAGTATTCCAACAATCCGTCACTTAAAAGTCCATTCCAATCTTATCTACACAAGGCCCTTGAAGGAGGTTCTCTCTGGTATGAGTAATCTTAAGAGGAGAATGCTCTCTCTGTGTAATCCCAGCATTCAGGAGGTAGACATAGGACTATCGGGATTTGCAGGTTAGCTTAGCTCTAGTGAGTTCCAGACTAGCCTGGAATTCATAGACCCTGACTCAAAACAAACAAACAAACAAATAAACTCAAATATTTAACGTTGACAGATAAACAATCCACTGATCCTGGAAAACCTAGCAAAAGTCTCATTGGTGTGAAGCCACCTTTGAACTCACCCATGGATTTATACATGAAAGCAACATTTTCAAAATATCTACCAGTGCTGATTCACGCCCTCCTTCAAAGCCTGTTCTAGGCAGGACAAGGCTATGGATCTAATTTGCATTTGAAGGTGGTCTCTTTGGTAGTGGTGCTGGCATTGGCTGGGATGGGAGAATCAGGAAGAAAAATAAAACCAATTAGGTGGCCAAACAGGTGTCCTGTAGCAACCAGAGGGCTGGGCTTGGGAAGAGTTGTTAGCTTTCAGTATTTAATAACCGAGTCAGGCGGACCATTCAGACTCACATAGAAGCAATCATCAATGCATGCACACAGCACTGTAGAAGAATGAAGAATTCTGGGCACCAAGAGGAGCTTCTATGAAGATATAACGCCCAGGATGAGCTTAGAAGCAAGGTAACATGGCAAGAGAGGGTTGAGGTTCAGTTGGGGAGGGCAACATGGTTATAGGTGAGAAGCAGGAGAGAGTACTCCACACGGGCTGACTTGTTAGTAGTTGGCCTCTGACAGAACCACAGCTGAATCAGGCTGGGGACATCTTTATCCACAGAGGAGAATCTGGCAAAGTAGGCTGAGGTCAGATTGTGAAGGGCACCATATATGACCTATCTTAGTTGGGGTGTCTATTGCTGTGATAAAATACTCTGAACAACGTCAGCTTAGAGGGGAAAGGACTTATTTTATCTTACAGCTTATAGGCCATCATCCAGGGAAGTCTGGGCAGTAATTTGGAGGCAGGGGCTGATATAGAAGCCATGAGCGTTATAACCACTGACTTGATCTTCATAGTTTCTTCATCCTACTTTCTTACAGTACCCAGGACTACCAACCCAGGGGTGTCACTGCCCACAGTGAGCTGGACCCTCCCATATAATTCACCAGCCAGGGAAATGCACCACAGGCTTACCTATAGGCCAATCTGCTTAGGGCATTTTCTCAATTGAAGTTTCCCCTCCCAAATGACTCTGTCTTGTCTCAAGTTGGCATCATACCGGCTAGTACGGCACCCCCATGTTATTTTAGACCCAATCTGAAAGACATGGAGTTCTGTGGTGGATTTCAGCAGCTGGAGTGATGTACAAAGAAGCCAGCATTCTAGAGAGTGGTTTCTGGTGTAGTAAAAGAAACAGAATATTCAGTGAATTCTAAGTAATCTCAGAAGAAATGGTGCTAGCTTGAACCGGATGTGGTAACAGAGATGGTAACTGGACACATATCAGAGATTCCTTGAGGTGCTAGCATTGACCAGATCGTTGCCTGAGTGTGTGGAAGGGAGCAGGAAGGGAACAAGACAGGCTGGCGTATTATGTGAGCCACACAGTAAAGAATGGTGCTATTTTTTTCCAAATAAGAATGTGTTTGAGAGAGAAAAAAGTGAGTTTTACGTCAGATGTGCTGCACTGGGGCAGCCTGTGCGTCATCGGCGAGGAATTGTCCAGCACAAAGCCTGGAGCTCAGAAGAAAAGGCTGAACCAGAGATGTGGATTGCTGCCCTCGGCATTTAGTGAGGCCCGAGCCCTGGGAGTGGATACAATCAATCGGAGCGAGTGTAGCAGACAAGAGAAAAGGAAAAGAGCGGAGACAGAGATATTTAAGCAGCTGGAAAGCCAAGAGTGGGGCAAGTGGGGGCCAAGCAGGTAAGGGAGCAGAGCAGAGCAGAGCTGAAGAGTAGAGACCCCTTGAAGACACGAGGAGAGGAGGCTGGAGCTCAGCAGGGGAACATTTCAAGGAAGAGGAAGCCTGGAATGTTCTTTAGATTTAGGAGCAGGTGACCATGCCAAAGTAATTAAGTGGAGGAGAAAGCCAGATGGCAGTGGGCTGAAGAATGTTCTAGAAAGAAGGAGAGCGGGCATGCCTTTCGGAATTCCAACTGGAGGGAAGGAAAACAGAGGAGGGTGCCCCCAACTCTGAAGATGCAGAGTGTGGGCGGGCCAGTGACATTCAAAGAGTTGGGCGTATCTCATATTAGGGCCGTTGGAAATTAGTATTTTTAGTGTCAGAAAAGAAACACACAACTAAAGCGAAAGATATCCCTCCCCTCTCCCCCCTCCCCCTCCCCCCTCCCCCCTCCCCCCTCCCTCCCCCCCTCCCCCCAAAGCAACCTTCCTTGGTCAGCGGGGCAGAAGCTTGAGTGGCCAAGATGGCCCTGTCTTTCATCTAACTGCCTAATGTAAAGAGAGGTTGATTTTTCCTCCTTGTGAGATTCGGCCTCACATTTTATCACAGATTGGCTGGCTAATTTAGAAAGCCAGAAAAGAGGGAGAAATGAAAGAGGGTGAGAATCCAGGGAGATTGCAGAGCAAGCTACACCTAGATTTTTAAACATTTCAGGAATTCCACAGCCGATTATACCTGGTCTAACAAGTTTATCTGACAAAGGATTAACAAAAGAGACTCTGGGAAAGGGTATGACGTGGCAAGTAGGCACACAGCCCTTAACATGTCTGTAAGAAAGAAAACGGCTGAATCCGCTCACAGAGAAGACAGTGGAGGGCGGGAAATGAAGGCCTCCCTAAGAGAGGTGGTGCGCAGTGGAGCACAGGCGTGACCATTGAGAAAGCAGGAAGAGTCTGGGAAGTGGGTAGGTCTGGACACAGCCAGAATCTAAGGACAGAGAGGCACCAGAGGGATTCGCCTGAAAAAAATCGTGTCTCAGTTGCCAATCAGCAGAGGGGGTCATTTAATAGAAGTCTAAGGAGCAGTGGTAAACTGGGGGTGGGGGGGGAGGGCGGGACTTAGAGTATCTGTTCTCAACCTGTGGGTCTCAACCCAGAAGGCCATCAGGAAACACAGGTGCTTACGTTACAATTCCTAACAAAGCAAAGTTACAGTTATGAAGTAATAAGAAAAATAATTTTATGGTTGGAGGTCACCACAACATGAGGGACTATATCAAAGGGTCATAGCCTTAGGAAGGTTGAAAACCACTGCACCAGAGGAAGTGACTGTGACTTAGCTATAGCTGGGAAGCAAAGAAAAGAGAATAAAGAACGTGTAAATGTTGCTTTTGTTTGCCTGGTGTCACTGTGTCTCCGAGACTTACTGCTGAATAAGATCACCCTTTCTAGTTCTTTCTGAACTCTTGCTGGATGGTCCAACTCAGCTGTTCTGATTCAAACTACTCTCCAAGCTGACTGATTCAATCTGACTTCTCTCAGCATCTCACGGAATTGCTCTGCTTGACCCCAAACTGACTGGCAATTTGTTCTAATTATCTGGCTCGTTGTTACTCTCTGGCTTTAACTGCCTCTGCTGACCTGCACTGAACTGCTCGAACTCACAGAAAACTCAACTCTACTGCACTGCACTCACTACACTGACTCCACTCCCAACTGACTCTCCTTTGCTGCTCAGCCTCCCTCTCCTGTCTGTTCTCCTAAGGGTGTATCCCATCTCTGACTCATTCTGTCAAATCTTTCTCTGATGCATCACTTTGTCTGCCCCTCAGTCAGATGTCATTGTTTGAGACTAAGAGTGTGTACTAAGAGTGTGTCTGTATTCCAGCCAGAGGATTAAAGATGTGTGGTGTACCTGCATCCCAGCTGGATCACACAGGCCTAGAAGGTCTTTGGATGTGATCAGAGCAGCCACATTGCTAGAGTAAAATTCCTCTATAGGCTTAGATTCCTTCATCCTCAGCAGTAGGTATGGGAGTAGAAGCCCTAGGGGAGCTCTCATGGGGAGGAGAGCCCAGGGGAGGTCTGAGATTAGTTTCTCCAGAGTGATCTGATAGGGGGACAAGTTGGCAAGAGGGTTCAGGGTACTCCTGAGAACTCCTGGGTAGGGAAGGAGGTGAGGGCCAAAAAGTATGAGAGGAGTGGGAAGGAAAACATCACCAGGTTGACGAGCGAGTACAGCTGGGACGTTCTAGGGAAAGGTTGGGAAGAAGGGAAGCTAGAAGCTTAGTGAAGTTGGAAGGAGATGTGTGGATGTTTGAAGTGTATATCCACTTGGTGACATGCATGCATGAGTCAGGAAAAGCAATACTTGGTGCTGTAACAAGAATCTCCCGAAAATGGTGTACTATCAGTGACATTTGTTTCTCATGCATGCACGTCACTGGCCAACTTGGGTTGGCCAACCGGGTTCCAGGTAGACTCTCAGACACTCAGAATTTGAGGCTTCTCCTGTTATGTGACTTCCTACCATCTCATTTGTTTCTGAGATTTGTTTCTGAGATACCTTAAAACAAAGACTCGGGGAAGGAAACTACCATCTCGGGCATATGGATGCAACCATTTAAATAAAATGCCAGCAGTAATAAAAAGAGAAAAAAATATACAGCATGACCCAGTTTTGCTTGCTTTAGGAGGGAAGGAAAAAGGTTATGCCTACGTGGGCCTGGTGATCTGGATGGAATGGAAACATTTACTTTGCTTGGCGTTCCCCAGCTCATCCAAACACCCATATATCACAAAGTCAGAACTGCTGGCCTTACACGTCAGCAACCAACAATGAGATAAATCTCCTGGACACTCTGTAAGTCAAAAGGTTCATCGTGGGAGTGGGGGATTTCTGAACACACAGCTCCTCCCCAGCCAGTCTTGCGGGTACTTATGGGGGTGTCTAGGACAAGAAGTTTAAGGTGTGTTGTGGTTTCGTTTTCCAATCCTTGGCACCTGGTTGGGAAAGATGGGCTGTGAAGATAGGAAAATAACATGTAGTTGTAGTTGTGAAGGCTACAGACAAGGGATGTGCATGTTTAGAGGTGAGACAGTCCCCTGAGAAGATGGAGGAAGGACTGTAGATCACCACAGGCTTTAAAATTTGAACACCACTGTCAAAGCTCCAGCATTCAGCTTCTGTGGAACTAAGTGACCCATTCGAGGCTTCAGTAGCAGAACCGGCGTTTGTATCCTAGAGTCTGAAATTCTTAGTTCCTAGAACAGAGATCTTTATAGTCATTCCCCAGCCTCCTACCCCCAAGTTCTATTCTTCTTGGCCTTTTCCTCAGGCCTTATGTGTTAGAGACAGAAACCATTCAGACATTGCTCTCAGAGGAACTTAGTAAAATGGATTAAAGAGTGTCCCAAGGTCCCTACTCACTCTGTTAAGACTGTGGGTCTTTCTTTAGTCCCCCCTGATGGCGATCAAATGAAAGTTCAAAGAACTGAAGAGTCTGACACCTCGTTTTATCTTCAAACTAACTTGCAAGTCAGCCGTGACCCCTGGCTGCTATGGAAGACATAAGACTCCTGCAAAGAGATGAAGGGTAATTTATTGTGCAGCAATAATAACCAAAGATCATTTTCTAAAGTCTCCAAGTCTCAATACACAATGGGCACCATAGGAAAATTGACAGATGATATTTGTACATCAGAGGGTTGGCTTGAGAGAAAAGTTGATTTGAATCTTCCATGACAAACTGTGATCATATCGGTTCTTTGCTCTGAGAAAGTGCTGTATTTATGTCATTACATCGTATGTGACAGCAGACTTGCCTGTTTTTGCTCCTGAGAGAATTGCTATCTCTATTTACTAAGGTTGTTTTGCACACACAAACATCCTTGAAAAGACAGCCCATAACAACAGGCAGTCAGCGCTTCTGCAAATAGCCTAAATATCGACAAACTCAGGGAAATTTTCTCCCAACAGCATGATTCTGTGAAAACCAGCCCTCTCCAAGTCACCAACGATGGCTATTTTTATATTTCCAGAGTACTTAAGGTAAAAAAAATTACTTGAAAATTCAGACACTGGGGTTTTGAATTGTTTCAGTAAGCCTTCCAACAAGAAAGCTGGTGTCTTTTATTCACTCCGGCTGTAATAACTCAAAACCAAAAAGAACAGTACAGTGCTAACACAACAGAGATGGGTATTTCCTAAGTATTCCATTCTTCTAGAAGGGAGGATGTTTTCTTAAATACACAAATACGTGGGAACTGTTTTCTTATTTGGGAGGTGAAATGGATAGGTGGGCAGCCTAACACCCTCCCCCCCGTGTGTGTGTGTGTGTGCATGTGTGTATGTATGTATATGTGTGTGTGCATGTGTGTGTATGTGTGTGTGTGTATGTGTGTGTGCATGTGTGTGTATGTGTGTGTGTGTATGTGTGTGTGCATGTGTGTGTGTATGTGTGTGTATGTGTGTGTGTACACACAGCACACTGGGAGGTGCTTACCCTTGGATATGTGCAACCTGCTAACATGATAAGATCTTTACCTCTGTATGGTAAGAGGAAGAAATTATTAGGAATCTTCAAACCATGTGCATCCTCTGGAAACATGTGTAATGGTTAGAATGTTTTGTCATGCGTGGAGAGATTTCTCCTCGTACTCACTGATGATATCAGCCATAACTTGTCATGTGCCCCATATTCAGGTATCCTCACATTTGAGCTAAAATGTCCTCAGCAGGCTTTTGTACTTTAAATACTTGGTCCCAGTTGGTGGTGTTATTTTGGACAGTTGAGGAATTGGGGGGGAGGGCATGGCTAGCTGGAGGAAGTGGCTCACAAGGGGGCAGTCTCTGAGAGTTACAGTCCATCCCAGCTTTGAGCAGGAGTCTTTCTCTACTCTCTGGTATGCAGAGATATGAACAAGCAATTCCATGTCCCCACTGCCATGGAGCTACCACCATGATGGGGCTGTACTGTCTCATAGTGTAAGAATAAATCCTTCCTCCCTCAAATTGTTTCTTGTCAAGTCTTTGGCCACAGTGATGAGGAAAGCAACAGATGGGCACTTGGCCTATGTCGGGGTTTGGGTTTGACAGAGGCGTGTGAAGGAATCGAGGTACACGGCCAGCGCTGGAGCAGCCAGGACTCCAAGTCGGCCTGCTGCTGACAGGGATGGAAGGGAGACAGCCCTGTTCTACAGCATCCCCTGCAGATGCTCTGACCATTTCCTGACTCAGAGATTCCTAGGTAGGGAACCCCTTGTCTGAATCATTGTTCTATCGTCGTGACGAGACACCGTGGCCACAGCAACTCTTACAAAGGAAAACATTTAATTGGTTTGGCTTACAGTTTCAGGGGTTTGGTCCATTATTATCATGGCTGGAAGCATGGTAGCGTCCAGGCAGACATGGTGCTGGAGAAGGAGCCTAGAGTTCTACATTAGAATTGGCAGGCAACAGAAAGAGAGAGTGACACTAGGCCTGTCTTGGGCGTCTGAGACCTCAAAGCCCACCCCTGTGATACACTTCCTCCAACAAGGCCACAGATCCCAATAGTGCACTTATTGTCCTAAGTCCGTTTTCTAGTATCTGAGGTGGGGGTGGGGTGGGGGTATGGGAGAGTGGGGAGGTTCAAAGAAACACACTGAGCAAAGGACAATAACCTATGAGGTTCTCTTTATATTTTTAAGCATTACTAAAATTAGGATATAATACTCCTGTCTCAAGTTCCAATTAAATAAAATCATGCTATGAGACACTAAACGATTTGCAACAGAAATGGCTTGAATCGGACAGAGTGAAATGCGTTGAAAGGTATCAAATCTAACAGGCATGACAGAGGACCAGCTCGGCAGTTGGAGAGTGCCCACCTCAGCTGCACCTGTTAGATGATGCTTGATTCTCTGTCTGACAGCACAGGGAGGTGTGGCCTGATGGGACTTATTTGATCCTGGAGGGCTCTGCCTTCATGAGCAAGTTACTACCCCAATAGAAAGGTCCCATGGGAACAGGGTCTGTTTGCTCTTCTGTCCTTTGAAGAACAGTGTCTCATACCCCCAGCGCACACTGACTTCAAGCCACTTGATTCCCTTCAAAGCAGAGGTAAGCCCTTCACCCCTCATCAGAGTGCCTGCACTCTAATCTGGGACTTCCCTTCTAAATCATGAGAGACAAGGTTCTGATTTGCTTGTTTTACTTTGGTTTTTATATTGGGAAGCAAGCTCATGGCCTCTCACCTGCTAGGAGCCCATTTCCAGTTGATTAATGTCCTGCTTTGTTTTATTTTTGATTATTTGGTCCCTAGTATTGGCATACAATGGATTAAAGGGTCTAATATTGAACAGTTGTTGGGTAAGCATTTAGAATACTCTACAGAGAGCCTGGCGTGGTGCTGTACACCGTTAATCCCAGCACGCAGGGGACAGAAGCAAATGAATCTCTGAGTTTGAGGCCAGCTTGGTCTACACAGCTAGTTTCAGGACAGCCAGGGTCACACAGAGAAACCATGTCTCAAAAACAATAAATAAAATACTCTATGGAGATGTTATCAGTTTTATTTATATTTGTGCAATATTATAGGCAGTCATGATAGCAGTCCTGATATGTACTTTTTCTTCCCGAAAGTCACCACTGATGGCTGTCAACACTCCCTCTCTCCTTTGATCTATCGACTTTTGTTATTAGTGGTTGGAGTCTGGGCTGGCCATTTCCAGGTTCTTGGCCTTTGATTAAAGAATGAAATATAAAAGCCTATGCAGATCGCAAAACAGCAAGGAAGGCTTATATAAAGTAAAGTGAAAGAGTCAGAATATACCACAAGAGAGCAGCAGGACTCTCTCTGTCTCTCTGTCTCTCTGTCTCTCTGTCTCTCTGTCTCTCTGTCTCTGTCTCTGTCTCTCTCTCTCTCTCTCTCTCTCACACACACACACACACACACACACACACACACTCTAGTGAAGGCCCTCAATGGCCCCTGATCACTGCTCGAGGCTTCCTTTTCTGAGGCTCAAGGGAAGGAAGGGTTTGTGTAGACTTAGATTTTTCAAAGCCTACTTACTTCATTTGGGATTCTTTAACATTTTAACCTTCCTTCTGCCCCACTGACCATAGGTCTGTATCACAAGACATATCCAGAAACTTCCACTTCAAGAGGGGAAAATGAAGGTTAGTGGACTTGTTTAGAAGTAGATCCTGGGGGTAATTCTACTCTTCATTGTTGGGATACCGGCAGTCTGCACCAAGAGCCACCACCAAACATGAGTCAGTAGTGGTGGCACAGTTCAGCAGGAATTGCAAGGCTCAGCCGAATCCGCACAAGTCAGCAGAATCGGCTAGAACCAGCTGGAAGACCATGAGAAGTGCAGGCCAGCGAAGCGTCACTCAGCGGTGGCTTGCAAGGTGAGACACCTCTCAGTGTCTGTGGGGTTCTAAGTTTTTTTTTTTTTTTTTTTTTTTTTTTTAAAGAAACCAGAAATTTCCACTTCAGGCTTAGTTACTAAAGACATAGTGTGGGTGTTTTTTCTATCATGATTGATAGACTGGATAATATCACGTATCCTAGTCAGGGTTATCATTGCTGTGACGAAACACCATGACCAAAGCAGCTTGTGGAGGAAAGGGTTTATTTCGCTTATGTTTCTATATCACTGTTCATTATTGAAGGATGATGTCAGGACAGGAACCCAAACAGGGCAGGAACCTGGAGGCAGGAGCTGAAGCAGAGGCCATGGAGGAGTGCTGCTTACTGGCTTGCTCCCCATGCCTTGCTCAGCCTGCTTTCTTATAGAACCCAGAACCACCAGCCGTGGGATGGCTCTACCCACAGTGAGCTGGGCCCTCCCTCATCACTAATTGTCCACAGCCCAATCTTAGGGAGGCATTTTCTCAACTGAGGTCTCCTCCTCTCTGATGACTCTAGCTTGTGTCTAGATGACGTACAATTAGCCAGCACATCATGTTTCCACTCCAGTGTTCCCTTCCACAGTGCATCTGATTGTAATCATATGCATGCCAGTTTTGCATGGACATTTGATGGTAAACAGGGAATTCTCATTCAAAGTTTACTTGGGGACAGTTTTCCTTTATTGTACATCAGATCGTATTGTATTTTTCTTTGCCCTAATCCTTCTATTCTTCCCATTTTGATGAAAGTATAGTCAGCAAGTCTGTGTAGTGGTCTGTAAGATACCACTTAAGAAAAAAAATACAGGGTCATACTAAAAACAGTAAAATAAAAGAAATAATATATTTTGGGTTAGTGAATTTTATAACCTATAGAAATGATTTATACAAAGTGATCTTTTTTTTTCTGTTTTTCTATTTTGCTAGATGGGGTCTCGTGCAGCCCAGGCTGCCCTTGAACTCACTAACCTGGTCCAAACAAAACAAAGTAATAATATGCAAACAAAATAAAATCATTGGTGTTTAGGTTAAAATTCTACTAGCTTAAGTAAGTCATACTAAAACTGTTAAAATAAAGAAAATAATATTTTTGAGTAAAAAAATTTAGTAACTTGTAGATATGATTTATATAAAGTAACCAGTTATCCATGGTTCTAGTTGTTAGTGTTTTGCTGCTTTTTCTTTTCTTTCTTTTTTTTTTAAAGATAGGGTTTCATGTAGCCCAGGCTGCCCTTAAACTCTCTATGTAGTAGAGGCTAGTATTGAACTCCTGATCCTGCTGCCTCTATTTCTCAGACACTGGGATTACAGGCCACACCTAGCTAAAAGTGGCTATTTGAAGGGATGAAAATTCTAGCACAAAAGTATAATAATCAAACAACAGGACATGAAAGGGCACAGCCATTAAGGTCATGAAGACTACAGAGTAACCAAAACAATGATAACAACACTTTAAAAAACATGCGTGAAATAGATAGTTTAAGAAAAAAATATAAGTAAGCAATACTGGATCAAGAAGGTGCCTGTTACTGATAGATGGTCCTCAAAACTCTTCCTTCTACACAGGCATCAAATTCAGAGATTCTTATTAGTGAACAAAAGGTCATCCTTCTTTTTCATAAACTGTTAAAGAAAAGAAGAGTAAAGTTTAATTTGTTTTTACGTGTCATATAATTTTGATAGCCAAGTGAGTTAAAATAGTAGATGTATTACACTTTTGGAGACTATTTATAAAATGTATGCACATCTTAGGGCTGGACTGATGGCTCTCAGTACAGTGCTTGCTCTGCAAGCATGGCAACCTGAGTTTGAGCCCCAGCATCTGTGTTTGAAAGTGGGACATGGTGGTACACTATGCCATCTAAATTATATATATATATATATATATATATATATATATGCATATGTATATTGTGTGTGTGTGTGGTGCATGCCAGAAGGGACACCAGATCCCATTACAGATGGTTGTGAGCCACCGTGGGGTTGCTGGGAACTGAACTCAGGACCTCTAGAAGAGCAGCCATCCCTCCATCAGTGGTACGCTGTAGTCCCAGCGCTGGGGAGGCAGAGACAAGAGGATCCCTGAGTTTCGTTGGTCAGTCAGTCAGAGCTGAATTGTTGAGCTCCAGATGCAGTGAGAGACTGAATCTAGAAGGTAAAGGGCTGGGTAGCTGACTCAGCAGATAAAGTACTTGCTATACAAGTGTGAGGACAACAGTCCAGATATCCATAACCCACATAAAGATGGGTGGTCATAGCATCCCTTCTCTAATCCTGCAATGTGCAGAGGTGAAGACTGGAGATCCTGGCACAAGCTGTCGAGTTAAGGCTATCCCAGCCAGTAGGTTCAGTAGGAGACCCTGTCTCCATATGTAAAATGAAGGGTGAAGGAAGTAGAAGCATCATGTTAATCAACTTCAGGCTTCCACATGCATTTGCATGCATGTACATACACACACACACACATGCATGCCACATACATAGGCAAAAGTAAAGATGGAGAGGAACTGAGGAGGTCTGGCCACAGCATGCATGAATACACACATGTATCCACACATACATGAACACACACACACATATAAACATAGGCCCACAAATATTTGCTAATCACATTGGGCAATATAAAAAAAAATTAGTAAATGGTTTAGCCCTAGAAATGCATTGATGTAAAATTCCTAACAATGTTGTAAGGAGAAAATTTATTTGTTAATCTTAGCATATGCAAGAAAAAAAATCATTAAATTCAGCACCGGTAAATTTTAAGAAAAATCATAAGGTCTACTAGTGGTTAAAGCATAAATTCTAGTAAGTATTTAATAAATAATGCCAAGTTTATGAAAACTTTTAGATCATAGAAAAAGAGAAACATTCCCCCAATCTACTCAATAAGTTTAATACAAGAACCTAATAGCAGAACAAGCCAAAACAATGGAAAATAGAAAGTTCACAGACCAGTTCCACTCATGAACATAGGTGTAGAGAGACTGGACCGATTATACAATGCATAATCTATCCACTGAGTACATAGCAGGTAATTAAACCTGTGCTCAAGAAGTCTGGCCTTTTATTTTCTACTCTGGGAAATGATCCAGCCCTTGGAGCATCAGGCTTGATGGGATTATCCCTACCTGGCGGACCTGGATTGAACACCATGATTTAGGGTGGGATATACCTACACCCAAAGACAAAGAATAAAATTTGGTGTGAGGGTCCTTGGGTCCTTTCTGGAGGGGAGGGGGACCAGACAATAACATCAGCCACATGGACAGTCAGCTATCCCCACGTCAGGGAGCAGCATGTAGTATAAGGTCAGGACACCAGGCTCAAGGTAGCCCCACAGTGGCAATCTATGTTGATCATCACATATTGATACTAAGACAGTGTTGTGCCAGCCGGTCTGTGGGAAGCAGGTAACAGCAGCTCTACCTCTGGGTTCCTGGACTCCATCCTGTATGCTTGGGTTCTTGGTCTTACTGTCTTTCCCTATAATATCCTCTAAAGGAGCTTAAGAACTTCCAGTGACTTCCATGAGTCTCTTCTCACAAATTACTAAAGCCCAGGTGGATGTGGGAAGACCCTCGGCTTGCACTATCAGAAGTGGCAATGATCTTGTGTGGAATGCATTCATTGAAACCACAGGCATCCATTAACACTGTAAGGAGAACAACTCTGTGGGCATCTGAACAACTGTTGTGAAACACTCTCGGCAGGGTACAGAATGCTCAGTCTTCAAATCAGATCAGTTCTGATCCCCTTCTCAAGACGCATTCACTAGACTGAGCCTTTTAACAGCCCCTTATAAAGGGCTCGAGTAAAGCAAAAGCAACCAGAGGGGCTGATGGCTGATGGCTTCAGGGCAAATACGGTGAGATTTGTGTCAGGCTTGAGGCTCTATGGGAAAACCTCAGACATCACTTTGTTTTGGGCTGGGCTTTGTCCATGGATAAAGTGTTTGCCACCAGAAACATTCAGATCAGAGGCAGGAAGGACTCCTGTGAGTTCAGGATTCAGGGGTGGGGGTTGGCAGGGAATCCCTGAAGCAAGCTGACTAAACTATCTGGAATTGGGAGTGACAGAGGAAGAACCCTCTCATCCACTTCATCCCTCCACATGCAGGCACATGCATGCTTACACACATGTGAACACATATACATGTTCATACACACCACACATAAATACACATGTGAAAGACCAAACTCTTGAGTGTAGCACATAGGTTTATCAATGAAACACAACAGAGAGCTTAGAAACTGACTTGTCTATATATTGGCAATAGTCAGTGAGAAAGAAAAAAATAGCCAAAGGAGAAATGAAGGAAACACTTGGCTCAGAAGCCGGCTAGCAGGACTAGTCATATTGGTGAGCTCTGGGTTTGATTGAGAGACCCTACACACACACACACACACACACACACACACACACACACACACACACACACACACACTATACTCTATACTGTAAGCAGACTCTATACAAGTGTCTTTCTCTCACTAGAACTGCACTCTCTTTCCAGGAACAATCACTAGTTTGTTTTTGTCCCCCCCCCCCCACTTTATTAATGATTTCTTTGTTTTTCTTTATTTCTTTCTGTAACATCTTTGTGATCGAATACCACGTTGTTTAATTTGGCTCATATAGATTCAATATAAAGAGAATTACCCCAATTGTTCTTCTGTGGGTGAGGATGTTCAGAGTTCATTTCCGGCCTCTGCTTCCAAGTACATTTCTTTATGAGAATAAACCACTATTTAGTGGCCTGTTTCTAATGCTGATGAACACTCGGTGCTGGGTTATTTCCTGATCTCTAACATTTGGCGGTTTAATCAGCCCTAAGTTTTGACACTCTGATAGCTGAGAAATGATATACTGTTGTGGTGACCTTTTTAAAAAAAAATTCTTATAATGGTGTCTCCCTGTATTTGCAGTTGTTAATTCTGTACTGGAAGAGAGCTAAGTGCTGGCAAGATTTTGGTATTGTCATTTCTATGGACCATCTTTGGTTTTTATGGTTTTTCTATTTTATAAATGCCTGTCCTTCCTCAACCGCCTGGGGGAGCATCTAGAGAGGGGTCAGAGGTTGTCTCATTACTGATTGGTTATAATAATGAGTTGGTGGCCAATAGCTGGGGCAGAAAGGAGGGGGGGGGCGGAACTTCCGGGCAGAGGAATGGGGGGGGAGGCAAAAGGAAGAATCTGGAGAACTGAGAGCAGATACAGGAACAGACATGGACAGGGTCAGAGAAAGGTGGAGCGCTAGCTACAGGGCAGGTCATAGACTAGATATTTGGGTTAAGTTTAACCAGTAGTTGGGAAATTGCCCAGAAAAAGGTCTGAGCTTTAAACTTTATTAGCAACTTCTTTGCCTTATTTAAACCACTGTCGGTCCGAGGAAAGTCCTAAAATAATATCCCAAGGCGGCCTAACTTGTAGCTTGCTGATTACAGGCAGGCTGCAGTGCTTTTCAAATGTTTACGAAGCGGCTTTTCTTCTATCAAACACCTTGTGTCTCCGGTTAAATAAAGATAATACTTGGCTCTTATATACTTGGTAAAGGTCAAAGTATATCTATTTTTAACATTTAGGGATGGGGGCATAAAGTATGGCTAAGTCACAGTTCAGTTTTCATATTAAGAAAGACCAGAACCATAGCTGTGCCAGTGGCAGACCATTTGCCACCCGTGCGCGGAGCCCCGTATGTCCCAACACTGCAAAGAGAAGAAAGAAGAGGCGGGGCAGGTGGGCAGGAGAGAGAGGGAAAAGAGGAGGGGGAGCAAAGGAAGGGAGACACGCACAGTCCTGGATCCGCAAGACTTCCTATTAAAAACGCTGTTAGGAATTTAAAAATAGAGAAGTTGAAACCAAGTGGTGGCCCATATCTGTAAAGCCAGCCCCCGGGGCACGGTCATGAACGTGAAGCCAACCTGGGCTACATAGAGAGCTCCCGGCCAGTGTGGGCTACAGAGCGAGCATTTCTAAACAAAACAAACAAAACCCAACAAAACAAAACAAAACAAAAAACCCACAAAAACCGCAAAACAAAACCAACCAACCAAACAAAAACCCCACAAACAAACACACAAAACCCCAATGAGTTAAAACCAAAAGAATTTCCAGACAGTGGCAGCAGATCCAAATGTGGCCTCTCTAGTCCTTAGAGTGTGCATCTAGAACAGATGATTCTATTTTCTCCATTTCTTTGTTCAGATACCCTGTCACAATTTGGACTTTCCCCCAGAGAAAGGCACAGCACCCGGCCAGGTTCTGAGAACTTAGGTGAGTACTTTAGCGGTGCTGTTCCTCAGATAAACTTCCTATTTGCCGCTGTTGAGTGGCATTCATTCACCAAACAGGAATAAAGCCCGGTACGCGGCAATGCTGGTTTTATTTTAGGTTGCCTTTGTGTCTTTTTTTTTTTTTTTTTTTTTTTAATTGTCGAATACAATGAATAAATCAGTGTTCAGACAGGGTGACTACGGTACATTAATGCAAGTGCTCATTATAATGC
This sequence comes from Arvicanthis niloticus, assembly GCF_011762505.2. Classification (NCBI taxonomy): domain Eukaryota; kingdom Metazoa; phylum Chordata; class Mammalia; order Rodentia; family Muridae; genus Arvicanthis; species Arvicanthis niloticus. The sequence continues at coordinate 71,499,260 of NC_047670.1, read as the reverse complement.
ATAAAAATTGATCTCCTGTAATGGAGTTCAGCAGAACCACCCTCAGAATTGGTTCTCATGAATATTTTTTTTTAAATCGTCTCTACTTTAGAAAAGTTATTTTGGAACACACAAATGAACACCAGCTTCCACGATTTCGTTTGGATTTTTGAAAGGACAACTGGATGCCTTTTATTTAATTTTATGACCTGCTCAGTGACTGCACCTCAGTCGGCTTTCTGTACCCACTCTGGGTTAGACTTAAACTGGATGCAGGTGTGTGGGTTTTATACACACAGTGCCTCTGAGGCTCCTGGGAATAAAATCCAATGCACAGTAAAATTTCCGCAGAGATTGATTCACTCCAAAGAGTTTGCACGCAGAGCGTCTTCAGAGCACGAGTCTTGAATGACTACCAACCATAATTGCTCCCTTCACCCCCTTTTTAAAGCAGAGAAAATGTTATAGAAGGTTTCAGATAAAATGTTTCCTTCCACATAGCTTCTCCCTGGAGGTCCTGTACGTGAAGCTACAGAGGTTGCTGAAGGAGTTAAAGGAGGATGTGGGGTAGCCTGTGTTTGCTACTTTTATTGTTTGTCTATCTGTCTGTACTGGGGATTGAACTCCCGACTTTCTCACTGCTGGGTGAGGGTTTGCTGAGCTCTGTCTTGAGCCTCCTTTCCAATCTAACTCTGAAACAGGGCCTTGCTATGCCACCTAGGCTAGCCTTGAACCAGCTCAGCTGCAGCACAGGAGTCCTTAACCTTGTGACCTTCCTGCCTCACCCTCTCCAGTAGCTGGGATTTCAAGCCTGTGTCACTGGGCCCAACTAAGCAATTTTTAGATGCACATTACTGTGGGTGGATTTATTTGACGGCATTGTAGCAGATTTTCCTGTAAACTGTGCGTCAATAGCTGTCCCCTGAAGAAAAAGTCAATTTGTAATTTATACTTTCCACGGTTCTGTTCCACAAGCTGGTGAATCAGCTGCCGGTCTCTTCAGCCGCCCGCCGCACATTGGGGTGTGGGTAGCAGGTAGAGAAGCTTCCTTAAGTTTCTGTCACTGTTCTTACTCGTGGCCACGAACGAAGGACCTGGCTAATGGCTGGAAAAGCTGGTGTAAGAGACCATGCTGAAATAAATGTCTTTTGACAAAATTCCTTTGAGTCTTTCCATTTCCAAGTGCTAATATGTTGCCTCTGTAGCCTCCTGGTTTTGATAATCAGAAATCCACTGGAATCCAAAGATGGCTAGAAACTCTGAAACAGGGCCTTGCTATGCCACCTAGGCACTTCCTAATAGCACAGGTTGGGCTTGGAAGACGGATCAGGGGCTGTTGGCTTTTTAGGGGACTCACATTTAGTTCCCAGCACCCTGTTTTAGTGGCCCAAACCACCTGGAATTCAAGCTCCGGGAGATCCTGTGTTTTCTGCTGGTTCTTACAGACTCCTGCATGTACCTACATCTCCTACACACACACACACACACACACACACACACACACACACACACACACACAATTTAAAATATATAATAAAAAAACTTTAAAAATAATTTTTAAAATTGCTTAAGTCTGATGCAATTGCAACCCTAAGCACGCAGGAGGAAGCAAAAGACTCCTGAGTTCAAGGCCAGCTGGTGCTGCACAATAAGACTCTGTCTCAAAAAAACGGGAAAACAACAAATAAATAAATAAATCAGTGGAGTTTTTTTTTTTTTTTCTAACTAGAACCACATTCTTGAGCTAGTGCAGTCTCGTGAACCACTCTCTAACTTTTTTCCCTCCCCACGCTGTGTCTTCCTGAGGCCATTCTGTGTTTAATTTTCAATTTCTATCTATGAGACGTTATAGTGCTAGAGTTTATTGGCCACTTGCATGGCTCCTCCTCCTCTTCCCCTCCTCTTCCTCCTCTTCTTCCTCCTTTTCTTTCTTTTCTTTCTCCTCTTCTTTCTCCTCTTCCTCCTCATCTTCTTCCTCCCCTCCTCCTTTCTTTCCTCTTTCCTTTTGTCTTCTTTATCTTCGTCTTGTCTTCCTTCTGCATGGCTTCTGCCCAGCTTCTCCTCCTTCTTCCTGAGTAGGGCAAATGTGGGCTTATGAAGGAGTGAGCGAGGACTCCTGAGAGTGGAGAGGCTCCACGGGAGGAATGGGTAGATCGTCTCTTTAGACATAGAACAGCTGTTGAGTCTCCCACATGGGGGAAGAGCCTTCAGCATTTGCTTTATACACCCCGTCTTCCACACTGAAGGATGAGTGTTGCCAAGTAGACATGACCAGCGTCCCTGGAGTTGAATGTAAGTTGTGCTTTGGGGGCTGCTTTAGAGTTGATGTCTCTTATATTCTATTTAAGAATTTAAAATCATGAAGCTATTTTTCTGTCATATTTTCTTAAAGTTCTTTCATTTCTCTTCACATTTATACTTTAAGATTTTCTGATTTTATTTACTTATTTATTTTTATTAGATTTTTTTATTTTATATGCATGAGTGTTTTGCCTGTGTGTGTGTGTGTGTGTGTGTGTGTGTGTGCACGTGTGCATCAGGTGCACTCTTGGTGCCTGCATGGATTAGAAGGGGACATCAGACACCTGGAACTGGAGTTACAGACAATTGTGAGCTGCCTTGTAGGTGCTGGGAATTGAACCCAGGTCCTCTGAAAGGCTAGCCACTTTCCCCTCCACCACTCTGTAACACGACTTTTCTCATGAACCAATTGTCTGTTGTCTGTCTGTGTGGCCCCCTTCCCTTTGCCCCTTGCTCTATTGTCTGTGTGTCTGTCTGTGTGCCCCCCCTTCTCTTTGCCCCCTGCTCTATTGTCTGTGTATCTGTTTGTGTGGCCCCCCATCTCTTTGTCCCTTGCTCTATTGTCTGTATGTCTGTCTGTGTGGCCCCCCCTTTCTCATTGCCCCTTGCTCTATTGTCTGTGTGTCTGTCTGTGTGCCCCCCTTCTCATTGCCCCTTGCTCTATTGTCTGTGTGTCTCTCTGTGTGCCCCCCTTCTCTTTGCCCCCTGCTCTATTGTCTGTGTGGCCTCCCTTCTCTTTGCTCCTTGATCTATTGTCTGTGTGTCTGTCTGTGTGGCCCCCCTTCTCTTTGCCCCCTGCTCTATTGTCTGTGTGTCTCTCTGTGTGCCCCCCTTCTCTTTGCCCCCTGCTCTATTGTCTGTGTGGCCTCCCTTCTCTTTGCTCCTTGATCTATTGTCTGTGTGTCTGTCTGTGTGGCCTCCCTTCTCTTTGCCCCCTGCTCTATTGTCTGTGTGTCTCTCTGTGTGGCCCCCCTTCTCTTTGCCCCCTGCTCTATTGTCTGTGTGTCTCTCTGTGTGGCCCCCCTTCTCTTTGCCCCTTGCTCTATCCATCTCATTACTGTGCCGATGTCCTTATGCTTTGGCTCTATGGCCTTGGTCATCAGGAATCCAGCTTTAAAACCATGCCCACATCTTCCTGGACCTTAAAATTTCTATGTGTACTTAGAAACAGTTCGTCAGGGTATATTTATGAAAAAACTAGACGATATAACCAATGTTGCTTTTTATTGAATATTTAGATACATTCAGAAAGAATTATGCCCCAGGGAAGGGGGAATGCTGGTGGGGATGAGGTGGGAGTGGGGGTGGGGAGCACTCTCTCAGAAGCAGAAGCAAAGGGAAGAGGGTATGGGGTGGAGAACTTGGGAGGGGGGACCAGGACAGGGGCAACATTTGGAATGTAAATAAAATAAAATAAAAAGAAATAAAAAGAATTATTCTTTACCGTTTTGATATCTTCAATGCATTAATTCATTTCCTATCAATTTTAAGGCCTTATTGTGTTTATGTTAATAATGTTTTTCTATTTTCTCCATAGCAGCCTGGCCTCTTTTTATAGGCTTTCTTCTTAATTATTATTTCATGTACACGCTAGCTAGTTTTATGTCAACTTGGCGCATGGTAGAGACATATCTGAGGACCAGGGTGCTTATTCAGGTGTTCCATAAGATTAGCCTGAAGGAAAGTCTACAACATGCTTTCATGATTGGTGTGGGCAGGCTCAGCCTGTGAGGGGTGGTGCAAACCCTGGGCAAGTGGTCCTGAGGTGTATAAGAAAGGCTGAGCGAGCCGTGAGGAGCAAGTCAGTGAGCAGCACCCCTCCATGGCCTCTGTATCAGCTCCTGCCTCCAGGTTCCCGCCCTGACTTCAATAATACCACCTGACTTCAAAAACTATCACCTAGAAGTAGAAGCTCAAATAAACTCTGTTCTCTCTAGCTTTCTTTTGGTCACAGTGTTTTGTCACAGCAAAACACTAAGAGACCGTGTGGGTAGGTGTTTTGTCTGCATGTATGTCTGTATACCATGTTGGTGCCTGATGCCCAGGGATGCCAGAAAAGGGTGCTAGTCCTGCCTTCAAATTCACTTATTAACTCTTTCATTATGGCTATAAGTTCATCTTCATTGTCTACACACATAATCATAACATTGGCAAGTAATATTTTTTACTTTAACAATAATTGTACCATGTATCCATTTTTTCTTTTCATATTGCTTTGGGTGGGTCCCTCAGTGTCATTTATGCATATATTATATAAGCAAATTATATATAAATTATATTTCTATATTTTCTTTTTGAGACAGAGCCTTGGATGGCCTGAAATTTACCATATAGACCAGGCTAACATGGAACTCACAGAGATCTTCCAGTTTCCAACTTCAAGTTCTGGAATTAAAGGCAAGTACCACCATACCCAGGTCAATACTATCTGCCTATCTATCTATCTATCTATCTATCTATCTATCTAACTATCCTTTTTGTTTATTTGTTTTTTTGTTTTTTTTTTTTCAGACAGGATTTCTCTGTATAACAGCCCTGGCTGTTCTGGAACGCAGTTTGTAGGCTGGCTTTGAACTCATGGAGATCCTCCTGCCTTTGTCTCCTGAGCGCCAGGACTATGCTCAGTACAATGTATGTATGTATGTATCTATGTATCTATGTGTGCTCTCTCTCTCTCTGTAATAAAAGAGAATGCTTGTCTTATAATCTCAAAAAATAAACTTTGCATTTTATCATTAAGTATACTGTTAACCAAAGACTGTTTTGTTTTATAAATATTGCTTATTACTTTAAGAACGTTCTTTGTGAAAATTTGTGTTTTGAAAACTCATGATTGCATATTGAATTTTATCAAAACTTCCTTCCAAATGCTGAGATACACTTTTTTTGTCTTTTATTCTGTTGATGTGGTAAGTTTATTCACATAAAATCAAATTCAAATCTGCATTTCTCAGACTGAATTCAGTGTGGCATACGATATTCTTGTTTTTTACCTTTTAAAAGACCACGATCTATAGTAATAGAACCAAAGTTTAAGAAGGCAAGTTTGTGTTGCCACTGCATCTCCTGGCAATTGTTGAGTGAATGGTTAATCTCTCAGCTCATTCTTTGATCAGCCTGGCTGCCTGGATTGAAGCCGGTTTCCTGTCTGGGCAGGGCTTCCTGAGACTCGGCCCCTTCCCAGAGTGCATGCTCAGAACCTATCCCCCTATGTCACCTGTCTGACTCCTCACCAAGGGGGCTCTGCACCTTACCTGCCCTCCTGTACCAAGGCGGCAAGAAATCCTGGATTCTATACCCAAGGTTTTGCAGTGATCACTTGACCCCATGAAATGGGCACAAGTGTCCAGGGCACAGAGACAAGGCTGAGAGAGCGGGCAGAAGTCTTTCCTTGACCCAGAAGCCAATGTCTAAAATCTCATATCCTGACAAGAGCTCTATCTGTTCCCTGAAGGTGTTCTGTGAGCTGCTAAAGTTGAGGTTCGTGCCTTTTATCTGCACTCTTGAAATAGGGACGTAGGCCTACGAGTATTTGTTAGATAACCGCTACAGTTACCTTGTTCCCTAAACTAATTAAGGAAAACCAACCAAAAAGAAAAAGAAAAAAAGAAAAAATAATAAGAAAGAAATGCCTTTGAATATCAAGGAATTTATTGCCAAACATTTTGAAGTTAATGAGAAAAAATCCTCCTCGATTTTAAGTGCTCAGCGTACCGTGGAATTAATAAGCTGCCGAGGAACAACATGGCAAGAACTCTCGGCACGGTCTCATTATTAGTGACTCCGGGATTCTGCTTGCAAAAAAAGCTGAATTCATAAACAAAACACTCAGCCTTAGTTGTCTTAGAAGATCACAGCTCTTCACGACTCCTGACCACATGGCTCCTATAACTTCCGCCCGGAAAGTTTCATCTTTCATTCCACTTCTCCGCTAAGCCCGGCTCCCTGTCAGCTTCTTGGTTTAAGCAGTGCCAACCCCGCAGAGGGCTTCAATACTATTCCTAGAAGCCCTCCTCCAATAGGAGTCACCTCTCCGTGGCTCCGTGATGTACTGGCGTTTGTTTTAGGCTTACTTGGTGCTGTTTTACGTGTACGGGTGATTTGCCTGCGTTTATGTCTGCTTAGCACATGCAAGCCTGGTGCTTATGGATGTCAGAAGAAGAGATCGGATCTCCTAGAACTGGAGTTATGAATGATTGTGAGCTTCTGTGTGGGTACTGGGAATTGAACCCTGTTCCTCTGCAAGCACCATAAATTCCCTTAACCTCCGAGCTATCACTACCATCCCTCCATGATATACATAAAGTAGAGAGGTATCTTGGGATCGGAATCATGCTAGCCACTTCACAGTGTGCGGCATGCTAATACATGCACCTTGAATATTTCCAGTGGCATCATTTCATCAATGTTATGTTATTGTCTTCCCAGGAGACTAAGCACTCAGGGAGGGACCAGGTTCTCTTGCTTATGGAATCACAAGGCTCTGGAGCAGTACCTGGACACAGCAGTGGCTCAACAGACGCTGAGTGAAGGAACAAACAGTTAAATCCTTAAATTCTTTATATTCATGCATCATTAGCTCCAGCCTGTGCTTTCCTAAGCAGACCTGCAGTGGCCACAAGATTCCTACTGTTCGTGCCCTCAAGAGATGCAGGAAAACGAAATCTTCCCTACAATGAGGAGGGATGATTTAGGGCTAAGAGCCTCTGCTCAGTTCACAACACAAAGCAGACGGTCTGGGCTTAAATCCAGCTCTGATGCTAACTGTGTGGGCTGGGACAGGTGACAATTTTTGTGTGCCTTGGCTACTTTGTAGATGAACTATCCGTCCTAGTACTTGTATGGTCGCTGTTGAAGGATCAGAGGAGATTAGTTTAGTTCAGTGCCTGGCAGGCAGTGAACAGCTAAAGGACATTCTCTACTCATGGAATCGTAAATTAGGCAACACTTGTTCTTGTGGTGAATGGCTTTGGTGAGGGACTATTCAGTTTTCTTGTAATCTGGTAGTGGGAAAGCCAAAGGTGTAGGTGTGTGTGTGTGTGTGTGTGTGTGTGTGTGTGTGTGTGTGTTTCTAGTTACTGGTTTCAAATCGAGTTGGGTTACTGGGTCATCAACAGCCTAAAAGAGACTCTAAGCCTTGGACAGTGGAAAAACAGATGTACTTAAGGAGAAAAGTGATTCCTCTTCTATAAATTTCTGGTCCTACACAAACAGACAGAGTGAACAGGATTGTCTTTTGAAAGAGGAGCTTCCTCTCACTCTTTGTCTTGCTCCAGACAACTATACTGAAAGGCCAGTAGTCATAGACATACCAGGAGCCCTGCCCAAGCCTTCCCTACCAAGGCTCACAAGACCTAGGCTCCAAAGGGCTTCGTTAGTGGATGGGAGAAAGCCTTGGAGATGTATTAGCGCACCCCACACTGTGGGGTGACTAGCATAATTCTGATCTCAAGATCCCTTTTTACGTTATGATTGAGTGCTCTATCTGTATGTACACCTGAATGCCAGAAGAGGGCGCCAGATCCCATTACAGATGGTTGTGAGCCACCATGTGGTTGCTGATAATTGAACTCAGGACCTCTGGTAGAGCAGCCAGTGAGTGCTCTTAATCACTGAGCCATCTCTCCAGTCCCCAGGATCCCTCTTACTAGCTGCATACCAGCCAACGTGGCCACATAACAGAGCTATGAGGGATTAGATGTGAGATAGCAACCATGTCCTGTGTTCTCTGGGAAAGTTTTGCTTTATTGATTTTGAAAAAGAGAGGGCCAAAGGGAGGGACAAAGGAAGGAGGACGGAGGGAGGGAGGGCATGGCTATCATCCCTCCCTCTTCATCTCCTTCCTGCCATCTTGCATGACTGCTGTTTTACAATCATAAGGAAACAGGTATGTATGTTCACAAATGCTTCCAAGCCGGGGAAGGCCATTGGGAAGAGAAAAAAGCCCAGGTTGGATGTCATCACAGAGCAGATGCATCTGTCTTGGGCTGCTTACCTGACCTTTGTGTTGGAGACACACAGAAGGGAGAAGTTGGGGTGCCTGTTGTTTGGGTTTCCTAGCCTTTGCGTGGACTCTTGACTAAGGAGCTTGCACGCAGCCCAAAGCCTTACACCACGATGTTCATGAATACTGGTTCCCTCTGTGCTCCGCTGGGTCTCTGTTCCTTGTAGGTGGGGCTCTAGGCTTGCTCACTTCTATAGCATTGGCATATGGTGGGCATCCCACAGATGCTTGACAGTGAATATCCATGTCATTTGAGATACACTGTAACTGGTGAGATTGTCACTACTGCTGGGGAGCATCTCCGGGTGCCGGTGTGACTGCCTTGCCAGGAATGAAGACATCATGGAGACATCGTGCCCCTCCCTTTGCTTAGCTGGTGGCTTTGGAATTCTCCGTACAATTGGATGTTCCCCGGGGTCTCATGCTGAAACCAGGAAAAGACTGATGCTTGGTGCCAGCCAGAGGGAGAGTTTGTCTCCCAGGAAGAGATCTCAGAGTTCTGACAACTTGTCAGACCAGACTCTCCCCTGAGAGACTGGAGCTAAGGCTGTGATAGGCAGGAGAAGGCCATGGCCAGAACTGCTTAATTATGCATGCATCCTTGGCCAAGACTGTTGTTTATGCAAATTCTTTTCTGCATTTCATGATTATGGCCCATGCCAGTGTGTTCACACTGCCAGGGCCCAGGATGTGACCCTAACAGTCTGGTGATGATGGGTTTCGTCAGAGAATGGTGTGATATGCTTCTAACCCGGTACTTGTGCTTCTGGGCAGAGGTAAAGTCATGATCTATGAGTGGCCCTTCATTTCTGCATATATCATAATGACAGACAAAGTATTAATAAATAGACAAACTTGGGCTTTTCTGTAGATAACAATATCGCTTTACTGAAACACAGAATTAGCCTGGATCAGAGAAGAGTGGGGTGGTAGGAAGGACCCAGCAAAGGGTGATGGGATGGATGGGTTTTCTCCCTGACTCCTCAGGACTGTCTTTCCTTGTCTGCCTCTTCCATTGCCCGAGGCAGTTCCATTTCCTTCAGCCTGGCTGGCTACCGAGGTGATTACCCAAAGCCTTTCTGTCATCTGCGTCAGCTTCCTCGTCCCTCCACAGTTTCTGGGTTTCATAAGCATTGTAATGCTTACACAACAACCTTAGGTCTGTTGGGGGTCACTGGATCTCAGAAGATTGTAATATATTGGCTTGAATACTCATCTTCTGCCCTGTGGAAAGTCTGATACTTTCTTCGAGATTGCTTCTGATTCCCAGCAGACTTTTCTCTAGCCAGGGAAGGGGATGGGGGTGGGGAGCATGCAACACAGACGGGACACCCCCAACTTCTACTTCCTTCTAAGGAGAGTCTGTGGTTTCTCACTGTTTGTGTGCTAAGCCCTTGGAAGCATAGTGCTCACAGGATCAAGGCGCTGCAAGCGACCTCATTCATTTGTATCTCTCTTTTTCAATTAGACAGTTTGTAGCACTAAATATAAATAACATGTTAATACTTCCACACAGCCCATAAACACGGCCTTAGTGGATAGTGTGGGTTAAGCATTTATTCTGTGCTGGGATTTGTCTGGCAAAGGATACTTGAGTGACTTACTGGAGTAGTGATGGAGACAGAAGTTGAGACTGGAGAGCCATAGTCCGTATCTCTATAGAGGACTGGCAGGTGTGGTGGTGCCCTGTGAAGGGCCACGGGAGCAGGGACACACTGTGTACTATGCAGGCACAAGGTTCTGAAAGGATGTGTGTGGCATTGCTTCTTACACTGATGGGCAGAGATCCTTACTTCGCAAGGCCTTTCCTCTGTCATGGAGGCCTGGCCAGAAGTTCTAATTCCATCCACACTGGAAACAAGCCACTTGTGCATTTGCACTAAGAAAAGCCACTTGGGTTGAAGAGAAGCTGATGATTTCTCCATGTGATCCTAAGAAGGGAATGCTGTCTCGAGGGTTAAAGTTTACTCTGTTAAACAGGTAAGTAATCCCCATCAGACCTCGTACCTTCTCCTAGTTTCCTCCCTAGAGTTTACACATTAGCAAATGGTTAGGTTTTTTTTTTCCCCCTGCTATAGGTCTGCTCTGTGTGTGTGTGTGTGTGTGTGTGTGTGTGTGTGTGTGTGTGTTTAAAAAGGTGGGCTTTAGCGCCATCTAGTGGCATCTTTTTGTAGTATCTTTAGTATAAAAATACTAAAAGTTACCATTAAGTGAAAGAAAGAAAATAAATTCCATCTTCAAATTTGATCCAAAGCCACTTTTTAGAGAGATGTGGTACCCTGACATTTAAGACTGTCCCCCAGCATTTGTACTTTCTGTGCTATCCAATTTTGAGGGAAATCAGCCTGTGGCTGGCCTCGCGTGCCCAGCGGCATCCAATGATTCTAAGGTACACTTACGGCTTCTTTCAGTGCAAGCAAAAGCTGGCTCCCCAGATATCTAGCCTGATGAGTAGACAAGCCTGAGTTTGTTGCTCAGCTCAAAGCTTCGGTATCATCTCAGCAAAGGGTAAAGCAGATACTGGAGATGTTGAGAATTGGATGGGAGAGGAGATTTCAGCTGGGCTTTTCAAAAAGAAGGCTCAGGATTGGGTAAGAATCAGAGTAGAGCAGTCCAAGGTTGGTGAAAACATCAAGGCCCAGGATTTCAAGACTTTTAGTTCCAAAGTACCAGATGATGGTGTCTTTAGAAGCGGTGATTTGTCAGGAAGCCTCCTGGAATAAACAGCCTAGCCCAGGGAGAAGACTCACAGAAAAGCAAATTGACATTTGCAAGATAGCACCAGACAGTTCTGTTAATACAGACAGGGGAGTGCCTATGGCTCTTATTATCCAGGCTGAGTATCAGGTGTGGCCATTTCTGTTCTTAGTGGCCTTTCATAGAGCAGTATTAAACATGGAAAACACCACCATAAACTGTCACAAGCAAGGCTGGGGATGTGGTTCAGTGGCAGAGCACTTGTTTAGTGTGTGTGTGGCTCTGGGTTCAATCCCCAACACTACAAAAAAGTAAATTCGCTAATTGTGCTGCCCCTGTGTCAGGGGCTGGAGAGATGGCTCAGCTGTGAAAAGCTCACAGCCAAAATAGAGTGGTTATGTCAGGGCGCTCAGGGAAAACAGCGCTGCTGGGTGGGCGTGGTTTTAAAGTGGTAGGAAGTGAGGGTGCGTAGTTACAGAGACAGTGTGACAATATGACATGTGCAGAACATAGAATAGTTGGATGAGTATAGTTAGCACGTATGTCTCCTTAAACATGTATTACTTCTCCATGCTGGGAAACCTTGAACTCATCATCTGTTGTCTAAAGACATTAAATCTAAGTCACCCCACTGAGCTGTAGACCACTAGAATGTATTCCTCTCTGGATGTACTAGGATATCTGTTATCCAGCCCCCTTCTGTCCTCCCCACCTTCCTTCTTTTAGTATCCAAAGAACACTTCTATTTTCCTATGAGTAGAAAATAGAAGTGCCTCCATCTATGAATGAAAACATGTAGTATTTGTCTTTCTGAGCCCAGCTTGTTTCACTTAACATAACATGCTCCAGTTGTGCCTATCATGTGGCCACAATGCCAGGACTTCATTCCCCTATGGAGAACACTATCTTATTTATGTTTACCATTTTTTTTTCCTTTTCATCTGTTAATGGACCTTGGTAGACTCCACTTCTTGGTTGTTGTGAACATTGCTGTAAAAACCATGAGAGTGCAGCCATTTCTGTGATAACTTGGTCTCATTTCCTTTGGAGGTAGACCAGTAGGACAGCTGGATGGAGGTAGACCAGTAGGACAGCTGGATGGAGGTAGACCAGTAGGACAGCTGGATGGAGGTAGACCAGTAGGACAGCTGGATGGAGGTAGACCAGTAGGACAGCTGGATGGAGGTAGACCAGTAGGACAGCTGGATGGAGGTAGACCAGTAGGACAGCTGGATTCATGGTGGTTTCATTTTCAGATTTGTTGGGTTTTTGAATTTGTTGTTTTATTTTTCGAAGAGCCTTCATTTCATAGTATCCTCTGTACTGACTGTACAAATCTTCACATTCACCAAGAGTAGAATAGATTATTTGATGAGCTTTGGTGATGGTCCAAGGTAAAGAGGAACATGCTAAAGACCAACTGCCACACAAGCACAAAGACTTGAGTTCAGGTTCTCAGCACCGGTTGGAAAGCCAGATATAGAAGCTTCTGGCTATAATCCCAGATCAGGAGAGATGGAGACAGGAGGATCCCTGGGGCTTGTTGACCAGCCAATCTGGCCAAACTAGTGCTTTGGATTCAATGAGAAACCCTGCCTCAAAAGACAAGGATGGGGGCTGGAAAGATTGTTCAGTGGTGATGAACATATACTTTTCTTGCAGAGGACCCAAGTTTGAGTCTCAGCATCCATGCTGGGCACTTCACAACTGTCTGCAACTCCAGTTCCAGGATGACTCAATAGTTCTGACCTCCAGAACCACATACACTGGTATGCATGCACACACATGCACACACAATTAAAAATGAAATAAATCTTAACAAACTAAGGTGGAAAACAATTAGAGAACACATGCTGACCCTGACTCTACATGTACACACAAGTACACATGCATCTACCCCACACAATTAGGCATTCTGGTCCTTGTGTGCACATACACACATATATGCGTGCAAACATGTACACATGCATGTACATACATACACACAGAGAAAGACAGTAGAGAAAGACAGTAAGAACATGAAGTTGGCAAATGAACAGAGCACCGTTCAGGGATCTGGAACTGCTGGCTGGAATACATTTGATTTCCAGGCTGAGCCTTTTCTGCTGAGGAATGTTGAGAAGAGGAAGTAAGATACCGACTCCAGTGTCCTGAGACACTGTGCAGTTTTACCATAAAGTACACAGTGGCACCACTCATGGGACTGTGTGGTGACCTCACGCTGGCCTCCTAGTTTCCTTTCTGAAGCTCATGTTCTTTTGCAGTCTTAAGTGTGCTTGTGTTTTCGAGAAAGAAAGAAAGAAAGAGTGCAGAACATCAAAGAGAAACGGCACCATACACTTTTTAAATGTGGCCAGGCAGGTTTCCTCTGAGCTTGGACAGCACGGGAAACTTTGTTAGAACTATGCTCCAATCCAAGTACCCATGCCTGCAGCTTGCTGCCACGCTGTCCGACCACCATGGATTTTGTTGTTGTTATTTTTGAGACAGGGTTTTTCTGTGTAGCCCTGGCTGTCCTGGAACTTGCTCTGTAGACCAGGCTGGCCTCAACTCGTAGAGATCTGCCTACCTCTGCCTCCCTAGTGTTGAAATTAATACAGCTAGAAAAGTGTGAAAGAGGCTACAGCAGAGTTCAAGGTATTCAAAGAGGCCTTACAGGGTTGGGGTGGGGAGGGGGGGAAGAGGCGGGGAGAAGAGAGATGGTAGCTGTTGGCATCAGAAGAGAGTTTCCAAGTCCAGTGATGCCATCACCCACAGTCGACAGGGACCTGCACATCTGTTGCTATGGCAACTGCCATACATTCACCTGCCAGCCTTCACCTTCGCCAGCAGTATGCAGTGGTGTGTGCAAATAAAAGACACACGTCACAGCCCAAATAAAAGACAGATCCCCCCCACCTTCTCTCTCTCTTTCCTCCTTCTTCTTCATTGCTCCCTTTTGTTCTCCCCCTCCCCCAATAAACCATTCTCCCATGGAACTGTGCTGACCTGATGTGATCTGTCCAGAGGAGCCACCAACCTAACACAACAGTAGCTATGGTGAGAGTCACTGCAGAAGCGTAGATAAAATGATAGCCCAGCTGGAGAGCCACCCCATGCCCACTGCCAAGCTCAGGGACAAGCCACGCAGCAGATTGAGATGATCTAGAGAACACAGGATGCAGAATGTGCAGGCAAAGTGCAGGACTGACCTGGATGGATGGACAGAGAGATGAACAGATGGAAGCTGGAGTAGGCTGTATCCAGTGGTGGCATCTGTTGTACCCTTTGTTGGTCTTGTGTTTTTAGTTAGCTCTGGGCCTAGCTTTTGTTGTTTTCATGTGTTTTTATACACTCATGTCCTCACATGTTCCCAGTCTACTTTGGTGTCATCTACATGGTAACTTTTAACTGCTAGGAAGAAGCTCCCCTTCATTCTGAGCCTCGTGGGTGATGCTGGACTCAGGGTGGCTTCTAGGTAGGTGCACAGTGAGGTTCATCCTGTCATTGTGTCATTACTCAAAATGGAGCCAGATACCGTTTTATAAAATAGAGTCTTTCCGGGCAAGATACAGCAAGAAGGCTACTGTTATACACACTGGGGAGTAACTTACAGCAGGGCACAGCCTGAAGAAATGTTAAATGATAAAGTGGAAGGAAGGTAAAAGGGCACTGTGGCAGAAGGGAGGAGTCGAGGATGGGAGGAAGGAGCAGTGTGTGTGTGTGTGTGTGTGTGTGTGTGTGTGTGTGAGAGAGAGAGAGAGAGAGAGAGAGAGAGAGAGAGAGAGAGAGAGGTGTCAACCAGACAAAATGAAGTGTTATAAATCTGCCACAGGGAAGCCTGCTACCTTGTGAGGTCATTAAAACCAAACAAGAGAGAAAACAAAAAAGAGATGGTAATCTGTACAATTAATTTCTGCCAATAAAATATTTAAAAAGTGAGATTATCTGGCATGTGACATTAGATGAAAGAGTGCATGGTGTGTGTGTTGTGTGTGTGTGTGTGTGCACACACACATTTGTGTTATTTGTAATCCTGTGTGGGATGATCTATGTAGGTCACGGGCCCCAAGTAGAAGACAAATACTTCATCTTCTTTGGCTGCAACAGGACTGTCATTGCTTAAGAAGCCAATAACCAGTGAAACCTGGAAAAATACAGTTTTCCTTGCTTTCTTAGAGACAACTGATGGAGTTAGGTGACAGAAGAGATAGCTTGAAAAACTCACTTTTATTCAAGTTTGGGGTCCCTTGACTCTGCTCACAGATTTCTCTTTCTTATAAGGTCTAAACAGATCAAAAGACAGACATATCTTGTCAGTTTCCCCAACTCCTAATTATGTGCCTTTCCTCGTATCTTTGTCTAATCCCAAGAAAGCTAAGTATTAAAACAAGTAATCCATCACCTTCTGCAAGCAGCTCTGACTACCACACACTGCAGTGAAGGGCCACAGCCCTGGCACAGGCGGTGAGGGGCATGTTGGAGCTGGTAAAGGAGCCAGTCATGACAGCGGACATGTGTATCTAACTGTCTGATCAGCAATCTTGCGGGGATACATGGGCCATAAGAGAAGGAAGCATAACGTATACATTGGCTGGTTAGAGTTGCCCTGCCCCCCCCCCCCCATGATTTTAGTTATCAGCATGGCATTGGTTGAATTCCAACGGATCCTTTGGCTTTTCTTTTCTTTTTTTTTTTTTTTTTTTTTTTTTTTTTTCTTCTCTAAGTGTTTTCAGGTGACAGGATAGGACAGTGAAGTTTGGACCACTGGAGAAGTCAAATGGTTTTGAATGCTGCATCAGTACACAAAATTGGTGTGATTGTATACAACTGCTTATCTTTACCATTTCTGACTTAGGAAAATGGCCATAATCATACATCTCGTATGTAGTCTGATCTAATATACTCGGTCAAGTAACAGAAAAGCATACAATCAGCAACTCCTGGAAACAGATCTCTCTGTCACAGGGAAGAATCCAGAGTCAGCATCTGCTGAGAGACCCCTGTCCTTCTGCAGCTGGTCTTTGCTCTCATGCTGTCTGAGTCAGAGTCACCAGTGTCTGCTGTGCTGTCCAGAGGTAGGACCTTTGACCCAGGCAAAGCAGTAGGGAAAGGCCAAGGATTTGTTCTTTGGTTTTATTCATGTTTACCAGGAGGCAAACCTTTTGCTTGTTTTGCTTTTTTGTAGTTTGGTTGTTTGGTTTTAGGTTTCTTGTTTGTTTTGGTTTTGTTTTTTATTGTCACCCAATAGCTTCCACTTCCCATGGCTCCTCCCAGACTAAGGTAAACAGGAATACTAGGTGGACTTAGACCAGTGACATCTCCATCCATGGCCCCAGGGTTGGTGTCTACTCGCCCAGGGAGGAAGAGACTTGAGCAGCTTGCTACTTGCAAGGATCTGATCTTCAGAATATTTTCAACAAACTTTACCCGGTTATTCTCTGGTTGTGATGTATCAATGCATCCTGGGCTATTTATAATCTTTTAAGCCAGTGGCTTAGCATCCTGCCTAGCTAGTATGTAGCTTAGAAAAGAATACAGTACAGATGAACACATTTAATAAATTATACATGATCACAGCATAGAACTTTATCTGTGAGGTCTCAAACCTTCATACTTGGGCTGTTGTGCAGCACAGGACTTATGTAGGGTAAAATTACTAACCTGACATCTTGGCCTGATGAATGTTGGTAAAAACAGTGTTGTAACATAATACATGTTGTAAGACATTCTGAAT
The DNA here is from genome assembly GCF_011762505.2 of Arvicanthis niloticus. Lineage (NCBI taxonomy): Eukaryota > Metazoa > Chordata > Mammalia > Rodentia > Muridae > Arvicanthis > Arvicanthis niloticus. The sequence goes on along the minus strand of NC_047670.1, from coordinate 71,482,563 downwards.
GTGTAACGCCAGGGAAATCTTAGTGGTCCCCCAAAACCAGATAGGAGCCAATCCAATGCAACTTATAGCAGGGTCTTTATTCTAGTTTAGCTAGCTCAGGCCCTTCCAACGCACCACCATCATGTAGGATGGTTTTGGTTGTTAGGGAGCCCCAAATGTCTATTGGCACAAGCATATAAGCAGGGAGTATGTGTGCAAGCATCTCATTGGAAAGCTACTGTGGCCTTTAACATAATTGGCTGGTGCTGGGAGTCACATCATAAACTTAATTTCTACTCCCCTCTGCATTGGTGGTTGTTAGGCAGGGGATAGGCTTGTAACCTGGGGTGCGAGTTGGTTGGGGCAATAACCTGGAGATGCTGGTCCTGTTGGGGATTAGCCTAGCGACTGGGTTTTATTGGGGACAACTTGGAAATTAATGCTAGTTACTGGCCTGTTAGTTTACCTGAATTCAAACTTAGGCCAGGTTCTCTAAAATGGAGTCTGAACTTAAAAGATTTGGCCTCTCAGATGGAATCTCAATGTTCATCATTTGGAGGAAACCTGAAGGAGAAAATAGGCCCCAGGGGTGAAATCTGCATCCTTTAAAAACCCTGGCAAAGCATTTATCTTCCTCAGCATTTAAATATCACGCTTCCCCAGTGATTACAAGCCTGGCTTCTGCCACCAATGGCAGGTCACCCGTTACTGACCCAGTTGATATCCAGTCCAGGTTAACTGCTGTGGATGCTCTGATGGCTTCATTGCAGCAATTAGGAAAGCCTGCTTGGCTCCCCTGCTCCTGAGTGCACTTCATTGAGAATCACACGTATGGTGCGTGCATCCGGTATGTGGCTTTAAGGTACTTTTGGCCACATCAGTGAACAGGGCCTTCGGAATCAGACGCTTAGGTCTTACTCAGAAGTGGGTCTTACTTAACTCCAGATGCTTGTCTAAGGCTCTCTGCCAGGTTGCTGACAAAGGAGGCCAAGCAGCAGAGAGCTTCCCCCATATTAAGAATTTAAGTGAGTGACGCGTTCCGGTCTCCATTTCCCAGTGGCTCCTTAAAGGAATTTCTCCTGCAGCGATTGTATATGTGACAGTGGTTCCTTTAATAATCATAATTGCAACATTTAGCATAATAAGAGCGGTGTCTGCTCTGTCGAGGTGAGCATGTGACAACGTGCTCTTACGCATATTCTCCGCACTATCTTTACATGGTTGCTGTGTGTGATTTTGCGTGTTTTCTCCTTCCATACAGCCGCTACGCTCCCCTTTTATGTAGAGATAGAAACTCAGGGCTCTGAAGGCATGTGTGTAACTAAGAAGCACAAGTCTCCCATTTATCTCTGTCTTTATTGAATATTCAGTACTACAGTCACTATACAGGAGCGTGTGGATAAGGGTGTAGATCCACCAAGGGTCAATTAAAGTGACAAACGCACCGTCCTTCACACTGGACTCCTCGACAAGTACAAGATCACCACTTATAACTTTAAATTTAAACAAGAAAAAAGCTCAGAGACACATCATGCTACTGTAACATTGAGCATATCTATTCAAAGTGTAGCTCTGTGGGTACTTAAAAGTATCTTTTCATATTAAGAATAAAACTAATTATGACTTACGTGTAGTGTCAAACACATTTTACTGCATTTAGGCTCTAGGTAAACTGTTGACATACAGGTGATTTGTGCGTTCTGTCTAATCACTGAACAAATATGTTGACTTATTCTGATCTATTCGTGCTTTAATTATATTGACTAAGTAAGGATTTCTGTAGGCTCGCTCATAAATTTTTGGACGACCCAACGTTTTGTCATTGTTTGTATTGTACAATGGTCTGATGCCCATGTCCTTCCAAAGACAGCTCATTGGATCTTTGCGTGTGCCATCCACTGAAAGCTTCTTTTACCCCAACAAAGCCTAAGAGGGGAAATAAATAAATAAATAAATAAACAAACAAACAAACAATTAGTTAAATCTTGCAAGAAAACCACTAGATGGCGCAGTAACAACAGTGATTCTCCAGCATGGGGGAACAAAATCATATCTTTGAAATCTACAGAAAATTAAAACAGTGGATAGAGTGAATGTGCTTTTATGTTGCTTTTATTAATTTTTAAAAATGTGGCTTATGTGTATGAGTGTGTGTGTGTGTGTGTTTGTACGTGTTCTAAACTCAGAGCTTCCTGCTTGCCCGTAAACATTTTAATGACTAAGCCCCAGTCCCTATTACTGAAGAAATGTAAGTGTCGAAAGGTTGACTATGTGGCCTGCAAGATTATGGCTCAGAAGGTGAAGGCGCTCACCTCCAGGCCTTACAACCTGAATTCAGTGCTCAGAACCCACAAGCCAGAAGGGGGGAAGCAACTCTTGCAAGTTGTCCTCTGATTTCCACACATGTGCTACAGTATGCAAGCAAGCACGCACACACGCACGCACGCACACACTAAAAGAATAGATGGGTGAAAATCACCAAGCTGCCAACTGTTGCGCTGAAGTGAATCCTAACAGTCATGGCGGTAGGGGTTGGGATGGAGGAGCAGGGGACATGCTGGGGAGTTTAGAAACAGATGGTCAGGGTCAGAGGAAAGGAGAAGAGTAAAGAACCTTACAGGCGGCAATTAACATGGGCGGCAGGCAGATGGCCATCCCCAGCGATGCTCTGAAAGCCCATGACAACAGACACACAGTGATAGGGAACTGGAAAGGCTGTGAGGGTTCCTGAAGAGCCCTCAGAGTCGCCATGGCTCTTTTGAAAATCATGAATTTCCTTACTAGGAAGCATGTGGGAATGAGAACGGGATTTATTGTGGAATTAAACGAACACTTTTTTAAAAAGCTCCGGCTTACTCTCAACATTATTGTTTAACAATGATACCTCTTCAAGGTCTGATTCAGAGCTATCTCAAATCAAAGTAACATTCTTAAGTAGTGGGCATGAGAGTCTCCCTCTAACTACCTATCTGTCCTTGTCTACCTATTTTCCTCTACCAGAAGCTTGATTTATATTTTACGACAAGCCTGCTTGCTGTCCTGGGTGTGGTTTATTTCTCCCCTTGTACTTTGCTATAGCAAAGATGGCGGACTGTCTTTCCAACAGCACACACAAATCTCAACCTGTTTTTCTAAGCCCAACCCTCCCTTATAACCAGAGGGGGCTCTGAATAATTCTTGTCAGTGGAACGTGACTTGAAGTAATGGCTCGTTCTCTGGGCTTTCACCCTTCCCAGCTGCAGGGGGCATCCTGGATGATCTTAGAGACCCCATAAAGAAATTCCTAGAGACCCCACTTTAGAGTTTCAAATGGCAGCATGAGTAAGGTCGTTCTGTTTCCACCACGCTCTTGCCATGCAGCCGGAAACCCTTGTTTTAGATTTTATGTGAGTGAGAAATGAACTCTTATCGAGCTAAGACCTGGGCTTCCGGTTGTGTCCTGTTTCAGACCAATCACCTGTACCCCATATCCCAAGGGAATGGCTGCGCACCAGGAGGAGCTCTGGGCTTTGACAGGACTGAAGAAAGGCAGCGGGCAAGCGAGTGAAGCAGAAAAGAAGGGAGAGACGGGTAAGGTAAGACTCCGCCATAAAATGACTGCTGATAAACCCACGAGGGAATGTGCTAGGTTTCATAAACAATGTTTGATACAAAAGATATTTTTTAAAGATTTGAGTGGAGAGCTTTTGGGACTGCCTTCTAGGAATTTGGCAGGAATTTGACATTGGGGTGGCACAAGGAAGTAGGCTCAAGATGAATACAGTTGAGGAATGTGTTCTTTGTATCTTGATGGTTCTCGTTAAGACTCTGAATACAGCAATCATGGGGCCTTTGTTTATGCTTTGTTTGTCCCTTAACTACTCTGTTTATGTCGTAGGACTGACTATATTCTTTGTATGCACCTAGGATGGTATAAAAGCAAACTGGAAAAAAAAAAAAGATAAACCCACTTCAGCTTCAGAACTGGCTGGAGTCATGTTATAATGTCTAATTATCTGTTTTTCTTTTCAATCCTCCCTCCCTGGAGACCCTGTTGACTGACTGAGCTGGCTTGGTCAGGTTTGTTTTTATTTTTGTGTGCATGTCTGTTTTATACACTGTGTGTATGCCCTTTGGGAGCTCGGGG